>NC_046220.1:21308659-21631659 GCF_011004875.1 Balearica regulorum gibbericeps
TCAAAAAAGGACCTATATTTTAAAGTAGACAGCTAGTGAAATCTCACCTCTCCTCCATCAAAATAAAAGCTTTTTATGTCACGGAGTTGAGGTAGCAATATTTTGACTATGACTCATTTCCTTGATGTGAATGACGTGTACGTTTGATCCAGCTACTAAAATATGCCATGAGACACAAGCTTTCCACAGTGCATCACTTTGACCTCGTACCTCATGGCCAAGGCCAAGGCTTTGTATCTCCCTGGTAGGACAGTCTTTGACTGCTGGTAAATGCACTGACTTGGTGCTCTTCTTCTGCCGCCTCTGCCAGGATGTGGGGAAGCCCCTAGATGAAGTTGGTAGCGATGCCACCTGCCCACCCCTGGGAGGAAGGCTGTGGCCAGCCCAGCTGCTCTTATGGGGTGTGCATGGCATGTTCTCTCCCTGCAAGGGAATTTTTTTCCCCTCCAACTCTGCGAGAGAACACTAGCCTGATCTGTGCCATCTATTTTTATATCTGTATCATCTACTGTGTCTGAATATCTACCCAAACACAGACCACAAGTCAATAAGCCCAGCTGTTTGGTATTATTTACATTATACTGGCATCTCTGCTGACCTAAAGAGCAAAAGAAAATAACAGGGCATATTTGAGGCTTAATAAAACATTGCAGTAGGGAGTCCTTTCTGAGCCATTACAAGCGTTTGCTGGAACTGCATTTGCTGATTTAACAAACTGGTTGGGACAAATGTTTAACATGATGTTGTAATGATATTCAGATGCTTTTCTTAGTATTTGTTGATCTGCGAAAATGTGTCCTTGCCCAATTGCACTAGAGAGTTGGTTTAAATAAATAAATAAATGCAATGATGTGATGCGTTTGCACAAAAGCGAAGCAGTGACTGCCCCTGACAGATGGAAAAAAAGTCAATATGATGTCTGAGACAGCCCAGGCTCTGCACTGCAGAATAAATTACATGATTCGCTGAATGCCTGGGCTTCACACAGACATACACAAAATTGGAAAGATAAAAGCTTGCATTGGCTTCAGATGATATTTACTGCTTGATGGATTTACTAGCAGCCCCAGTACAGTCATACTGTATTGAATTATTGGCCTCTATTTAGCTGTGTGTCCATCGAAGCTTGAGTGTCCATTTAAGCGTAAGTGAGCTGGAGCCCTGCCAAGGCTTTTTGAAGCTGTGTGTACAGAGGAAGATGCAAGCTAATGGCTACTAGCTTGAATAACAGGGAACTTAAGGATGCTGGGGGTATAAAACAAAGCATAAGGTACGTTCTTATCAATATTAATGCCAGCATAAATATTAATACAGGCTGCCCAGCACATCATTTTTGAATGATTCTTGTTTTCTTTGTATTTTAACACAAATGGCTGGAAATGACTATGATTTCTCTCCCTCTCTTTCTCTCTCTCTCAGAAGGGGGAGTTTAAGAAAGACCATTAGGTTTACAGCTATCCATTGTCGCAGCAGCAGGATTTCTACAAGGCAAAGGAGGCAAATGAAATGCTAGCTTTAAGAAGTATACTGCTACCAATAAAATATCTGATTAGAATAGTAATATACTGTAGAAAGCTATTGTTATGGATTCATTATTATACTGTAGCAAGGCTTTTCAGTTAAGAAGTAGCAGTTCATTTGCAGTGAGCCCCACGAGATGGTCACAGCACTGCTGTAGCTATAGCACAGGGAAAGCAGCCTGAGTGCTTAGCTGCTTAACACGTTGGCTTGCACTTAAGAAACCTGGGACTCAGTTTTCGGCCTGGCCCTCACACATGACGAGTTTAGCCTGTGTAATGGTTCAGCACGCCGAGGGAGGGGAACTGCCTCTGAGAAATGGCTGTCAGTTGCAATGCTGCTGGCAGAGGGTTTATCCAGCTAACTGCACTTCAGTAAAAGGAAAATAAGCCTGAGACTGTATTGTGCTGATCAGCTGGATCGGCAACAAAAATTAGCAGGGTTTTGCTCCAGGTGAATTAGTTGCAGTGGCAGTGTGAAGGAAAGAGACGATGAGGAACAATGTGCCTGTGGGAGCAAGGAGGCACACAGACCAAAGAAGGACGAGGCGTTAAGACATGAATAAAATGCATCACAAATCTTCTATCATCTTACAGATAACATGTTCGTGTCAAGGACTCTGACTCATGGCCTTTGGCAAGCCTTAATGGGGATATTTACAAGGTTAGCTCAGCCGTCTCTTTATGCTTCTGCCAAAGGTTACTGCCCTGAAGTGGGCATGGCAGATGAGAATATGCACTGGTTCCTCAGCTGCCCCAGTTCAAAGCCCACATACCAGCACAAGCCATAGCAGCAGAAAATGCCCCAGCTGAATCACATAGAGATAGTCAGAGCCCACAGTTTTGCCCATTTGATCCTGAAGCAACCCTGCTGTTAAGCAGCTATTTTCTCCGAATAGTCATGAATAATGATAATAGAATTACAGACTTCTGGACTTTACCAATAAAGACTGTTTATCACTGTATAGAAATAAGAGGTAATGGATCCAGCTCCTGCCTGATGCAGTGAAACAGAAGGAGGTTTAGGTTGAAAGATGTCTTGATCTGGCATTCTCATAGTTTTGTTGTTTTCTCTTCACCTCCTCCTTCCTCTGAAATTGCTCCTTGCTAAAAATGAAACTGACCTGACCACCTCTCTCCTGTGCCAGAGGCAGTGATCCCTCTAGACCCCAGTGTGTTTGGGTCATGTATGGAGAGCCAAATCAAAGGTCACTTGAAACTCAGGTAAAGAGAAAAATATCTTCTCTTTTGAAAAGGCTTTGGACATGCATATCTTTGTAGTGCAAAGGGACACACTGGAACTCGCTATTCGATTTGCCTCTCTGACACTGTTCCTTACTGCCAAAGGATCTTGACAGGCTGGAGAGGTGGGCCTGTGTGAACCACATGAAGTTCAACAAGGCCAAGTGCAAGGTCCTGCATGTGGGTCGGCACAATCCCAAGCACAACTATAGGCTGGGTGGGGAATGGATTGAGAGCAGCCCTGAGGAGAAGGACTTGGGGGTATTGATTGATGAGAAGCTCAACATGAGCCAGCAGTGTGCGCCTGCAGCCCAGAAAGCCAACCGTGTCTTGGGCTGCATCAAAAACGGTGTGACCAGCAGGTCGAGGGAGGTGATCCTGCCCCTCTACTCCGCTCTGGTGAGACCCCACCTGGAGTACTGTCTCCAGCTCTGGGGGCCCCAGTACAGGAGAGACATGGAGCTGTTGGAGAGAGTCCAGAGGAGGGCCACAAAGCTGATCCAGAGGGCTGGAGCACCTCTCCTGTGAGGACAGGCTGAGAGAGCTGGGGTTGTTCAGCCGGGAGAAAAGGTGACTCCAGGGAGATCTAATTGTGGCTTACCAGTACCTGAAGGGGCCTACAGGAAAGATGGAGAGGGACTGTTTATCAGGGAGTGTAGTGACAGGTCAAGGGGGAATGGGTTTAAGCTGAAGGAGGGTCGATTTAGATTAGATGTTAGAAAGAAATTCTTTCCTGTGAGGGTGGTGAGGCACTGGAACAGGTTGCCCAGAGAGGTTGTGGATGCCCCATCCCTGGAAGTGTTCAAGGCCAGGTTGGATGGGGCTTTGGGCAACGTGGTCAAGTGGAGGGTGTCCCTGCCCGTAGCAGGGGGGTTGGAACTAGATGATCTTTAAGGTCCCTTCCAACCCAAACCATTCTATGATTCTATGATTCTATGACTTTCAGCTAGGAGTGGTACCTCAATTTCTCCTATTTTCTCTGCTCTGGACTGAAAAGCTGTGATTTAAATGATGTCATTGGACTTGTTACAAGTTAGTTACCGTGGCAGATGAGGTCTGAACAGGCCCTCTGGCTTTAGATGCTGTGAAGCGAAGATTCATCCATGCTTATGCACCACAGCTTGACGTTCACTATGAGCTTTTCAACTGGCCGATATAAAATGCCATCACCTTCATGTCTTCTGTCATACCAAGATGCATTAACAGATTCCAGGGAGGATCAATGTCAAGACAGAATGATAACTACTGAATTTCACCTCAAAAAAATACATTTTTCACATTCTTAGCTGATAGCAGGACTCATGAGAATGTCTAATTAATTTCTAATAGGGATGGAATTATATAATCTCTGGTAACATAATAAAATAATAAAGAATTCTCCAAATTATACATTATGATGCTGCACAATCATGCCTGATTCTCATTTATGCTACTGTCTCCCTACATTTTTCTGCAAAATTAAAGAGCTGCAGAAAGGTGCAAGTTTAATGAGCGTACCGGATAATGTTTTCTCGCTCGTCCAGTGCCAAATCCATCTCTTCTTTGTAATACACAAGAAGGGGAATTGTGGCTCTTGTGGCTTGGTCCACATGTCTATGACTTCTCTAATGCTTCAAGGTCAAATGTCAGTCTCCTGCCTTCTGCAGTGCCTGACTGTAGATGTTCCCAGATTTAATGCATGCAATCTATTCTAATTATCTTTTTAAGAAATTCAAAATATATTTCACTCATGAGGGAAAAAAAATCAAAAGAAAGTCCCAAGCAAATGTTAAGCAGCATATTAATGAAGCAAGGCTAATTGCTGTGAAAAGAATAGTTATCTGGGTTCCAAGATTAGTTACATGTGCTCTGGTTAATAAAATGAAAACTTTGCATATTTGAAAGTCCTTTGTCTCATCCAGCCGTTTCCAGTTTGTCTGTCATTCAGTGTGGTGGAATATTGTGTCTAAAATCTCTTGGAAGGCAGTGGGTGTCTTTTCACAAAACACTGTGTGTGCACAGTTTAATATTCCTTTATTCCCTGTCCTGTAACAAATAAACTCTGTGGTAAGAACGTTCCCTTTTTCTAAACCCACTTACCCTTCTCAGTAATAAACATTAATAAGCAATTGAAAATTAATTGTAACAGTTTAGTCTGAAAGCCTTTGTTTGTCTTGGATGGAGCTTCTTTTAGTTCTGTGGAATAAACTTTAGTCACTTTTTGGAATGAAAAAGAAAAAAATGTACTGTTTTGCCTGTTTATAATTTCTACTAAACTTCCCTCTGAGAAATTAGCACTCCACATATCATAGAGCAGAACTAATACATGGATTTTTTTTCATGAGAACAGTATGTTTTGCCACCCCTGTGAACAGTGACCAAGGACCATAAGACCTTGAAAAAGCATAGCTCCTTTCACAATCAGCAGGGTTTTCTGGAATACCTGGAAACTCACTCATCATTGGGCAGACCTTATCCCAGGACTGAATGGGACTTTCCAAGTAAGTACTATGCACGTGTTGACATTTCAAATGAGTGCAAGGACTCTCTGTCACCTTTCCATGAAACATTTGTAGATCCTAGGAATTATGGGAAAGCAAGCTATCAGATTTGATTGCAGAGTGTAAAGAGCAAGGTTTCCTGCTTCTCCTAGGAGTATTTCTTGGTACTACTTGCACACATGCTTATAGTTTGCCAAATATGTCTTCAGGAAAAAATTTCCCAAGGTCATACTGGCAGGCCTATTGCAGTTATTTTGTCTTCCTCTGTGGCATAATCTGTCTTCTAAAGTCATCTGGTAATTTCCACATTTCCTGCTACTTCATGGATTTAGTACATTAAAAGTGTCCTTGTTCTTTTCTGCTTCATTTCCTGTGACACTTTATAGCTTCTGTGGCTTTGGTTTTGTACTAAAGGTTTTAATTTTGCTGTGGGGTATTGAAAAGTTTTTATGGCTGGCGGAGCTTGCGGGGGATGTGAGGCAGGGCCTCTGCGGACCCTTTTGATGACTGGCGGGTCACACGACTGTCTGCCTTTGCAAGAGGCCGGACACAGCAGCTCAGGCAGCCCCCACCAGTCCCACACTCCAGTGCTCACTCCCAGTTTTCCTCTGAGCAATTCCTGGTGTGGTTCCCCCCACCTCCTCCCCGGCCCCCACTCCTGGTGCTTTCGCCACCAGCAGCCTGCTTTTCTGCCTGCAACCTGTCGATCCTGCCCACTCGCACACCCGTCTCCTCTCCTGGCAGCCAGCAAAAAGCAGGGTTTATGAGGAGTGTAAGTCTCCAGCACATTTCCCAAGTGACACCACTATCTAAAGATCCCTCCCCAAATAATATGTCTGGTGATATAAAGAAGGAAACACTGCAGGTTAATAAATCCCTAAAGTATGCTTAGGGAAAAACAAGGTATTAAACTGAGCTGGTTTCCCAGGTGGACTAGAGGTAGGATAATCGTGAAGGTTTTCTATGATTTGGGAATTGAATAACGTATTCCTGAAGTAGAACTTCCTTGTTATATATGATTATGATCTTTCCTATTGACAAATACACAAAATTTTTATAAAGATCCTCAGGTTTCAGAATATGTGAATTGTCTAAGTGAAATAAAGACTTCACAGCTGGATATCCAGATATAGACATGAGCCACAAATATTATATATTGCCACACAGAGCTACCTATACTGCATATCCAACATATGGTAATCGAAGTCCTGTCGTGTAAGTGATGTGAGTTCTGATACAGGAAGGTAAGAATAATAACTCATTCCCAACTAGCAAAAAGTGATGCTGGCACGTAAGTTTTTTATTAATAAGCTGGCAGTGATGGTAAATACTATGGTGGAAGTACACCCAGCAGACAGCACAAGTGGTGGTGATTCAATAGTGAGGGAAACTGTAAAGAGCTTCATAATACAGTAACAAAAATGGATAACCAGTAACAAATTAAATGCAAGGCAAGCATGTATGGTGGAAGGAGCGCTTTAAACTACTGGTGGGTTCTGCATTGGTCACTGCTTCCGAAAAGACAGTGTGAGCTCAGTGAAGCTGCCCATTCAGAGTACACACTTGCAGTCATAAAAGTAAATAAGAGCTCTGTCTAGACTAAATTTGCTGCTGTGGCTGCTAGCCCAGGGAGGCTGTCCAAGACCAGTGAACTATGCAATCACAGAACTAGCTAACTGAGCTGAAGTATTATATCCCCTCCAGAAAGGCCTGAAATAATGCCCTGGTGTGTAAGGAATGCCCCTCCTGTGGCCAGATGTCATAAACTGTGTCAAGCTGTATTGCGATAAAACTTCTAGTGCTGAGGTATAGGCTATTGCTGATCAGTTTAATCTGTAGAATCCATATATGGGGAACAGATTTTTCTAAGCTAATTGCAAAGGTTTTTTACCAAGTGCCTTGCCAGTGCCTGCCACAGGGAAGTTGCCCTTTGACAGGCCAGGGGCTCATAAAGGATTAGCATCTGGACAAGCTCTGCAGCTGTGTCCTAAAGCAGGACTAAGAGTTTGTCTTCTGCTTTAACAGTCAAAGGAAAGATGACTGAATGAAACAGCTTGATCAGAGGGGAAGCCACGAGGATTTTGCTTTTTACGCTCTTTGGGAGTGGGGGGCAGGGTCTGGGAAGAGTATTGCTGCTGGGGAGTGCATGGGCAAGGCTCACTACACGCACGTTTGCACATAAGGGAGACATGCCTATTAGGAGAAAGGTCTTTTGTATATGTAGTTTGGGTCTTATTTTGCAAATATAGCCTGTAACAAATACCTCAAAATGGAGCTGGGGAAAAAAACACTGACAAAACTGACATTGCCTCTACAAATGCAAATGCTGGGTGGCTGCGGTTGTGGTGTCCACAGGAAGCACAGCTTCTGCCAGACCTCATCATGGCCAACTTTTACTAGACCTCCAAAGGCACCTCTGTGACGAGGGGACCAAGTTCCTGCCAAATGTCAAGCTTCTGTAGTACTTGACTCTCCAGCATGCTAATGCTGTTTCCAGAAAAAGCTACAGCAATGGAATTATAATGGGGAAAATGTATTTTTTTGCTTCAGCTCTTCCAAATAGCCAAGGCAACTTCACTCAAACTCCAAAAAAAGGTTTTCCCTTCAAATAACCCTTCTGGATACAGACTGTATGCAGCTTTTGCCTATCTGTGTTGCTTTACATTTTCCCTTGAGATCATTTTAATCACGTAACGCACAGAGTAGGTATATAAAAGGCAAAGAATGAATTCACTCTGAGTTTTTTGGAATAGTTTTTTCAGTAAGGTATATTGTATATAAAGTAGATTCCTTCCCAGTGTACTTGCAGTTACATTTTTAAATAATAAAATATATCACTCTAGAGAAAATAATAAATACATTAGTTCAAAGCAGAACCAAATGCTTAATATATATTAAAAAGAAATGCGAACAAAAGAAATACATCATTGTATCACCAGTCTTTCCAACTGAATCCTTTCCAAAGTAAATCAAAAATCTTATTGAAATTGTTTCTAGTTATCATGATCTCACTGGGAAACGAAAGGATTTTCTTCAATAGCCTGTTATAACTCAGTCATTATACCACAGTGAGGTAATTTGCTAAAACAGCTGCCTCTGATGAGCAAACCTTTCCATCTGGCAGAACCCAAATAGACAGAAATAAACTCATGACAGTTTTTCTTACCAAAATATAAAATCAAAATAACCTCCTCAGCTATGATGGGAAGGGTCTTTGAACTGCAGGAACCAAGATTTGTTTCTTTTCTGATGCCCTTCTCTTACCCTCATACCTACAGACTTGGCCCTGGCTGTGGGAGTGTTGATATCATGCCACCTTTGAGACGGATTACAGCATAACTGGGAATGTGTTTGCAATATAAACCTTCCACCAAGGAACCAGACAAAATTAACAGTTGTTGGAACTTGTTAGCTTTAGCGAGACAGCACTTGTGGATAGTTTGTTTTCATAGTAGGTTTTTTTTTTTCTTTAAAGACTCTCTTTATTATTTAATGTGCTAAGGAAATTTCCACTGTTTCTTAATAAAACCAAGGTACTGCCACATGCACATAACCCTAGCTATACAGACTACACTTTTCACAGTCAATAAAGACTGACATAGCTTTTGCACTCTGAGACCTGTATAGACTTGTAATCTCTAAAATTAATACTTAATGTGATCTGGCTTTATGTCAATTGTTTTTCTCTAAACCATACAAATATGCTGTTTTTCCATGACCATTTAGACTCAGCTAGAATAACAAATTTGCATTTTTTGAAACCACACACATTTTGTCCTCTGTTAATTTGTGTGTATATATATATATATGTATAATAAATAAGCATATGTATTTTGTATGAGCATTTTAATTTGCCATTAGAAAAGTCTTTGCAATATATATTGTCAAGATAGAATTCATATTCCAAAAGGAATTTTGATTTGTTAGCTTTTCTTCTTAATTGAAAATGTTGTAAGCAAAATTTAAAAACATGTTTGTTAAAATTAGTGATGGGATGAATTCCTCTGTCTAAATATTTTCTCAGCCAAGGGCCTGATGTATTTTGAGTTAAATCAGTGGAAAGTGTCCCACTGGCTTCAACAGAAGTTACATCAAGCACCAAATAGGGAAAACTTGGATTCATGTGTAGGTCTAGATCCAAGTATTGCACTTGGGTCCCATTTCTGTAATAAATGGTGCCAAAATACTAATTCTAGAAAGTCTTAAACTTTTGGGAAGTTCAGCTTGGGATTCATATGTATCTCTGCACACTCTTAATTTTCTGAGAAGGAAAAGTACACCTATGGAAGTGGTTTTCCCAGTACACAGTATTATCAATGTGCTTAAAATGTTGTTACCCTCACTAGCAGCCTAGTGAATGTAACAAGGTCCCTTGACACTGCAGTGATGAAAACACAGGGCCAATAAAGCACAAAAACATCAAAGAAGTACTTTGTGGAAAATCTGCCCTGTGATAACGTGCTGTGCACCTCGTTCTGTAGCCTCCCTCCAGAGCCAGCAGGATTTGGCCACAGTCTATGAACTCTGGCTTGCAGAGTACTTGGAATCTCAGAAATTCAATGATGTGACCATTAATAAACTCACAGTTCTGTCTAGAATTGTACAAATCCTTGTACTGTAAAATCATATCAGCACTTTGGGAGAAAGGATATTATGAACTTGTAATATCAATATATTTAATGTTCTCCTTGTCTGCTGGATGTAATGTAAATGTAATGTACAATATGGCAAGGTTGTGATACTCGGCATTGTCCAAAAGTATTGGTTGCCTCTTGTGTCTCTTTCACCCATATGCTGTGTATTACTGGTAATGGGAATATATGATTGAAAGCAAATTTCTCTGTCAGTGGTCCTAGCCTTGTGCCAGCTGTAGTTAATAAGAAAGTTTCTTTTGACTTCAAAAGGAAAACCACTGTCAAGTACAGGAAACACAGTAATAAGATCTCATAGTTAATTACACAACAGAAAGGTAAGCAAGAAGCTTCTGCCAATCACTCTGCTGCTGAGAGGGTTATGAAGCATGCTTTGCAGGAATAAACCCTTCTCTCTCTAAACACAAACACTGCTAGAAAAGATTAAAATCAAATATTGTGTTTACTGACATTTAATGTGCCGAAATCTAACTGTGCACCTGTTTTTTGGGTTCCTTTCATTTAATCTACTTATATTCCAGCTCCAGCTATTCTATATTAATATAGCTGGATATTATTTTTATACAAAAAGCACATCATTCTTTAGTAAACCATGTTGAGAAAAGCTAAATTCAATTAGGATATTTTACACAGAGCTTTTTCTAGACAACAGATATGTGGGAATGAGACAGATCAGTATTTGGAAAAAAATACCTGGAACATAACCATTTTATGAGTCTCAAAGGTGCTTATTTTAACAAATAAAATTATTTTAAAAGTTCTTAGATTAAATTAGTGTTATACAAAGAATAAATGTTGGCACTGGGAAATATCCTCTGATAATATTTAATGTTCTGGTTTATATTAGCTGCAATAAATAGCAATAACCACACTGCATTTTAATTTTGCTTTAAACTTTTCAAATACATCTGTGGTCAAGCTTAAAGAAACTAGTTTGCAGCATGTTTCTTAAATATTTCAACAGTAGCGATAATATAGCTACTGCATGCATGTCCGTATGTTGTTTTATGCATATGGATTTGATTTTATATTTGTTACAGTAGATAGCCTGCAGCATCTAGATTTTTGTGCAAAGGAGGTTATCATTGCCCCCAGATGCTGGTAAGCAAGAGAGAAAATAGTCTGCTAGCCCTAATATCTTTCCAAAAATTCCCTGCTTTGGGAGAGAGGTGCTGATTTCATTCACTTCCAGGTAACTGTTATGCTGCCCTTCTTTTCTGTAATGGGGTGGAAGATTGCTTTGGGTGAAACTAAGTTTTGACAAAAAATAACATACTTATGACTTAGCTCCTGCCTCACTAACATGCTGGACTTTGTTTTGGGCTTTGTTTTGGTCTTGCTCACTTTGTCAAAAGCAGGTAGGTGGTTGTTCTTTATCAGACAGAGGTATGAAAAAGAGAAGTTATATGTTGTTATTGCTTATGGACATCAGCATTCCCTCCTTCATAGCCATAAACAAGTCCCTTTTTGTTTGTTTGTTTGTTTGTTTGGTGGTTGTTGTTGTTGTTGCTGTTGTTGTTGGGCAGTGGTGTGGCTTTGCTGCAGCTGGCAGCTGAGCACCATGCAGCTGCCCGCTCACTCCTCCCCACACCCCCACAAGGGAATGGGGACAAGAATGGGAAAAAAACCCAACAAACTCATGGGCTGAGATAACATAGTTTCATAGGATAACAAAGGAAGATTAATAATAATAATAATGATAAAAATAATAGTGATGTACAAATACAATTGCTCACCACATGCGAAAGGATGCACCTGGCAGGGTGTGAGAAGCTGAAAAGTCCCTGACTTAGTGTAGACACAACAACTACCTAGCAACAACTGAAAACAATGTGTTACCAACATTATTCTCATACTAAATCCAAACCACAGCACTGTACCAGCTAGGAAGAAAAATTAATTCTATCATCTGAGCTGAAACCAGGACAGGCAGGTTCACAGTGACAGAAAGAGAAATTACATAAGCAGGTCTGTACCTGCATCTTGGCTGGATCTCCCTTACCCTTGGGAAGTCAGCCATCATACCCTACAGCAATTGTGGCCAGGAGGCACGCCCTGAAACCTCCACACTTGCATGCTCAGTTCCCATAAAGGGGCTGGAAGAGGGTAGCCTGTTCCTTTATTTAACTTTAATTGCAGATTCAGGTTATTTAACTTTTCTTGATATTAGAAATGGACTCAGCATTCCCATTTTGAATTCAGATTTGCAACACCCCAAATTTCAAGGAAGTTCAACTCTGGGAGTTTTGTTTGGCATCTTATAAAAAACAAAATTGAGACCTGGCTTTAAGTTCCGAAATACCTAGTAGTTGGGTATTGCTTTTGGCCCAGATCCTTTTCTATTTGTGATGTAGCTACAGGGCTTGCATCTCCAGAGCTTTACATACTTACGACTATGTAGTGTTTACAAGATGTTATTTATTCTGATCTGTAAGTGATTGTGCAAGGGGAGTGGACATACCACGTCTACATTTTATGTTTATATGACACTTACACATATTTGGTAGCCTTTGTGAAGGCATGGTTACCCTTCAACCAAAAATTTTTTTCCACAGTGTGTCCATTCAGCTTTTGAAGGCCAAGTTTGCAGCATTCCTACAGAGGAAAGTCCTCTGCAAGTGTGGTTGTAATGGTACAGCTTCCTTAGTGTTGTTCAATGTAGCTGAGCGGGAGTGGGCACATCACAAAATCATCAGAGCCAGGACGTGAAATGTGTTCTCCAGGAAGCCCTCATTACAGAATTTGTCAGTGAGCATCAGGTGGAGAACAAGACCTCCCAGAAACCTGCCTTCCCCTCTCCCAGTAGCTCTGAGAGCACAGTGATTGCCTGTTGCACCTCTCAGCCCCAACAAGAATGGAATCCAGTTCGGTGCAGTGAGGATACACAGTGCCTGGAAAAATGCATATCATTTTTTCTCTTGTGCCCAAAGATCAACCAGGCGATTTAGAGGTCAACAGTGAATATGTGGTAATTTAAAAATTATTAACAGCACTTTCAGCTGTGACCTCAAGACTGAAGACTACTTGGCACAGGGAGCAATTTTATTGGCTGTTAAAACATTTTTAAAAGGTAGAATAATATATAAGGCTTGCTCTGCTACACAGTACCCTTAATGTTCAGCTTTCTTTTAATCAGATTCTAAAATATTAATTTTCTGAAGAATAACACTACTTAATTATATGAGCTTTAATAAACCAAATCTGTTGGTTGTGGATGTCTTGGGATAATCAAATTCTCAGGGGTAGTGAGGTGTTTTGCTTCTGCCTTCTAATTGGCCAGGATTGTGATTATTTTATGATAAAACTGTACCTCCTGCTAGGTTGCACTGCTTAATTAATGTAGTCTTTTTCAAAGAACTTAGCAGCCCATGAGAAACCAGGCTGTAGCCAGATCTTAGGCTTGTACTACTAACATCACTTAACATGTTTTCTGTTCTTGAAGTAAAAAGGTTGGAGAAAGTTTATATTCTGCTCTGTCTTATTGCTCTTTTGCTGGGCAGTTTCAACTCACTGATTACTGAAGGGTAGCATGCAGCATTTTTATCTAGCTGTATCTAATACATACCAGAATAGGGCAAGAGACTGAAAACTTCAGTCCTTAGCCCGGTTGTAGAAGGCAGCATTCAAATGTCAAAGTTTGTACAGTTTTAGCCTTCAAGGACTAACTCTGAGAAGAAATGAGAGTATCAAAGTTCAGTTTCTGTGGCAAGTTTGTCTTTGCCACACTCTCAGAGGGTGCCAGTGAGAGTGGTGTGTAGGATGATGCTCTTGGTGTAGCTGCTGGAACTTGCACAGATGCCCACAACACGTTTCATTCTATTGACCGGCCCTTGGTTTGAGCTGATGACCTGGAGGCTAGGGGTGCCACAGCTGTATTACCCATCACCTGGCCCAGTAAGTGCATTAGCAAAGTCAGGCTCCATGTCTCTGTACAATGCCAGATATTCAGTTAATTACCTCTCACTTTCCCAAGGACTAATTTGACATAGGATACCACCCTGGGATTTTAGGCTACCTGCAAGACTTTGGAAACTCTGGTCCTCCCCTGTCTGATGCCTTCTGCACTGTTCCTGAGCAGGACAAGCGTGGTGGAGAGACAAAAATAACCCTATGATAAGTAATTCTCCACAACACCCCACACTGATGCAACAGCAATGAATTTAGAGCTTTCACACTTCTAAAAATGAAATGTTTTGACCTACTGTTAGACTGGTTGAAGGCTTCTTCAAACCAACTCCAATTTATAAGTATTATGTTGCAAAAGCACTGATACCATCAGTGATAGTGGCACCCATTGGAACAGAAGTACCCTACATCAAGCACATTTTGAAAATAACGTTACCACCTAAAAGCTTCTGTCCTGCAGAAAATGGATTGTACAATAGCTTATCAGACGCAGAAGAGCGCACAGGAAAAAAAAGGGAGAAATAAAAATAATAAAATCCACTCCTGTGTAGAACATTAGAAATGTGGCACTAACAAAGACTTCCCATTCCGTACAGAATTAGTGCTGGCAGAGGCAGCTCGCAGGGCTGTGGGTATACTCAGCTGTGCGGAGCTGATTATAGAAGATGAAAGAGCCTGGCAATTTATTTCATCTCACGCTGTAGCACTGCTGACAACTGAAAGTGAGGACAGAAGGATTCATTTGTTCAACTTCTGTTTTAGAAAGCAGGCTTCAAATGATACCACAGAGAAAGTGGAGGGAAATGCTGTGGTGTAATAAAGTGTCTATTTTTTATTTTGCTGACTCCAAGATTTATGTTTTCAGCTGTTGGGAGTTTTTGCAGGGCAGGGAGAGTTGATATTTGAGAAGCCTGCAACACCATGGTGCTGGCAAAAAAAGTAGGTGGTGTTGGCCTAACTTAATGCATGTAATAATATGTTGTATACACATGCAAGTACGTAAATAAGGAAGCAATAGATATATACATACATGTTTATATATACATAAAAGTAATATTTAACACCTTTCCATTCTATTGTACTGTGGCCTCAGGAATTTCAATGCTGAAATGTTTGAACTGGGGTATTTAATTGTAGTATTAACATTTATTCAGCAATCAGAATAGCATTAGCTTCCTGGCAAATAGGACTACATATATTTTACTCTGGTTGCATTTTTCATGCACTAGAGCTTCAGGGATAGATGGCAGGAGCCCTTAAGTATGGGACATGTGCAGGTGTACTGGCTAAGGAACAGATAGGGTACAAAGCCAGAGCCTGGAGATGAAGACAGACCCTGCTTATCCAGCATCTCTGTGCTTGTGGCAGGCAGAACAAGAGACAGTAGCCTTAAACCATGGGTGGAAAAAGAATTTCAAAGAATAAGGACAGCAAAGCATGGGAAAAGAGCGCCTGTGAGTTCAACACCCACCCCTCCCCATCTTCCCCCCGCCCCGTACTGGAAGCCTTTAAGAACGAGTCAGACTAACATCTGTCAAGGCTGACAATAGTATAATTGATCCCGCCTTTGGGCAGGGAAAAAACTAAATGATGTCTTGAGGTTCCCATGGTTCTTTGTGTATGTTGGTTATTTTCAAGGACTTCATCTTTATTTTTAAACTGTGGTTAACCAACCATGTTATTTCCTTTCAGTGCTAAAACATAGTTTACAAGTAAAAACAGCTTTACTATGTAAGAGTCAGAAGAAAGGTCTGCTGAGACGGTTATTGTGTTGAAATGTGGTTAAAATCTGGCCATGTATTCTGCACGTATCCTAAACATTACACGCAGTCAGTAGGATCTTACATCTCAGGGGACTGAATAACAGCCCCTCAGGCTTTCTGAATTGAGACCCAAAAGAAATTACAAACCTCCTAAGATTTTGTCACAATTATGTGTTTGGTTCTGGAGTTATACCACGCATGCACAGGCCAAATTCTCTTCCTTCAAATTCCAAATTCCCGTTGCTTTATCTTTTTGCTGCCACAGAGGCACAGCTAAATCATTATCCTAAAGTGTAAGCTATGTGAACATAACAATTTTTTTTTAACTTTCTGGTCTGACAGGAAAACCGTAATATATAGCTTCAAACTGATCTGAAAAAGACAAAAATTTTCTCATGAAATTAGAACTCAGCAAGCTCACTTTTTTATCAAAAGATGTACTTTGCTGAAAAAGTTCAGCAGCTTTATAAATTGAAGTGCTGAAAATGTCATTTTACAATTACCAGAATGAAAAGGGGTTTTTTAACATTCTCATTGTCAAAATTATATGAACAATACAAAATTCATAAAATTCTCCAGGTGGTCTGGAGATTTGTTTTTTTAATTTTAGTTAAAATTTTTCACCCAAGAGTATCAAGTATAAAATCTTCCAAGAAATCCAGATTAAGAGCAGTTACTTACAAAAAAGAACAGCAAAATTTAGGATAAAAGAGAAATTAAGTTGAATCGCAGCTTTTGTGTAACTTCACAGGGGCAGCAGCAAAGTGAGTTGGGGGGCTGTGCAGTTGCTAATGCATCATATTAAGATAGTACTCATGGGAGACTACATTAAGCTAGATTAAGCTACATGTATAATTTTAAACATTGTTGTCCTTTTCTGCATTATAAAATGTCTAAAATTCCTCCCCAAATGTATTTGAGTATTTTCCTCGCTTCCAGAATGCCACATTTCAGCATAATAACTCAAAAGAGAATTTTTCTGATGCAGCTTCTTTCTTATTTTCTCTCCCCTTGCAGGTTTTCCCTTTCACACAAATTTTATTCCTTGATTTTTATTACAACAATGTGTGTTTTCAGTGATGATAATAATTTTTGGAACATCCTCCCATATAACAAAAGGTACAGTTTTTGTCACACAGTGTCCAGGAACAGAAAGTTAGAGCTTTCAAGAATGACACTTCTCAGTGCTGTGGCCTACAAAAAGAAAAAAATACGGTGCTAGTATTTATCACAGCAGGTTGCCAGGTAAAGAGCCATTAGTCATATAGTACTTTAACATACAAAAGTCAATTAACTGTAATCATCAAAACATTCTCAATTGCTGCTTTGTGGACCTTCTGTATGTACAGTATGCAGTGGTGTAGCAGGAAAAAACACAGACAGATATCTGATTAGGAAATTGTTTATGAACTAATGAAAATCAGTTCTGCTTTGCAAGGCAAGGAACATCAGACAAAATGGCTGCTTGGCTTAAGCAGGTGATTATCTACATAAAACAAGCTGCTTATGTGAATTGTAACACTTCCCCATTTGCTGCTTTCATGCTGTGTCCTTCCAAACCTGAGTACCTGGTCCTGTTGCAACTCTCCTCTGAAGGTAATGCCTAGACAAAATTAAAAATCAAGACACAGTTCCTTTTGTCTTTTCTCTACCTCCTAGAGTGGGCTGGACTCAGCCATGGCAAAATGTGAAGGAAAGTCCTGTAAACAATCCAGAGGGTTTGGGAACACACCCTCTGCTGTCCCTCCCAGCCAACACTAGGTCTTCATGTCACCCTGCAGTGAAACCATGCCTAACACATCATGATTTGCCCCCCCAGGTCGCTTGAACACCCTACAGTATAACATGTTTTACTCCTATTATTTTCTTCTCAATGCTTCCTACAAACTGATCAGCCTTTACTACTCCTGTGTTGCAGAGCACAAACACTGGGGTAGAAAATTACCTGGTACGGTGCTGTGCAGCTGGGCTGCATGTGAGGGACACATGATCCTTCTCGTTATCAGCTGAGCATCTGGTACATACATTTGAATCCATGTTTGAGCCTGTTGGTCTGTCCCTACCGTGGTCCTAAGTTACTAACTACCTCAATGTTATCATACCCATAGATGGAGGAATTTAGATCATGTGCATTCTGCTGGTTACTTCTATGTTAATCATTTTATGTGCTAAACCATAAACAACTTGGAGAAGAAGGAGCTTCAGCATATGAATAGTAAGAATACAGACTGTGAATCTGGATGGCAGTAAATACTAACTGCAGACAGCACCCATTTAATTGACATTTTCTTTGTAGATGGTCTGTTTGGTCCACATTTTGACATCATGGAAGACGACTGGTTTGCTACTGTTTGCCTTATTAACACCATATTATAAAGTATATATTATTTTAGAAAAATGACTAGATGGTAAGGTATCATTTCCAGCTAAGAAAATATCCAGTTTTAATGAATGTTATGTCATGAAGAAATGTGCTCATGATAGCTTATTTCAGAGTATGTGTAACAATTTTGTCAAGTAACAGGATATTGGTAGCAACTGCTTTTGAAGATCTACAGTAGATGCTAACGAAATTATATTTGCAACATAGTTTTGGAAACTGTTTTTTCATAAATTCAAAACCAAACTATACTTAATGTATTTACCAGCTGTCTTATTTAAACAGATGTAAAAATCACCTTTTCTCTTGTCAAAGCAGTAAGGTTCAGCTCAAACTATAATGTAGGTAGTATCAACCTAAGTCACATTGGACAAGCATTTGTGTTTCAAAACAATACTATCACCACTGACATTGTATAGTGCTCTCTGTGACAGGGGATGGTGTCCTTCATGAGCAAAACATAAAACAAAATGGTCAGAAAGCCATTCTTTTTCTGTAGGTGATCATACTTACTTCAGTTAGAGCCATGTTTGCAGGATGGTGTTGGGATTTTCTGTCTTGAGGGTGAGCAAATGAAAGTGAGAGCCAAGCAAGCCCTTTACCTACAGAGAGCCTGGGAAAGATTCTTGAGTCTTTAATCTCTACCTGCAGCAACTAATCCTCACCCTGTCTGAAGGCATGACAGAGAAGCAGTAAGGAGTTGGTGTCCTTGCCCTCATTCCTACTGTCCAATTCTTGCTATCATATTTGGAAGTTATTGACCTATACAGTAGGTCAACATGTATACAGTATAGAAGAGACCAGTAGACTTCGAGACTCAGCATTCATATTAATTCATATCATATGGAATGAAGGATCATGTTTGCTTTTATCTGTGAACTACGTATTGTGGGTAAACTGTGGAAAAAACCTACAGTGGCAGTTGATTTCATCACTATCAAGTCAGTGTTATCAAAGAAAAAAGAAGATAACCAAGTTCATGAGTTGCAGAAAAGGGCTATTTGAAAGATGACCTCCCAGAATTTTCTTGTTTGGAGGGCAGCAGGCACCTGTTCTGTCTTTGAAAAGGTTTGGATATGTAAGTAAGGGAAGAGAGTTCAAAATAATACATGGGACAGAGGTAGTAAAATAGCAACTCCATTATCACTGAATCTTTTCAAAAGCTCAAAAACCTGAGTCTGCTTCTGAAAGATGCCAGACTGATAAGTCTGAATGAATTCTCTGTTGGAGATTCATTTAGAAAGCAAACCTAACTCATTGTAATGTGGTTAGAAAATGCACCAGCCTCTCAGAAGACATAGGAAGCATGAAAAGGAGAAATGAGCTGGTTCTTTTTTTTTTTTTTTTTTTTTTTTTTCTCTTTTTCTGTGCAGCATTGGCCTTGAAAGGAAAAGGTGCATTGAACAAATCATGGAGTGCTATTCATATCTTAGGAATATTTCTCAGTGTAACAGTAAATGACTAAATGTCTTTATACCATCACCAGCCTTAATTCCTGATCAGTCTAGTGTCTGATTTTTAACCTAACATGACACCTTTTCCTTCAACATTTATAGCCCTTTGAATTATATACTGGTGTAATGACTGTATGCTAGAAATGTAGAAGCACAAAATTAATTCCACATCTTCTGAAGAAGTGTTCTGTAAAAAACTGTTGTTCAGGCCACTCTCTGTCATATTACATACATGCTGACACCTTAACAAGCTTGGATTGAGAATGTACTGATGTTCAGCCCTTCAATAAACAGTGCTAAGTAAAAAAAATACAGTCATCAAAATTTTACAGTTCATTCTGTTTTCATAAAACATCTTTTTATTTTCATAAAACATCTTTTAATTTAAAATCTCTGGCAATAGGTGGAAAACTGCCACCAAAACTTCAACCCTGAATATGAGGAGAGCGGACTTCAGGCTGCTGAGGGAACTAGTCAGTCAGATCCCCTGGGAAACTGCTCTTGAAGGCATCGGGGTCCATCAGTGCTGGTCACTTTTTAAGGGCCACCTCCTAAAAGCTCAGAAACAGGTGATTCCAAAATGCTGCAAGTCAAGCAGGCGGGGCAGAAGACCGGCTTGGCTGAACAGGGATCTTCTTCCAGAGCTTAGGCGGAAAAAGAAAGTGTATGCCTGGAAGCAGGGTCAGGCAATGTGGGAGGACTGCAGGGATGCTACTCGCCTTTGTAGGGAGAAAATTCACGCAGCCAAAGCTCAGTTTGAGTTGAAGCTGGCCAGTACTGTGGGCGACAATAAAAAGGGCTTTTTTAAGTACGTGAATAACAAAAGGAGGACCAGAGAGAATATTGGCTCGTTACTTGACGAGAATGATCACCTTACAAATAGGGACATAGACAAAGCAGAGACGTTTAATGCCTTCTTTGCTTCTGTCTTCAACATTGATGACGGGCTCTGGGACCCCAGTTGCCCTGAGCTGGAGGACCGTGACTGCGGTAACGATAAACTCCCAGCTGACCCCGAAACTGTGCGGGACTTGCTGCTCCACCTGGATGCATACAAGTCCATGGGGCCAGATGGGATTCATCCCAGGGTGCTCAGAGAGCTGGCTGATGTCATTGCAAGACCTCTCTCAATTATTTTTCAATGGTTTTGGGAATCTGGAGAGGTCCCAGTTGACTGGAAGCTGGCAAACATTGTTCCAATCTTCAAGAAGGGCAAGAAAGAGGACCCTGGTAATTACAGGCCTGTCAGTCTCACTTCAGTGCCTGGTAAAATTATGGAGAAAATTATGCTTGGAGTTACTGAAAAACACCTGAAGGACAACGCAGTCATTGGTCACAGCCAACACGGGTTCGTGAGAGGAAGGGCCTGCTTAACAAACTTAGTTTCCATTCATGACAAGGTCACCCATCTAGTTGACCAAGGGAAGCCAGTTGATGTCATTTTTTTAGATTTCATTAAAGCTTTCGATACTGTCTCTCACAGTATGTCCAGCATACAGCTTGACAAAAATGTAGTGCGATGGGTGACCAACTGGCTGACGGGTTGGGCCCAAAGAGTTATGGTAAACGGGGTTACATCAGGCTGGCGGCCAGTCACTAGTGGGGTTCCCCAGGGCTCAATTTTAGGGCCAGTTCTTTTTAATGTTTTCATAAATTACTTGGATGTAGGACTAGAAGGTGTCGTGAGCAAGTTTGCAGATGACACCAAACTGGGAGGAGCTGTTGATTCCATCAAGGGTGGAGAGGCCTTGCAGAGAGACCTGGACAGGTTAGAGAACTGGGCAATCACCTGGTAAAATTATGGAGAAAATTATGCTTGGAGTTACTGAAAAACACCTGAAGGACAACGCAGTCATTGGTCACAGCCAACACGGGTTCGTGAGAGGAAGGGCCTGCTTAACAAACTTAGTTTCATGAGGTTTAACAAGGTGTGGTGGGTTGACCCTGGCTGGAGGCCAGGTGCCCACCAGAGCCGCTCTATCACCCCCCTCCTTCATTAGACAGGGGAGAAAAAGTAGAATGAAAAGCTTATGGGTCGAGATAAGGACAGGGAGGGATCACTCACTAATTATCGTCACGAACAAAACAGACTGAACTGAGAGAGGGAATTCATCTAATTTATTACTAAGCAAAACAGAGTAGAGGAATGAGAAATAAAATCAAATCTTAAAACACCTCCCCCCATCCCTCCCATCTTCCTGGGCTCAACTTCACTCCCGGCTTCAACCTCCACCCCCCCCCAGCAGCACAGGGGGACGGGGAATGGGGGTTACGGTCAGTTCATCACACGGTGTCTCTGCCGCTTCTTCATCCTCAGGGGGAGGACTCCTCTCAACGTTCTCCTGCTCCAGCGTGGAGTCCCTCTCACGGGAGACAGTCCTTCACGAACTTCTCCAAAGTGAGTCTCTCCCATGGGCTACAGTCTTTCACAAACTGCTCCAGCGTGGGTCTCTTCCACGGGGTGCAGACCTTCAGGAGCAAACTGCTCCAGCGTGGGTCCCCCACGGGGTCACAAGTCCTGCCAGGAAACCTGCTCTGGCATGGGCTCCTCTCTCCACGGGTCCACAGGTGCTGCCAGGAGCTTGCTCCAGCGTGGGCTTCCCACAGGGTCACAGCCTCCTTCAGGTGTCTCCACCTGCTCCGGCGTGGGGTCCTCCACAGGCTGCAGGTGGAATCTCTACACCCCCTCATCCTTCCTCCATGGGCTGCAGGGGGACAGCCTGCCCCACCATGGTCTTCACCACGGGCTGCAGGGGGATCTCTGCTCTGGCACCTGGAGCACCTCCTGCCCCTCTGCATTGACCTTGGTGTCTACAGAGTTTCTTACATCTTCTCACTCCTCTCTCTGGCTGCAAAAGCTCTCCCTGACTGGTTTTTTTCTTCTTAAATATGTTATCACAGAGGCACTGATTGGCTTGGCCTTCGCCAGCGGCGGGTCTGTCTTGAAGCTGGCTGGCATTGGCTCTATCAGACACAGGGGAAGCTTCTAGCAGCTTCTCACAGAATCCACCCCTGTAGCCCCCCCCTGCTACCACAAATTATGCAGTCGAGTTTCCCGCATTTGGGGAAATCGCAGGGGTCAGCACACCCGGAGTGCAGGGGATGAGCCTCACCCTGGGAAAACCACCTGCCTGATCATGGTGTCTCCCCTGCCAGGGTAGTATGGCACAGCAACACACAAGGGCAAGTGCCAGATTCTGCATCTGGGAAGGGGCAACCCTGGCTATACATACAGACTGGGCGATGAGGCGCTGGAGACCAGCCATGCTGAAAGGGACTTGGGGGTCTTGGTTGACAGCAAGTTGAACAGGAGTCAACAGTGTGCCCAGGCTGCCAGGAAGGCCAACCGTATCCTGGGGTGCATCAAGCCGGCATTGCTAGCCGGTCTAGGGAAGTGATTGTCCCACTCTACACTGGGCTGGTGCAGCCTTACCTCGAGTACTGCATGCAGTTTTGGGCACCACAGTATAAAAAGGACGTAAAACTATTGGATAGTGTCCAAAGGAGGGCAACAAAGATGGTGAAGGGTCTAGAGGGGAAGACATATGAGGAGAGGCTGAAGTTCCTTGGTTTGTTCAGCCTAGAGAAGAGGAGACTGAGGGGAGACCTCATCGCGGCCTACAGCTTCCTCATGAGGGGGAGCGAGGGGGCAGGCGCTGATCTCCTCCCTCTGGTGACCAGTGATAGAACCCGAGGGAACGACATGAAGCTGCGATGGGGGAGGTTTAGGTTAGATATTAGGAAGAGGTTCTTCACTGAGAGGGTGGCTGGGCACTGGAACAGGCTCCCCAGGGAACTGGTCACAGCACCGAGCTTGACTGAGTTCAAGAAGTGTCTGGATAACTCTCTCAGTCACATGCTCTGATTTGGCTGGTCCTGTGTGGAGCCAGGAGTTGGACTTGATGATTCTTATGGGTCCCTTCCAACTCAGGATATCCTATGATCCTGTGATCTAGGAAACATTAATTTCAATCGCTGCTAGAAAAAAATCTGGTCCAAGTTAAGCTGATGGTGGTTTGGATGCTTCAGCAAATGGCTGAGTACTGTATAACAAGTTTTTACCTTTCCAATGTATTTCAATCCTATTACAGGAATGAAAATTACTTTGCTGGAAAACAAAGCAGGAATGGTTATTCTTTTCATAATGTTGATAGTACTGCTCCCTTTTTGTGCCATAGCAAATGCCAGCAAGGAATACAGGGAGTCTCTGTGTGCCCAGAAGGTACAAGGCTACTTAGAAGTGGAAGCCCGAGTAAGTTGTTTTACCTAAGGAGATTGTGACAGTTGAAGGAAAAAAATGAAGTATTGGTCAGTTAATATTGAAAGCTGTACGGCAGAGAAAGGTCTGCAATCTTTTAAGTAGGGAATTATCCACAAAATTTTAAAATACACAGAGGAAAGAGTCATTGTGTGATAACTTAGGCTGTGGTCCTCTCACACGCTAAGTAGTCTTGTGAGAAGATTATCTCTGGCTCTATTTCCTGTGCAGAAGCCAGGCATCTTCCAGGGTTTAGCTCTTGATCACTCCAACAGAAAATGAGGAATAGACTAGTGGATAGGATGTAAGGTAAGTATTCAATTTTGCAGGAAACATTGCTCCACTTCCCACACCTATTATAGACTGTAGCCTTGCAAAAATAATTTAATTATGTTATGCTTCAGATTTGTATTTATTTTAGTACCTCCTTACATCCCAGAAGGATTGAAAGGTAAATTCTCTTAGCTGGTGGAATAGGAACATCTCAAGTACTAAGGTGCTAGGGCTGATGGGAGTCTTTGATAAGTATGTAGGACATGCAGTAGTTGGTTGAGGTGTTCAGGTTGCTGAACGATGATGGTGACCACCCTGCCTATCCTTCAGCCATCTGCCCACATACACTAATCTCAGGTCCACTCCTACAAGGGTCCTTCAAGACCATGGTATACGACTATTCTGAATGGTGTCTGGGAGTGCTAGCAGGTCCTGGTGCAGCACTGTTGATACCATTAAACTGTTACCATGCTTTTAACTCATGGAAAATGGCAGCCTAAAAACCAACTTCTGAGCACATTTCAGTAACTAGGTTATTCTGTGGACCACTCCAGGAGGCAATTTGCTTTGTCTTCCTCCTCTGGAAACAGGAGAGCTCACTGGTGAAGACATGGGCTGTGCTGTCCCAGCTGGGCTTGACATTCAGCAGCGGTTCTTAATTAGACTTCATTAACTACATAGCTGTGGTCTTTAAACCAGCATTGTCTGAGACCTTGCTTTCTGAATATTGGTGTTTTGTGATGTGATGCAGTGCAGAGACAGAAATTGTAGGTTTAGCTAAATTAGTTGAAATAATATAAGCAAGTCTGGATGATCTTAATCCTCCTGACCAAAGTGGCAATGGCCATAATTTGTAACTGATGGCATTGGCAGGAACTAAAACTTTCAGGGTTCTCCACCAGCAGCCTAACCTTCTTATCTGATTCTTTCCCAAAACTATTGTCTTATTTCCAGTTACCAACACTGCCATGCGTAAATGCAAGAAGGGAGAAAATTGCCATCATAGATGATTGAGATTATCTTCTAATCTCCTTGAGGCAGAATAATGAGAATAACTCTAAATGGGAATCCAGAGAGAAGGAACTCACAAAACAAATCTGGTCCTTGTTCGTATTACTGATATGTGGTAGCAGTTTCCTTGTAATATAGCTCTGAAATATCATTGCAGATTCAAGGTGATTCCAAAACATTTAGCAGTATTTGAAAATGAGTGCCAAATACACACTTATTTTCTATACATTGGCCTTCATCTCACCCCAGATTGCTGTTTTATGTGCCATAATAAAGACAGAAAAATATAGATTAGACTGAAAAGCTGTATAAGCCTTTACATATTGCCTTTCTTTTATTAGCATCTTAAGACTTTTTTTTTTTCTGTGTGGGCTGATGTAGGTGCCTCCTTATGTCTAACCCTTTTATAGTGCTTTGTCCTCATACCAATAATCATGAAAGCATATCAAATAATAACAGCAGGGGAATTACTATGCTGCCAAGAAGTTCCCATCAAGCAACTAGAGTGTAGTCATCATTATAATCATTTTGAGATGTTGAATGTAGTTAAACCAGCTAGCTCAGCTTCTCTGAAATTTCTGAAGCTTTTCTACTAAGACTAAAGGAGCTTCCAACTATAAATGAGGATCAGTAAAGTGTACCAAAAAAAACCCCACCCAAAACGAAAGCACCCATGCTGCTGCATGCACATATACATACATGTATGTGTATGTGTGTGTATATGTTCAGCTCCACAACCATGAAACTGATATTTTTTAAAGGTTTAAATATTTCAATGTTTTCTTTTTTACTTAGAGGTTTTGGCTATTCTTTGGGGTGAAAATGTGGAATGTAGGAAGAAAGGAACGTCTGCTTTAGCCTTTCTCCTTACTTTCACTGCTTCTCCAAATGCAGTTCTATGTAGAAATGCTTAATTTCGTAGAGGATGTTAAGCATTCCAGGTGATATTTGTAGTTAACTAAATTAGTGTAGCAAATTGTCTTCCTGTTTTATGCCTTGTTGCAACCATTTGTAAAATGGAATGATATGATTTTACCTCACAAATGTGCAGTGAAACTGAAAATAGAATTTTGACTCCCTTTAAAGAAGGGAAATTACCTAAAAGTGGCAACTGTTATGTGAATGCTGGTGTTAAATTAGTGTATTTTATCTTTGGCTTCTGATTCCTAATGTTATTTGCAGAGACATCTGCACTTGTCAGTTTCTTCCTGATGACTTACTGAATTTTCTTAATTTCTGCTTTGAGAAAACTTCATTTGTGACTCTCATTTTACAGTAATCTTCCTTTTTTTTTTTTACCCTCTGTCTCCATTTTTTTTGTCCGTTAGCTACCTTTTTATCATTAAGCTCTGCCTCCAAACTACCCAAATTCCTTTCTCCGAAACTCTGCTCACGCTTCAGGAAATATTTTGCACCTAAGGCTATTCCAGTTCTCCAGATCTTCCTTTGACCTTCTGACAGCAGTGTTGCAGGCTTACCTCTGGCTGATTTCTTCAAGTCCTCCACAATTCTTATTCCACACAGATGGGAAGTATGTGTTGGAGAAATGGAAGCATCATACAATATGTCAGTTACACTTTAAAAATACCTGAGATAAATAGCATTTATGCTAAGGCACCATGAAAATGCACAAAGTTCAGATACAGTAAGTCTCAAAGAGTGTTATCTGTTCTCTGTGCTAAGTGGTTTAGTATTTGCATATTAGTCAGCCTGCAGATATAGGGACAATTCCCTCTGTGCTTTTCATACATATTTCTGACATGCCGTCCAAGTTCTGTGTGGTCTGTTTTGTGCTTAAAACACATAATGGGAAGAAATATCACATAAAGAGATGAGCCTATAATGACTACACTTCACCATAATGCATGTGGCATATCTTTTCTCACCTCTTAGAAAGTGTTTTGGTGAGCCATATATTTCACAGAATATATCAGAGTGCTCACTGTGAAATATTATGATAAGGCATTAAGCAGTCATTGTAGAAATAGATGAATGGAAATAAATGTAAATGAACAAGTGTAAGTGTACAGTGTCTCATCCTTATTTTTTATTTTATCAACAGTACTGACTGTTTATAAAAGGTGTTGTAGTTACAAATATGTATTATAATTCCACTACTCGAGTGGAATTGAGCTTCAGAAAATGTAAATCATTGATTTGCTGGAGTCACAAAGGTATGTAACTTGGCTGTTACCAGGGCGGTGGCTGCAGTTATGAAATCACACTGAAAACAAAAGTAGCAAAGGTATTGGGAGCTGAATTATTTTGTTCTACATACACATTGGTTTACTACTGTGTTTAAAGCATGTTGACGTGTACATCTAAAAGAGGAGAATGAGAAAAATAAGAACAAGCCCTTTGATTTTGCAACTCTGCAAATCCTTACTCAGCTGCATGACACACATCCCTGTGGTCCACTGAGTGACCAAGAAACCTGACTTGCAACGGGGTTCTCAAGATCATATTCTTATAGTGTCATGAGAGGCACTCATTATTTTGATTTCCCTTTTTTTCATTGGGTACAGGGAGGGTTTACACCAGTCACCGTCAAGCATATAACATTATATACCCAAGGCAGGGCCCTAATTGCCCTCAAATAGTACCTTATTTAGGAAAGAGAAAAGGAGGCACATTCAGACTGTGATTCATAGCTGCATGGTGCTGATTAGCCCTCTGGAGGTGACCAGCCCTCCGCAGTCACATTACAGGTAGCCCAGAGTGAGCAAGGTTCCTGGCTTTGGTGTCTCAGACAGGTGCTTAAGGTTGGGTTATGTGAATCGCCTCTTTGTGTCTGCTCCTGCCTTCCCTGAAAGCACTAGGAATCCTTTTGTTCATTTGAACAGAAGTGAAAAGAGTGCTGTCTCTCTTTCCTCTATCCAGCCCATAGGCAGAGTTAAAGATATACCTTGAATTTTATGACCTATTTCTTTCTGCAATTCAAATTAACCTTTTTTTAAACCTCAGCACTTTCAGCTATTGCTACAGAAAGGACAGTGTTTCTTTTTTGAAAACTCATTAGTAATGTTTTGAAACACTCTGTTTACAAAAGCTTTCCTCTTATCCATTAAAACAAATGAATGACTTATCAGATTTCAGAATACTTGTAAGGTGAGCTTTACAGATCCCATTAAATGTTAAAAGCTGTTTGCAAGAACAGTGTGCCTGTCTTCAAGCATTCAGCTCACAGCGTGCTTTTCCTAGATCTTCAGATTTGAGAGGTACACCAACAAAATATAGAAAAAGGATTATCCTAATTTGAAACAGGTCAGTCTAAAGGTGAAATCCAAAGACCGGTTATTTTAACTTTCTGGTGTTCCCAACAAAGTTCAGGAAGGTTGAGAATATAATACAAGAAAAAATGGACTGAAGTACAGAAAAGATTAAGTGAGTGAACTGTACAATCATGACCCCTGTATATAATAAAAACGTTTTCTCGGCAAAATTAAGATTGCTATTAGATTGTACATGTTCAGATTGACTGCAGATATATACAGCAGTGTAATTTTTGTCCACTCTGACTTTTCTACTGCTTGATTAAAAGACTAGTCATTTCCCCTTGAGATTCACTCCTCTGCCTAATGTGCTGTAATTGCAACAGAGTGCTTGATACAGCAGCAACGAGCACTATTCTGTAATAAATTTAGGTCACTGCAGAGTTCATCATGTAGTCCATGGCAACAGAAGATAAAGAGCTGGTTAGTTCATCTCTAGCTTTTAGCTGCAGTGTCACCGATTCTCCTGTCTAATGATATTAATAGAGCTAAATGTAGGCAAATTGTCCAAGTCCCAAGGTCTCTTCCTTCCTACTGTGTATGTAATATTTCAGCAAGAGAAAACATAATGTAGCAGCACTATAACACAAATGTGAACCAGAAGAATTCTTAGCCAAGAAAAAGACAATCACATTTTACCTTGGAGCTTTCCTTTCCTATTACCATATAATCCCTCAGGTCAATATTTTTGAAATCCTTTTGTTGTTACAAACCCCTACACTTATTTCTTATTTCTCCAGTGAAAAGCAGACGGAAATTGTGCAAGGCTTTCAGAAGTGTTGATTGCAATTGCTAAGTATTTGGAATGAGTTTGGGGAGCACTTTGCTACAAGAAGAGTTTTTTTCTGTCTGCTTATTTACTTGACCTTGTGCTTGAGAATATTTTATTCATTGAGCTTGTTTGCAAAATGGCCATTCAGATTACATCCTAGCTGCAGGCCATTTGTAAGTTTTTTCACTTCAAGGTTTTTTAAGTTTTATTGCTTCACCATCTGATATACTCAAATGCCACTAAATGCCTATTTCTGTTCTCATGCTGCATTAGGAGTATCAGTAGGATTGAAATACTGTACCTTGGCTTGCATAAAACTGTGCACAACTAATTTTTGCTTCATTTAGTTATGTATTTTAATCTTTTACTGTTGCTGATGATGATGATGCTTGTTGATTACCATATCTCCCATGAAAGGATTGGGAGAAAAGTTCAAAGCGTTGAAGCATAAACATTAAGCAGTGAGATCTGAAAAAAAAACCAAACCAGGAGTGGAGATATGGTTTGAGTTTAACTTCAACATATCTTATACTTAGAACTGGGAACAATGAACTGCAGTGGACTGCAGAACTTGGACGCACTTTTTTTTTAGCTTTGAAGATCTTAGCCTTACGAATCTCAAATATTTTTGAAGAATTTAACAACAGTTGTATGGAGTGCCCTATAAATCTCTTGTAGTTATGAATGTCAAGAACAATGGCAAAAAGGGCATCTTACAAGAATATGGAAAGCAGAAAGATGTGAGTAAATTGTCTTTCAAAATAAGGGCATTGGGTTGCATCTGTCAGCTCTCTGATTTGTGGTAAAAGCAAAGTATTGAGTCTGCATGATTAGGATGATGTTTTGAAGGGAATCCAAGGAAGTTTAAAGATTCTCACCTGTAACCTATAATTTCTTGAAAATTCATTATATCATCTGGAATTTCCTTGTAAAACTTTTCCCATGTAAATTCCTAGGATGGAGCTTTTCTTAATCCATAAATTGATTTCTATTTGAATATCTTACTTTACATCTAGAAGATGAAGTCCAAGTTTAGTTACTTGTATGGTGTTACATGACCAATGGCTCACTTGACTAAGCTTTTCTCTGCAGGTTTCTCTAATTATTCTTCAGGTTTCAGATTTTTTTCTTGATAACAGCACACTTCTGAAACATATGGGCCCTAATATTCATTACATATAATGAATCTATTATTGTTGATTATACCTATACAATAGATATATAGTCTATATATATAATCTCTATATCTGTCTTTAGTGAAGTGAGTGAAGCTGCAAGAATTTGTATCAACTAATGAGTTGATCCAAGTTTTATACAGTTCTTGCTTATGGAAAAGATTAAGGTTTTTAAGACACTATAAAGGACCGTTGGATACTCTATGAAGTAATGGTTATTTTGGGGTATGTGTGGAAAAATATACTTTCAAAAGAGAAATGAAAGAAATTACAGTTCTGCTTATACCTTACTGAAATTATTTATACGGTGCAGAAAATAGAGACAAAGGGAAATTTCAAAGACCTTTCAAGCCTCTACATTTTCAGATCATTTCCCCAAATATAGCTCTGACCTAAATCTGCAGCCATGTGATTCAAGTAACTCCTATTTAAAACAGTACTGAACTGATTATGGCTCCTGAGTTTGATTACAGTTCTGTGGCACGTCAATAACTTTGAGTCAAGTTGGTGAAAGGTACTAAGATCTTGCTGAGATAGTCTCAGCAACAAGCTTTCCATGTCATGTCACTTTTGTTTTCCACTTTTGAGTAACTGCTTTAATATGGCTTTTCCATCCTTACCTTATATGCTTCCCTTATCTTTTTACAACATTTATGATAAGATCTTTCTTTCAGGACTGATTTCCTTTGCACTCCAGCTGTGCTTACAGTTCTGTTCTTGGATTCCCCTTTTCCAGATGTCTCTGCTGTCAATTTACTCCTGTTTTCACTCAGTTTTTTTTTTCCCCAAGTAAGGATATTGTTACAGACCTCAAGATTTGTCTTTAGATAATCCTGTCCCCAGCAGTCATGACCATTTCATTCTTGCTTTTATTCAGAGATTAAAAAACAAACCAGAACTTTCTTGTTTCAGCTGTAATATTATTGCTAAATGTCCGTGATTTTCTTGAGTGCCTTCAATCTGCTGGAATTTGTTTCTCACATCAGGCAAGCAGCTCTAACGTCAGATGACAAGGCCCTGCTGATCATCTGCAGGTTTCTAACTTAATGTCAGACTGAATTTTTAAGATACATGCAAGACAATCATCATTAGAGTCTATAATCAAGATCTTAAAATAGACCTAGTTTCAGGATAAATGTTCAGTATAGATTTTTAGGGACATAATTTTTTTAGGGAAATTTCTACTTTCTGATGCAAGGCAGTTGACAACTCATAAATTGGAGACAGACTCACATATAATGAAGTCTTCGTAAGGTCCTACTACTAGAATATAGAAGATTAATGATAAACTTTGGAATTTAATATCCCAGTGCCTTATCCACTATAATGATAGAATGAAAAGAGATTACCATCAGACGAACAGTACTGAAAGAAAAGTAAGTTTGTGACATTACCCTAACTGAAAAAAGTAATTGATTTTTGATAGAAGTTTCATTGCTGATAGAAGTTATGATTTTATGAACTAAGAAATGAAAACTTCACTTAAGACAGGCGGCCTTACAGAAAATCATCTGGGTATTTTGTCTGGCATTTGAGAAGTTTTACATAGTTAAACCTGTTTTGCTGGTTTAAATTTAAAAGGGATTCAAGCCTTTTAGAACAAAAGCTGTCTTACCATATTCTGTGTCACAGCGGGAAGCTTTTTGGTCTTACATATCTGAGATATTTCTGGAAGTCTAAGAGGAAATTAATACCTGGAGAGAGCCTGTTGTTTTTCTGTTTAGAAACCTTGAAGATGGCCAGAATCCAGCTTCCCAAACTAGCTGTCTAAAGGATGACAAGGTTATACAAGGTTCTCACCAAACTGTGGGAATGGGGAAAAAAATTAAACTCTTGATGACCAAGTGCTTATTATGAACCTGCAGAGATTTCAAGATTTTGATACATGCTGCATTAAGTGGAATTTCATGTCTTTTTCCCAATATAGTATGACCACTGTTAAAGGAAAAATGTTCATCAATATTCACTGAACAGAAGTGCCTGAGTTACTAAGCACTTACTTTATACTTACTGTGAAATTAACTTTGATTTTCAGAGAATACTAAATCTGAATGGATAGTAAATGTTATTAACATACTGTCATATAACACATTGTTATTTTAAAATAAAAATTCCATAAATAACTGAAATACAAAAGAAAATTTGTTTTCTGTTAGCATGTTCTGACCATATCTGTTGCATTCTCTCACCTGGGAATATCACATCCCAAATAATAAATACCGGGAGCTGTCCTGGAGCAAATAGTCTGATCATCGCTGTGAACTGGTAGAAAGTTCTTGGTGGATTAATCTGCTTTTAGAATAATGTTGAGCTTGGGAAATAGTAGTATACATCAGCTGGTAAGAAAGTCTGTCTCTTCTAGCATTTCTCACAGGGTTTTCACCAACATATCATTTGTTTCTCTCAGTATTTCACCACTGCTTCCTCTTTCTACCAGGTTACCTTTCTAAGCAACCAATATATACTTAGCATTAAAACCTGAGTCTTAGTACCAAATTTAGAAGAAAGAGAGCAAATAGATCTGAAGTTTATACCTGTTAGGCAAAAAAAATACAGGAACTATTTGCAGCAGAAGTGGATGTCTGTCTCACATCCCTTGTAGGAACAGAAAATTGTTTGTTTGCTGGCTCTACACGGTAAACTCATAGACTTGATCTCTGAGATCAGTCAGTAAAAGCTTCTACTTATCTACAAATCCTGGGTTCAAGCCCCATTGCCAAATAATTGCCCATAATTTTTGTGACAAATGTAGACAAATCATGATTGACGCATCTCTCCATACCTCTCTCTCTTCCCTGCTGCCCCCCCCCCCCCCCCCCCCGGCCCTGCTCTGCATAATTACCAACCAGGCTAAACATTCCCTGCAGGCAGGGAAGAGAATCTGCTATCAATATTTTGATGATCCATTAATGCAGGTTCCATCTGATTGAGTCTTCTGCTTGTTCACTTGGAATGTAGCACTCTGTGACCTTGAAATATGAGCATTAAAGGTAGGATCCCTTATCTTGGGGCATGTCACTGTCACCAAATAAAGCTTCTATTATGGGTGCTTTGAAATGAGCTGGTGGTGAAAAGAGAACCTCTACTGTTAAACCTACCTTAACACAAAGTCAGTGTTATTTATTTACCATGTTACATGAATCATCTGCACTTTCTGTGATAAGCCCAGGGGTGTGTGTCTTTCATTTCAGCTGACATTTTGCTGCCATTTGCCAGGCTAAGTAACTACTGTGCAATCACTCCAAGCTGATGCATGGTCATTGTTTTGCACAAAATGGATATTTAACTCAGCTGAAAGATCTTTCTGAAGAATGTAATTTGACAAAGTAAATTTTTACTCATATATGAGAAATCAAGTATGTCTGTACCACATACACTTTCTGAGATTGCTAAAACGATTTCTGCAGAGAATTTGACAAACTATTTTACTTCTGTGCACAAAGTAAAAGAAATGATTAGTTTTGAGCAAAAAGGATTTCTCAGAGTACTGAAAAGCTTTTATTTGGAATTATATATTCTTAGCCTCACCTGATAACATGTTTGAAAGCTGTGCCTTTGTAAAGACAAAGCTGTCAGTTACATTATTTTTGAATGTGTTAAAAAGGATGTAATAAAATGACATTTTTTCTCTACCTTGTATCTGTGCTGTTTGGGGTTTTTTTCCAGGGATTTGATTCTGAATCACAGGCCAATTGTTGATAAACCTACTGCTTTAGCATGCTTGATCATGCCCTAAAATGATAGAATCACTGGGTATGTTTTGCATAGAGTAATTGAGCATTTTTGTCTCTCTAACTGTAAGAGGCAGAAAATTGAGCTCAATTCAAGGATAAGAAGTTTTGTCTGCAGTTGTTTAGCTGCTGAGAAAATTTGCTGACAGGTTTCCTTGAGTGCTTATGCTCCTATTTGAGCCAAAAAATAAATAATAATAATAATGCAAGCCATACAAAAATGGATTGGAATCGTCCACAAATGACAAGCTACTGCTAGTTAGAGATTTAGAGACTACTGGTTAATAATTTATGAGCTTCTTACACAGTACACTATGTGACTTTCATTTTCTTGTTCATGGAGCATATCAAATGCAAGGTGTTACTTGTAGGTCTGAACAGATTTTTCCCATTTTTTTTCTCTTCCAATTATTTGTTAAATACCTGATTTGTAAAGTGGAAGGGGGGGGGGGGGGGTGTGTGACCACAAATAATTCTAGCCTGAGAAAATGCCATCATCATCACTTTGTGACATTTGCTGTCCTTTTATTAAATTGCCTCGCATTTCATTAAACCATGCCCAGACTAATTGTACTTTCATAAACTGTTGGTTTCCCCTATTAAATTATTTGATAGTGTTTTCCATGCACTATCTTAACAAACTCCAATGACTAAAGCTTTGAAACCCATCCTGTTGTAGAGTAAAATGTCTCTTACCTGTCCCAAACTTAGTCTTAGACATAGTTTTTAATGGCAAGACTATGGGTATCCTATCCAGTTGACACTGGTGTTGAATGGCATTAATGATGTTGAACAGAGTCAGGATTGCTTCAGTCTAGTGGTCTAGTTTCAACCCCCTCCCAAACATCTTTCCTTTTCCTACAAAGATTTCTCTCCTCTCTCCTGCAGTTTGTAGTCTTCAGGAAATGTAAATTTGCAAAGGTGGATCAAGCAGTGCCTTTGCCTGATGTCACATTTATTTTCACCTCCCTGCAGGATGTGTTCCATTATTCAGCTCCAGTGCTACAGTTTGCTGAAGCTCATATTCCATTACAGAAAACCAGCATCGGTAGATTTTTACAGCAGTCTTACATGGGGCAGTGTTTGGGGTAAGATCCCCTTAGCAAGGGAGACACAGAGAACAGCAGCCCCATAATGAACTTGCAATGCACACAAAACTCACAGGTTGATCTGCTGCCTCCTCCCCTGCCCTCTTTCAGGAGGTGTGACCCAGAGAATCAACACGCTGTGGGTAAAGCAGCCTCAAGCATGCCGGTCCCTAGCGCTGCATGCAAGCTGAAGGATGGCTGTACACGTCTGCTCTCCAGCCGCGATGCTGCGTGTCTCCTTCCCAGCACCTCCTCCTGCAGTTTTATCTGGGCCTTCGGGACTTCCCGGAGGCCTGTTTTTTTCTTTCATTTATTAAAATCACTTTCCTAGAGGCATTTCTATGAAGAAGTGCACATTGGGACCTTCCCTTTAGGAAGAGTTTTACAGCATATCTTCTGACCCTAGAATTTAGATGAAAATCTCAAAATATTAATTCCTTGAGAACAGATTATGGATGTAAACACCAATCTGTGGTGGAAATGCTAGTCATTTGTTAGTCATATAAAAAAGAAATGTGAGGCAAACAATCTCATGCGCTTGCTATCCTGTAAAAAATAATTGGCTCATTAATCTTAACTATATTAATTTATTTGTATTATGAATGTCAAATGCAAGAAGATCCTTTTGGGTTCTCATCAAGTTAAACATAGCTCTCTATATTCTGTATTTCTCTACCAGAAATTCTTTCTCTCTAAAAATAAAAATTCAATAATACCTTCAGCAATTAATTAGGGAGAATAAGCAGAGATATAGTGAGAGATACGGAGTAAGAGGCCACGCAGCTGCAGAACAAATGAACACTACCAATGCACTCCTCGTGTATATCTGTAACATTAGTTTCCTGTGAAAATAAAGCTTGTTTATGAGAATAATATTACCAGATAACCTTATAAATACAGATCTACCTATGACATCTGTGGTGGGTTGACCCTGGCTGGGGGCCAGGTGCCCACCAGAGCCGCTCTATCACTTGCCTCCTCAGCAAGGCAGGGAGGGGAGAAAGGAAGATGGAAAAAACAACCCCAAACTCATGGGTCGAGATAAAGGCAGTTTAATGTAGCTAAAGCAAAAAGCCACACATGGAATCAAAGCAAAAAAAGCAAAGATTATTCTCTACTTCCCATCATCAGGTGATGTCCGGCCACTTCCCGGGAAGTAGGGCTTCAGTATGCATGCCCCTTACTCCAGAAGACAAACATTGTGAAAAAAACCAACGAATGCCCCCGCCCTGTTCCTCCCCCTATTCTCAGTTTCTTACTGCTGAGCATGACGTCATACAGTATGGAATATCCCTTTGGTCAGTTTGGGTCAGCTGTCCTAGCTGTGTCCCCTCCCAAGATCTTGCCCACCCCCAGCCTGCTGCTGGGGAAAAGAAATGTTGGAAATAGAGCCTTGATGTGTGCTGGCACTGCTCAGTAGTAGCCAAAACACTGGTGTGTTATCAACAGTTTGCTAGCTACCGATACACAGCACAGCACCATGAGGGCTGCTGTGGGGAGAATTAACTCCATCTCAGCCAGACCCAATACAACATCTAAATGGATATAATCTGAGAAAAGAAAATCAAGGAAAATCGCAGATAAGTTCTGGAATAAATAAAATTTTGACTGGTGTATTGATATTTGGGCAGTTATCTCTCACACGCAACAAACACACACCCACACACCCTATTGGATTTGCTTGGCAAGACACAATACATGATTTTCCTGTGTTCCCAACACCTTTTCCATGATTGTTGTTTCCAGAATTGTGGTTTAGGGATTTATGTAGTTTGCAACAATATGGAAAAACTGACCTAAGTTAGCAATCTTAGTATTTCTCTTAGTATTTATTCTCCCTTGCCTTGCAGGTAGTGATTATCTTGGACTGCAAGTTAACCATTGACTGAGAGTGCACTTGAGGAAATGCAAAACATTAACATGTGTCTCCAAAGCCGTTAACTCTCTGTCAAACTTCATACAATATGTAGACATTGTTCTGACTTCACAAAATAGCCCACAAAATAGCAAGGTAAAGAACTTGTAAGAAATTTCAATACAGTAGAGGGAAGTGGGTGCTATAACAGCTGCTCAGAGGAAGAAGAGTAGGCAGCCAGCATTGAAATTTATGAATGTAATCATTTCGATTCCCATTTGTAAAAAAATAATTTCAGATAGTTGGTTACAGTTTTAGTTGGTTACAGACTCTACAGTTTAGTCCATGGCGCAGCATTTTTGATTGTATGGTTTTCCACCTTCTTCTTGTGCTCTTTCCAACCATATTATTTAGACATTCTGAATATTTGAGTCATTCTGAATATTTCAGTAACCTTTTTTTGGTATTCATAAGAAAGTTGTCAATTCTCTAAAAAGGAATTGTCTAGGACAGATACTTCTTTGCCTTTTGAGACTCATTTAATTAAAGCAAATAACAGATGCTCCTTGCATGTATGCTTGTTGTTGTTTCAAGATAATTTTCCTTACTGCCATCAAAATATGTGATTTTGCCTGATGTTTCAGAAATCTAAATCTATCACGTGCAGTTTCAGAAATGCCAGTCTATCTGGACCTTTATTCCAGCACATTCGGCTTGTATAGTTTCTTGAACTTAGGGGTTTTTTTGCTTTCAACAGCAATTTATACCTATAGGTTAGAGTGAACCCTACTATCTTCTCTCACGTTGGCTAACACAGGCCAGAAGAGACAGCCAGGCAGGGTCATGAAGGAAGAGAATAAGAGGGAAAATGCAGAATGAAGGGTGCACTTGGGTCATGAAATGATACCTGCTTAACCATGACTGTGCCTGCATTTCACAGCATGGAGTTGCCACTGTAGAGGAGGTGCCATGGACCTTTAAAAGCTCAATTACCAGCACATTTGCACACCAGAAAGCTCACTGAGAGCATATTGGTCTTACTGAAACTATTCCTTAGTGAATATGGTTCACTACTTTGTGAACTATATGTGGCCAAAGAAGATGTATACCTGCACCGCACAATGTGCTGTTGTGTAGAAATACCTTAAATGCTCTAAAGCTGGTGTCCTCTTACAGCCAATAAATTGAAAGAAATTTCCCAGAATAATCTGTACAGACTCTCCTCTTACACCTTTCTAAAAAGTATTTCACCTTGCCAGTTTTTACTTTATTGCTTATTATGCAACTTAATCCTAATTATTTTTCTATTAGTTTTCTCTGACAGGTTTTTGAATCACTGCTACTTAATTGTTCCCCAGATGCTACAAGCTATCACCTTCGTCACTTCATATCTATTTCATACTTTCCCAGTTCATGACAAACAATCAAACTATCCAGCTAAGCATGTATGTGGAGGGCTCTCAAGAAGAGCTTACTAGAATTAAAGTACAATATGACTCGAGCTCATGTATTGAAGATGAAATTTGTAGAGCCACTTTGTCCAGTCAGTGGGTGCTGTCCTCTTTATCTTTTTCTTTTTAAGCCAAATAAATCTCTACTCACACACTTGTCCTTGGTACAAATTGTAAATCTGTAGGACTTGTCTAAATAATGTAAGTGATCTTTGCCTTACCCATAGCAGCAGAGGCCTGGGAGAATTCAAAAGTGGCTTTAAAGCTTTGTTTAGTTCCTCTTAACATGTGGGTGGCAATTTCTGTAACATGAATTTTCTTTCATGTTATGAATCTGGAATGCTGCTATCTGTTACCTATAGGTTATTATATGTCTGCCTTTTTTTTCATCTCAAATATAAGATATTATTTCATTTTGTATGTATATAAGGTGAAATGTAGTATATACTTGTGCCCAGTTACTTTGAAATTAGATAGGGATCATATCACAATATTTCTGTGAAGTGCTATGATTTATTTTTTAAAACAGAATATCGCTACTGAAAAGAGGTTGAACATTGCTCGTGGGTGTGCGTTGCAAGTCCAGGGAATCCAAAGGGCGCCTGTTTCCTCACGACAACCAGAGGGTCTGTGGCGGGATAAAAAAAAAAAAGACTTTTCAATTTCCTCCCATTGTGGTTTTCCTTCTCATTTTCTTGCCATCAGATAAGACACTGCAACCTAACCTATCCTTCTTCTGGAAGTGAATCTTAAATGTAGTTTGAGAAGTGAGTTCACAACAGTGCAGAATCTGCCTTGTTGCACTCCAGATTAACTCTTCTACTCCTGAGGGTGCCAGGGGATCGTGTGCTCTGAATAAGCATGACAACACAAAATTAATCCCATTTCTATAGCTTTACTCAGTTTTTACAATTTAATATTCTGAACGGGTGGATGTAGTGTCGCTGGGAACATGTGCTCTCTTTAAGCAAGATGCTGCTGCAAAGTGTCCTGTTGGGAGTGATATTAAGACTTGTAGCCTTTACATCATCTGTTTCTTAACTTAGAGTCGTGGCTTTGCCATGCAGGCAGTATAACTCTTTTTTATGTGGAATTTAGAGGGCCTGTGTGAATGTTGTAGTCAATGATCCTTATTAAGCTAGTAGATTACCTTGGAGTAGAATAGGAGTATAAAATAATTACAGAAGTAAAAATTTACAGAAAGGAACATTTGATGTTGCACAGCCTCAATTTTTCCACATCTAGCAAAACTATCTTCAGCTTTCAAGTAAGTGCTTTATTTTAAAATTCTTTCTGCATATATTGCCATTCTAGTTAGGCAGTTTTTCATAATTGCTAACCTTGCAGCAGTTTCTAATCCATCATAGACTACTGAAAAAAAAGACATTTTTTAAAAAGTATGTCTCATATAGATAACTACAGAAATATAGTTACATAGATAACTCCTACACAGATACCAGGACTTAAATACATTTAAAAAAATTTATCACAGCTCTTTAAGGTTTCCTTCTCTTACACTTCTTCATATGCAGACACAGCTTATTGACCCTTCCATTGAGTGTGCACTGGCTGAGACCGGTATAAAATCAATCTGGGAAAAAATGTAATATATTACAAGTAAGCTTCATTCCCCACATAATTTATGGCAAAGGTTTTGCATGTGAAGGAAAATTAGCATGGTGTCTTTCTGTTAGAGCTGTTAAAGGAGAATAGTAAAATGTATTTCTGCCAGCATTGTTTCACAGCTTGTATTTGCTGGAGAATGCTGTTTTATTAGCACATGTTCCCTCAGTCTGTGAGACTATCAAAGTGTTGATCACCCGTCCACTACCATTTTTACTTTAATTCTTTATTTGTCATTCACTGTGATCTGAAAGCCACTTGTCTGTCTTTTTGTTTGTGGAGAACTGAACAAATGTATTTTTTCTTCACTCTTCATAAATAGCTTGCAGTGTGATGTGCAATTTACTATCTTGCTTTGTGGCTGCTCATGTATTGCTCTTCAGTGATCCGAGGGACAGGGCCCTGCAAGGGTAACTTTGCTTCTACTCCTATTAATTGTCATGGGATGCAAATAATAGCTAGTAGCATTTCTTAAATTTAAGTTGAACCACTCTGGTTCAGTTAGAAGTTTTTGAAAATTTTATCAAATGTTGTGATAACATCAGTGTCCTCAACAAATTCTGCCTGTTCTAAGTTTCCTTTATGCTTCAAATAGGGGTGATTTTTCTGCTTTGCCATTGCAACACAAAGATGTGCTTTTGTGGGGCAAAGTGGCTACAATAACAGCTAGTATTGTATTCATTGTTCAATTCATTGTTGTGAATAGCAAAACCTTTACGTAGGTTCAGAGACATGGCTGGAAATGTGAGCAAGAGGCATCTTGTTTTATTTACAGTGACATGTAGACAGCAGGCAGCCAGCCAACTTGTTTATTTCTGTTCATATTTATTACCGCCTACTACAGCACTGCAGCTGATTTCCAAACCTCTTGGCATTTTGTGTAACGCAGGTTCTGGATACAGCGAGTCATTAATATTATGGGAGGGCATTTCTTTGATGACTTTTATTATTTAAAGGTTCTGTGGAAAGCACTAAAAGTTAAGATGATAGAATTCCATCTCCTGCCCTTTCATCTTACCTGTATCCAAACCTTCTCTAACAAAACTATTGCAGTAAGTTGCATAAGGCACTGCCTTGTCTTTGCTATCTTCCAAAAACTTTCTCTTTCCCACTGCAAACAGCAATTTGCAGCCTGCTCCCCACCCCCGCACTGATTTGTCCTTTGTTTAAAGACCTTTTGTTCCCCTCTTGTGATGATGCTAAAACAAAAGGGAAGGAGAAGTGCACAATAATATATGGCCCTTGGTGCCAAGACTCATTGTCCTGTGTTGTAAATGATACAACCACTGCCCTTTGCCCTACTGTGCCAAGTGCTGTTAAGCTGCCAGCCTACAGAATTAATAATATTTCTTGCTCTTCACACTCTCTGCTTCCACTGTTATACACTTTCTCCTTAAGAAGCAAGAAGAAAAAAAACCCCAGAATTTAATTAATTTTTAAGTGAATTTTTCTACCCATTGTTAAATGATTCATATCAATGCTGATGGCTATTTTTAAATGCTTTGCTCTTGCTCTCCTCTTAGTCACTGCAGAGTAGTCCATCCAGTCCTTTTAAGTGTGACTTATTCGCTAAGAGCATTTCCTGTAGCCTAAAAATGTCCATCACTCAGCTGTTTCCACGTCTTATCTGTGCTGCTCTGCTTTTCTCATGGCTTTTAATCAATGCATCCTTAAGTAAAGGACAGTATTTACATCCTGCGTGGTACAGATTTAAAAGCTGAAATAGATATTCTGTTCAGGTATATGCACGAGGAGATGCAACCTTAATGAGAAATCAGTGTGCTGAGCCCACTCGGTATGAGACATATGATGGGAGTGAGACCCTTGTTCAGCTAGCCAGCACCAGGCATCCCTTTGAACACCCTTGGGGGAATGGCAGGACTGGCTCTATGGCCCCTCCAAACTTGCCTCACTTATGAGGGAAGAGACTAGCCTTTCCTGCTGCTCTCTTGCCATGGTACTAACACAACCGGGGTCCCAGCAAAACAGAAAGGTTACCAAGTAGTGCCTTTGCAGGGATGAGAGTGACAAATGAAGAGGCTAGAGCTTTTTTAGCTTTTTTAACTCCATATTTTCGTATAAATCTATTCCAGGCTACACAGAGACAATGGAAAAAGCTGTAACTTCTGTTAAGGAAAAGGATACCTAATCCATAGGATCCTCTCACAACAACACATGGGCCTTTCCCCTCTCTTTCTATTTGCTGGTGTACACCATCTTTTCCACAAAGCGTGTACAGCTGGAATGTGGTGTTTCAGACGTGGTAAGGATTATCCTAAATCTGCTCCCATCAAAGGCAGTAGTAAAACTTCTACTTCTGACAATGCCAAGAATTTAAGCCAACTCTAAGAACAGTGGAAATCTTATCTTTGGCCTATTTAGGTGTTTGGTTTTGTTCATGTCCTAGGAGGATAATAACATCTGTTTGTTGTTCTACTTGAAAATAAATTCTAAGAGAAACAGTATTCTTGCCATCTTTTATTATTATTATTTTAACTATTAAATGTTGATTAGTGGAGCATTTTGATATGGCATGCTTTTTGCTAATGTTCCCTCACTTCAGGTAACCACCCTTGTAAAATAATACATCATTGCCCAATCTTCTCTCTTTTTACTCTTAAAATAATATGAAACACTCTATGTTGTGCATTTCCAGGAACAAAGCTCACCCATTCTTTGCATACTGTATTGTTTTCAATGAATCAGTTATTTACAGTGCAACCCAAGAGAATAATGGTTTTTCTGACTATTTGCAATGCTGTTCTCCTAGTGCCTCAATAAAGATGAACAGTATTTAACTGCCAGGCATCAGAGATCTCTTTATTTTAATTAGCAAGGGTGCTTTTTCCTATCATTTTCCTTGGAACAAAATATATCCTGGAAGATTCCTTACACTGCTCCCCTAGCTGTTGATTTGGAGTGAATTAAAGGAAACATATTGTGAAAGGTGAATAGCTAGGGAAAAAAATAAAGCCTAACATTAAACAATATAAATGTTTCAGCCTTTTGCTCAATCAAACCTTAGGGCAATGTCTTTTCAATGTCATGCTTTAGTAAAAGCCTTTTTAGCCCATGCATGTCTTTCTAAACAAGACAGACAAAAGCTTTTATTTTAAAAGCAAACAGCTAAGTGATTTGCTGTACACTTGCCATGAATAGTAACAAGTAGATTTGTGGTGTGTTCCTCTTTTTAATTAGCACATTGCTATAACCTGACTGCTGTTGCTGCTGTATGGATGAGTACTGTTTTATTACGATGCGTCTAGAGGATACTACTTGAAGCAGTTCATGAAACAAGTTAGAAAAAAATACCATAGAGTATTCTTGGGATTGGTTTAAAATCTTCAATATTTTACTCATTTTTTATGGAAAAAATTGTCTGTTAAATCTCTAAGTAAATCCAATTGTAGGTATTGTGTTGTATAAAAATAACTTTAAAATAGGTTTTTGTAAACATAGCTCAGAAAAGGTTATTTTCCAGAACTGGAGTATATGTATGTGTATATGCTGTTTTAAAAACAAAAGAGTTGTTAGACTGAGTTCTCTTGTTACAAACCATTTCTGTATGCCTTAAATATAATGAAATTTTAGGGTTTCATTATTGAATAAGATGGAAAAATTTTTTAAAATCACATTTTTGATAAATTTATCTGATGTACTATTTTAAATGCTTTTCAAAATTCTCACAGCTGTTCCAGAGCAGAATTTTGAAGTAGTAACATTAAAGTAGGAAAAAATTATGGCTATAGTTGAATGAAAGGGAGAATGAAAACTGACCAGCAATCATGTCAGAAGTTTCAGGCAATGAAAGGATTAAAAAAAAAGAAAGGGTTGGCAAGAGTAAACCTATATTTCATGATTGCAGCTTCACTTTTAATGGAGACCTCTGGCAATTCATGAAAATACCCTCTTCAAGATAATACATACCATCCTTATTACATAAACGACTCATAAAAAGATATCAAAGAATAAAATAGAATGGCTAAATCAATTGTAAGTTTCTTCTGTTGCTGCAGATTTCAGACATATTCCACTTGGAGTCTTTTACCCAATTATTTTCATGAAGGCTCCACACGCAGGGGAAGTTAAAGATTTTTCTACTAGTGTTTTTCCACATGGGTGTAGAGGACGTCTGTCACCTCTGAGGTTATTTGCTCCAGGTATCCTCTCTGCCCTGTCCTGCGGAAGGTAAGAGTAGGTGTGTGTCCATATAGGGTTCACTGAAACCAGGAAAAGGAACATGCAAATGGTCGTTGCTGGTTTCACTTTTCTTCAAAGTTAGTAGTAGATCCTCACTAGAAAGGTGCATAAAGCATCTCCGTTACTGCACAAGGAATGTGACCTCCTGGTAATGATTGACATCAAAGTCAATCAAAGGAGAAACCAGGCTTTTAAAACAAATTCCTATGAAAATATCAGGACTGTTCAAATACCTACAGTGTGCTGGATACTGTCCAGAGCGAACAGAAATGAGGTTGTCTTATGACCTGCATTCTCTAAATCATGTTTAAATTTTAATGCAAAGACTTTTGTCAATAAATAATACAGAAAGATATTAGAGATATTTACAGTACTTTGCTCTGGAATTCCCGTTTTTTGAAGCGACTTATTGGTCTTCAACAAGTTCCACAGCAGAAGAATCAGGAAGTATTTGCTACATTATTCACATAGGACTTTTTTTTTTTTTTTTTTTTTTAAATGAGAGACATTGGGAATTCACATTTGAAAAGCACCAGATGAGTAGGATGAACAGTTAGGTAAATACCAAACTCCTAACAGTAAATAAGAATTTTTCCAAAATGATATGAAATCTAAAAGGCCATAGCATTTTCTTGAGACATATATACATGCAGTCATTCATACTGTGTAGAAATGAAAAGAATGGACATGCCTCAGTTCTACACAGTATAAGTGAGTGCAAAAACATGATGGTTATTATAAATGTAGATATGTAAGAATATATCTTTATATTTATGCATAACTGTGTGCATGCAGACATACGAATTTCTTTTACATGTAGCTAGTAATTCTGCATGATGGTTTTTGTCACCAAATCACACCTTGCTTTTGGATACTTTGTTCAAACATACAAAAAGAAGCAAAGGACCTTTGTGCATTAGCTAACAACTAGTTGTTACTCATTGGTAGTGAACCCCTGATTGAATTTACAAACTGTGAGTAATTAAATGGTTCTAAATCCTTTTATATTCTAACATATTATTTATATATGGCATGTACATTGCAGAAAAATTACCCATCTTACGACATTAAAACCACTTCATGGGATTTTTTGTTAGATTGCCTAGAAAATCAAGAGTCCAGATATGGTGCCTGAGAAAGGACTGAGAAAGAGGAAATTATTAAATTATGCAATTATATTATGAATTAACAACTTTAAAATGAATTTGCAATTACTTTAAAACTTGCGTGATCTTTTCAGTAAAACCTATATAGATGAACATTTTTGTATAGAATATATGTAAAATAAATGTAATAATCATGAAGTCTGTCTTCTATTGACTGTCAAAGTTTACCAGATGTGAATCAAATACTGTCTCTAATAAGATAAGACTCATGATTCTAATCCTTCATGAAAAGTGAAAAGTGTTGATATTTAAGCTGCCATCACATCAAACTGCCTTTGACCTAGGACAAAAGTTATCCAAAGGTGATCTTGGAGGTAGATAAGAGGCTATGAAAAGTTCCACATTTGGGAAAAGAGAGGAAAAAATTGGTTTTGCTAGTTGGTTTTCAAAAAATGGAAACTTTCTGATGTTTCTTGGAGGTTTCAAATAGATGCTAGAGAAGGATAATGAGCAGAGACCAGACTGTGTAATCAAGCTGAAAGGTAAATAAATATTTCACATAGATATCGTCTTGCCATATATCATGTATCCATGTAATTTGTCTGTACAACTAAAACATACAGCACCCATATTGCAGTATGTTGGACTTCACCACCACAAAGTACATCTGACTGTGTAGACACAGAGCATAATGTGTCTGAAATTCTTCCAGAATATGCTCTTCATAGCACTTCCCCTACAGCTATAATTGATAGTGCACCACAGTGATGTGACACCTTTCCTGCAAGGGCTTTTGTGGAATACATCTGCTGTACAGTGGTAAAACAAAATATGAGTCTTGACTGAATCTTGCAGTAGAAAGGACTCAAACTGGGAAACTGTTCAATGCAATTTGCATATTATGCAGATGAAAACCTAATGACAAAAGACTGTATTGGCAAATTCTGCCTTGTTATCTGGCAATGATGTGTATAGCAGCATGGGGTACCTAGACATAATCTCTTCTAACATTATTTTGCAATTAAAAAAAATAAAAAGTCAGAGAAATGCAGTGAGAATTGCATATGTAAATAAGATTCAATTGTGACAAACCACATAATCCCATACAATCCAAGTAATCCAGTTCACTTTGGGACACAGGCATCATGATTGTATGTTATTAATTCTGAATGGTGGAAGAGGGAAAGTAGCCAAGTGGTTACGGAATCCTTATTTCTAGTTTGAGTTCTGAGTGTATTTCAAGGAACATTACTGAGAACAAAATCGAACACCATCAATATTAATGATCTGAACTAGGAAGATAGCTTTTAGTGTGCAAATTAATTACCCTAATCACAGGGTTTTTTGTATCCATTTTAATGAAATAACTATTTATTTCACTGAGTCCTGAGCTTTTCTTTTGCAAATAAGGCACATTTACATGATAAATACATGAAATTTAAATGGATGACTAAATTAAATTGAAGGGGAAAAAAAGACCCTTTTAAATACAATTTTCATAGGAAAAACAGCTAGATTAATGGGTTGGTTAGCTGACTGGCATCTGTGATTAAATCTTTTTAATGTATGTCAAATAGAATTTAATGGACCTCAAGAAATGTCTACATAGTCAGTAATATTCAGGGTTTAGTGAAGATGCATTTTATCTCCTATTATTGAAGTGTAGACAGCTGAAGGCATATTGCTTGTCATTGCCCAGTACAGTATAGAGACATTACGGTTGGAAATACTAGTAATATAAATTTGCATTTTTCCTTTCCTGTGTTGTGTGCCCTTTCCTCTGAGAATGTTTTTTTTCTACCTACAGCATTTAAAACAAAAAACTCCACTCCAAAATGGTGGTTTCTGATTGTTTGCAGTCTTCTGTGTTAATCACCACATGCACATTAGTTTCATACCGTTGTTTTCTAATAACGGCAAGAAAGGGGAAAATGCTTTAGTTCAGAGGGACTTTAAACGTATCTTTTAGATTCTATGTGTTTTGAAAACTTTATTTATTGTGGTGAAGCTTTGAAGGGCTCCATATTCAACAGAAGCAAGATTTGAAACACATTCCAGCTCATTTTTTTTTGTAACAGTCCTGCAGAACAGAGCATCTATCTCTGCTTGCTTTTTTCCCAGTCAAGCCACCAGAGACATCTCCAGCTTCCTTTGATTTGAAATGATCAATGGCAGCTGCGGCAGGCAGGCAGGGTGCCCCAGGCACAATGCAAACAAGTCTCTCTCCCAGCTCACTAGGATTTACATTTCAATTGCTGCCACATTTTTAAAGATAATTATAACCTTTTTATATTAATATTTTTCTGTGGCCTCTCTGATATTTTAACAACATAAATATTAATTTAGCACATCAAGGAGAACAAGCTTTCTTCACTGCAATCGCTCGAACAAAAAAAAAAATCTCCAAAAAACACAGGGCATCAAACATGGCATCACAATCTCTAAGAATTAGCCACACTTTGAAGGGGGGCTTCTGCTGGATTTGATTTTGCATGGCCATGCACTGTTTAAAACATTAGCAGAGAATAACCTTTCCTTTTGACTTGAGACTGAACTGTCCTGCTACAAAAGCAGAATGTGTTCACTGTCTGAGTTGACATCTGTGACTTATGCGCCTCCAAACACTGTCTTTACCATGGTGAAAAATATCAACTGGATATAGCTGCCTTGATAAAATTGATTTTCTTGGAAAGAAAAAAAAGAGGAAAATTGCTGCTGGTGGTATTGAGAATTTCTAAAGAGTTTTGAGTTTCATTACTGCAGTCTTCTTTTATTCTTGTTACTCCTCCAGCCCTTTTTATCCTTCCCCTTTTGCATCAGGAAAAGCCATCATAGTGTACAAACAGATGTTGTGTTACCTACCCAGATCATATGTTGGATCATAATAAAGTTTTTGTAGCCTGCACTACATAAGTTTAGCATGTAGCATATTTGACTTATTTTTTTTTTAGTTCTCCTCACCCCTTTTTCTCTTTTATTTCACAGTTTCTCATGCAACCACAACATTCCTCATTGCCCTTCAGTGCCGAGTATCACTCATGATTATTACATTCAAGCACGTGTGGAAATTATGCGTTTTCCATAGCAACTGACAAATAAGGGGAATTAATGTATATTACAAAGAAAATTGATACCAGTACCCATCAGATGTTACAAGGAGGTCATTCTGTTGCTCTTCTTGATAAAGTGCAGAGTTACAATCATTGCCTTGGAATCTCTTTATGGGCAAGACCTTCATTTCCTACACACCAAAGCCATGAGCTTGAGCATCGCTTGAAGCTGACTGGGGGAATAAAACTGCTCATGAAATATGCATGACTAACACATATGCTGCCAGGGGAACTTAGTGTATTATGTATGACCCTTCTGTAATTGTAAGGAAATGATATTCATTTAAATGGATGTTTATCACAGTTAAAGGTACACCTAATGAGACAAAGGTCACATGCCTAAAAACACAGGGTTAGCCCACTATTTCTGGCCTTGTTCGAAAAGACTATTCCTTTTTCGTAGTTATTTCTCCGGCACATGTGATCTATATTTACACAGCTTAAAAGAGTGCCTGTCTTCTGTATTTGGATGCCAAATGCAGTATTAAACTAAATGCAATTCTAATATTATATGCATACATCTGGGAAATATCTAGACAGCATATTAAAATTCACATTGAACCTAACTCTCCTTTTTCAGCTCCTGTTATTTGGGGCAGCTATAGATGATGATGATGTTTATTATTAGCCTTTATGAAATGTATGTATTTTTATTTTTTAAAAAAATCAAACCCAAGTCTCCTAAAGAGGATAGTTCATTTCAGCTTCCAAAATAGCTGCAATATACCTTGTACATTTATGCTTCTATCAACTCTCCTCCATGCAAAGCAGGTTTTGAGCAATATGTTTTAGTTTGTTCCTTCCTAAACTGTAACATTTTTGTAATATGGATTTGGCTTTATTTTTGCATGAATACATTCTCAGAGTTCAGGGATAGAAGTTACACAGAACATTACACACAGCATCCTTCAGCAAAAGCCAGATTCAGTGCAATAAATGAACCTTTTGATAGTGCTGCAGAGCTTCACCAGAGGTTCCTCTCTCAGAGTTATGTGCCTCCACAAAGATCCCTGAAACTTCCTTGCAGTGCTCATGAGAATGAATCTACAGCCAAGTAAAGACTCTAAGTCAAAGAAGAGAAAATCAATTTACCACAATTCAAATTGCTGATAGGAGAAGCTGACAAATTTCAGGGCATGTAACTGCTCCAGAAGTGGAGCTGAGTCTGAATGTTATTATGCTCAAGGAAGTGGGCCAAGTTCATCTTGGTCTAATGCCATTGATTTAATACCACATCATCAACAGTATTGAAAGCAGCTGTCAAATCTAAAAAAAATCACAGTGGATACTTGATCTTCCTTCAGACCAAGAGAATATTGCCCAGCATAGTACTGCTGCTGTACTATAACAGGCTTGAAGGCAGACTATCTAGGGTAGAAGAAAGAACTGCAGATATTTCAGAAGATTTTTTTTATACTGTGTCCAGGAGAACATGGTTTGAAAAAGACAAGGTGTCAGAAAAATAAAAAAAATCAGACCTTTCCCCTTTCCGTTTTTCTGAAGAAACACAGGCTTGGAGTTTCCTGTTTGGCCTTTCCTCTTCAGTATGGACATGGGTCCTGTTCAGACCTGGGCTGCTCCTCATTCTCCTCAACATGTCATGCTGGTGAATAGTCACATAGAATGCCTGCCCATATTCCTTGAAGTTCATGAAAAACTTAGGTTACCGTATAACATCCATGAAACCCTGAAGTCAAATAATCTTCCTTCCTTTTCTTGTAGCAGCAGTAAAGGAGTGGTCTTGCAACTGCATTGCAGAGCAGGCTCATTTTTTCTGCTAAGACAGATATCACTCAGTCTGATGTAAGTTAAGGAAAAAAGAAAAAAAAAAAAAAAGAGAGAAGAAAGAGAAAAAAGAAAAAAAAAAAAAAAGAAAAAGACAAAAAAAAGAAGGCAGCCCAGAACAGTTCCACCATAAATAGTTTCAAGATGTTTACTTATTAAATTGTTGTTTCATCCTATCTGTTGTGAGAAATTCTCTGAATGAGAATATTTGTACCAATACACTAACAAGACTTACTGTGAGGTTACACCCATGTAAACCAAGAACAGAATCTGATCCGCTTTTTGCAGTGCTTCTTTTGCAGAGATGAGGTCAGACCATGGGACTCTGAATCCAGTCCACTCCATGAAATGGGATGATGTGAAGGTTGCAAAAGATGTAGTTATAACTTGAAGAAAATCTACAACTGTATGAAGCACAAGCCACTTGTCTTTTAAATATCTTATATATTTTCTTGCAGCATGGGTAGCATGCACCCTATTCCTGACGCTAGTTCCAGGTCATTTACCTGCTGTCAGAGGCTACTAGTTGCTACAAGTTGTCTCTAAGAATCCAACTCACATAAAGTGAACAGGAAAGAGAAAAGAAAACTGGAAAAATACACTGGACACAGTCACAGACGGATGTCACTAACACCACCTATTCCTCTGATTTAGCAATCAAATGACAATTTTTTATTAGTCTTCTGTAGCTAAACATTACATAGGAGGTCATGAGTTTTGGTTATAACCAGCCCAAGACATCTGGATATAACACCAAATGTAATACCAATAGTGACAGCAGCATAAGGAGCTCTAGTGGGCACTGATAATTCAGTCGTGCTTCAGAAATCCCACATACATGTACACTTGCAAGCTGCCTGTTAGCCTGAACAATCCAAGGAAAAGGGAAAGAACAGTTTGCTGGAGGTTTTGGAAATCTGGAGGTGGTTAAAAGAGCTGATAAACAATTTTTCATTAAAATCTAAAAGAAGGGGAGAATTCAAGAGCCCACAAAATGTGTTTAGGTGACTGATTCACTCTCTCTTCAAAAGCAGAGGTATATATTGCAAACCATGCTTTAGTTTTCTGAATATACTCTGACAGCTTAGACTGCACACTCTTCTTCTGAACCTAGATTTTATGTAAATTAATTAAGTTAATTAGCAGGCAACATTGAACTCATGCCATTAAACCTATTCCTGTCCTTGAAACAGAAGCAAATTTTCCCAGCATAGTCAGAAAATGGGGACAAAAAAGGTTGGTTGTTTTCTTTTTTTTTTAATCTTTTATGAGGAGATACTGTATCTTTTATCCATCTTACTACCTAAATAAAAGCTGTAAGAAGTGTGTCGCTCACAAGCATACATTTATACTGGGCACCCTCCATAAGGAGTGCATCCACATCAATATGCTGCTGCCTGCCAACAGCAATGATTCCTTTTCAACAGGCATGAACTCCCTGCACTTTTTTTTTTTTTTTTAACTCTGTGAACTATTAGAAAGCCAAGAGCAGAGATAAGAATGAAAAATAAGAAAAGAAAGTGCCCAGCATGATTTTGAAATATTTTATCAAACAATTTTGCCTGAACAGTATGTGCACAGGAAGATAGTGGCTCTGTGCACACTGTATATGTTCCTTAAGCAGACATACAGATACACAGCATTTTTTTATCATAATTCTCAGAGTGCTGTGGAGATAATGTTTCACTATTCTAACTATACAGATTGCTAGAGGGATATTCTTGGAAATATCATCACTAAGTCTGTTTTGGTTTTTTTTTTTTTTTTTTCCCCACAAGATTAATTAAGAAATAACAGTCCTTTTCTTCTTGATATTGTTTAATTTGTGTCTTGTGATAACTCTAGGGCTTTCCCTGCCTTTGTAGTATGGTAGTGGTGAAAAATTAATGCAAGATAAAACTCAGTGCAATACAGGTCCAAAAGGTAATTTTTCATGTAGCTGCTGAGGCTGTTAATACTGCAGAGATATTACCTATCTTAAGGTATGAATTAGGTGATTTGAATTACCTTGTAAAATCTTAGTGTTAGAAGCGGGTACCTAAAAGGATTAAATACCCCAAAACCTCTTCATCTCTACCTTTCAAATGATATGTTGAACTTTATTTTTTACACTTGCACCATTACCTGTAAAGCATTTTAAACCATTTTAAACCAAATAGTCATTTCCTTAATGGGAAATGACTGGACGGAAATGGAATACTGAGACAAATTTGTCAGGGGCAGTCCAGATTTAACTGATAAAACTCTTCAAAATGCCTGCTGAGGGCAATGGAACAACTTCATTTCTGTAACATTTAAGATTAAATACCCCTAAATAAACAATCCACATGCTTTACAAAGGACATTTTCCATACAAATATTCTTCTTACTGTTGGTCCAAATCATGATAGTAAGTACCATTTGTACTACCATTTTATTTTATTTCAGAATCATACTTTCAAAGCACCTCTTCTGATCATTGTAATTTACCAGGTGACGGCTCACATGGCAAAGCAGTGTTGCAGTGCATGAACTGGATTATGGCACACGTGTCTAATGCACTCCCGTTGCTAATGGACATTAAACACGAGACCTGACTGGCTGGTGCTCTTGAACTATGTAAAGTGCTCTTTGCCTTCTCAGAACCACCTATGTTTTTTCTATGAATCTGCTTCTAAAGTGCTTTGACCCTTGCCAAGGTAGACGTGGCCTGAAGCACTGTGAGCTAGAAGAGAGTGCAAATCTGACTCTCCTGGAACAGATGGCAAAATGTCTAGTGACACAGGCAAAATGAGTATTCAGTGGTTAATTGCATTCTTGGCTACTAAAGTAGTAATTCTGAAAATGGCAAATAAAATGGTGTTGTTTATGAACGGCTTTGTTTCCAATCCATTTTACATGCACAATTATAGCTTGTACCTTCATGTTATGCATAGATTTGGCAATTATTATTTTTTTTTTTAAATTGCCTTAGATGATTCCTTACTTACTCTCCTTTGTGGTTTGTAGTGGGGTTTTTACATTTATTGACCATTCACATACACATCCTACTTCACAACTCAATTTTAATTAAAACTTCTTTTCACTCATGAGGTTGGTGACTCCTTTAAATGACATTTTCTTCACTACTCAGAATTTCCCAAGCTCTCCTGAGTCCACCTTTAGTTTTAACAGTGATCTTCAGTTCATACAAATCTATTGTCTTGCCTATAAGAACTGTTCATTTATTCATAAGGTGCCATCAGTAAAGATGGAGCAAAAAAGGACAATCTGAAAGTCATACTGAAACAGCAGCAACAGATAACAAGTTGGGGCAGCCCATTATTTTATTACCTAGAGCCATATGTCAAGGAGTAACGAAGAAATCACAACAATATACTGAAGTGCTGTTGTATATAGTTTGAGAGAGATCTACTGAATAGCAAACCTTGAATAATAAGAATTAGTCCTCTGAGTATTTAATCCCAAAAGATGATAGAAATCAGAAAGCAAAAATCCCTGCATATTAGAAAGATTTTATAATTTCATATCTGTATGTATTCTGCTAGGCTAGCTACAGCCAAGAGCTTTTTAATCTTCCTCCTGAAGGATACTTTGAAAACATACCAAATAAGCATTATGCTATGGTAGGCAGGAAGAAAGTGTTTGTGTATGGGGGGAGCTGGGGGGCAGACAAGTGGAACAAAGAAATTTGAGAATCAAGCTACAATGAACAGTGTTAGCGTGAGCATGCGTGCATTTTGCAAACAACTAGTAATCAACAGTAATACTTGAAAGCGCAGCCTATGCTTCTGCTGGCTCTTAGTTGTTTAGGAGTATAAATGTATAAAGTTGAATGATAATTTTCTTTATGGCTTAATAAATCTGCCTAATATCCTTTCCTCTGGTGTATCTTTTCTACATCCACGCTAAGACGTGTATACACTCACTTGTATCTACCTGTGTAAAACCTGATTGTACTTGAAACCAATTCTTTCTAGAACATCAAGGCTACTAGTACAGTTTCAGCCATTTATACATCTCAGATGGACTCACAGAGGCTATTTTTTTGCTCAGTAGGAAGCCTTCAGGAAAGGTTCTCAAGCAGTCTCTAAAAGCATCTTAAGAGTTTATTGGGAGTTTATTTTTTCCCCTGCCAGGGTGTCCATTTTGTGGGAGATTTAGCCAAGATCTCAAGACTGGCTGCCTCTGGCTTAGTCCTGGTACCCAGTCCCTGGGGCACCTGTGATCCTTGGAGGCCCAGCAGCGGTTCCTGCAGCAGGATAGCTCACATGGCTTGTGAAACAAAAGGAGTTTCTCTGAGCAAGCTTATCTGCATTAACAACACTTGATTCTAGGTAGTTGCAGTGCACCAACAATTCAAACTAAAAGAATAACAGTGGCTGAGCAGAACAAACTTCCAACTGTGAAGCAATTATAGTGCTGTTGAATGGCTGATTGCTTGTGTGTGGTCCCCTCGGTTCCCTGATGTGGTGTGCTTATAGATTTGCAATTGGATAAAATAGATTGGAATGAGTGCTGTCATACAGAACTGCCAGCTGTTTCACTGTTAATAAAGACACCATTTAGCTATTAATACATCCCATTCTTCTCTGCTGTGCTTATTCAAACAAACTATCTTTGTTTGTAGAGAGGGTGTGACTGCACCTGTTCTGGATTCAGGAATCCACGGCCTGTGAGAGACCCCTTGATACTCTTCGATAACAATGCTAGCTTCCAGCCGGAGCTCCACACAAAGGCCAGACAGAATGGGCTTGCTTTTCCAACAGATTTAGCAGACAGTGTTCTAAAAATATACAGGCTTCGGAGTCAGTTTCCTACTGCTTGTGCTCATGCCTTTATTAAATCAGTTAGTTCGCTTTTAGTTTGGGGACTCTTTATCAGCACTCATGTTTTAATTTTTAGTATTTCATAGGAGCAAAAAAAAGTGCTAAAGTAAGTAGAACTTGAGGGGATTGCTTAAGTCATCCTTTGTTTTTGATTTTACTGGACAGTCAAGTCTTGACTCCTTGCATTTTGAAGGAAAGGAAGAAAAGGGCCAAGTCATCTTCTGGCATAAGACCATTGCAGCCAGCTGACTTTCATTAAAAGATATTTATTTTTATAATATATGGAATATTTGCCAACTATATGGAGTCCCTAGAAACTGTTTTGGTGTGATGGTAAAAGAAAAAAATCCATACTGAGATAGCTCTAAAAAAAGTAATTTCATAAATTTACAGTGGTATATGGGTGGTGCTTCTTTAATAGACCTAGATGATAGAAGGAGATGAAGGTTGAAGGTGGCTTGTGATGATCCCAGGTCCTTCATTTGGCTTCACTAATGACTTGCAATATGAAGTCATATTGGGGAAGGGCTTTCTTTTTTCTCCATAGAAGAATGTTGCTGTGATCATAAAGTTCAAATGCGGGAAAAGTTCCCCATAACTTCCAGTGGTGGTTACCTGATTTATAGATAGCAAGCACATTTCTCTAGTCATCTTCAACATTGATTTAAGTCAATGATAAATACTCTGAAAATCCCTTGCTTGCTTTAGACAGTAAGCTTGGAATAGAGTGAGAAGCTATCTCCCTAGCATCCCATTTCTAAAGCTAATTTGTAGCATATTAAAGCAAATGGCTCTATTAATTTTAATTAATGAGTAATGATGCATAATGTAATAACTGCAGACTAAATATCAGTCCAGACCTTGGATCTATGACTGACTGTGATAAAGGGTGTGAAAGAACTGCTTCTTGGCCTTATGTAATATCTTCAAACTGGGGAAAAAAATAAAATCAGTGTTAAAAGTCTGTATGGATTACTTTAAGGATACTGATTAAGAGTTTTTTTAAATTGTCTGGGTTGATTAAACTAAATACCAGTACAAAGATACTGTTCATTAATTTTACTTTTTGTTTAAGTCTAGGGCCAAAATTCAAATTCAAACTTAGATGTATTAATCCTCCGAGAAACTCAAATATGTGTACCTTCCAGGTAAGCAAATAACCAAAGTGAATCCTGGGATACTGCCAAGAAAAAGAAAATGCTTTCAAATTCACTTTTAACTAAAGTTAAAAACTATAAGTTTTTTTAAGTTTTAATTTCACAGAAAGAAGGAAAATTTATTTGTACTTGCCTAAAGTAAATTATTTGGAAGTTTTCACACAGTGATTGCATATTGTTTTAAGATAGTGTTTAAAAACTAAGTAAAAAAAATATAGTTTATAACAAACAGTAAGAATTTAGCTATAGTGCTTACCTGCTAAATTGTCAGCAAAAAAGAATCTATAAACTGCAAGACCCATAGCTCTGGCAAGAACTTGATTTATCCCCTAGAATTATCCACTGCCTAACCAGGCAAGCTATCAAGATGAATACTAGTAAGTACCTGTTTCTTTAAGTCATTCCCTGTCCTGGTTTCACTTCCTTCTGCAAATGTTGGAGGTTCCATGTTTGCAAGATGGGTTGGAGGGCTTGGAAGGGTAGGCACAGCTCTGACAACTCCTGTGCTTGGTGCTCATGGAGTGGGCTGCAGCTGCAGCTCCAGGCTATGCCTCACGCTTTCTGAATAAACTTCAGAAAAATGTCTCATTTCTGGAGCACTGCTCCCCATATCCATCTAAGAACAATAAGAAATTGCAAAGACATACCTATTTATTACCTTCAAGGCCTTCCATCTGTTTTCTCTGTTTAAATGGGAAGCTCTTCTCGTTAGATGTTGCTCCTTACTTTGGATCTATATAATGATGAGCGTAATGAATAGCTATTTACGTTGGTGCTTCTTTGTGTTAGTACAAATAAATAGATAATAAAATAGATGATGAAATGTCCTTCATGCCAAACCCCAATTCATATTTTTTCAGAATAAAATAGTGAAGATAATTCAAAAATTATCTGCCTAGGTAATTGTTTTGTGGTCTGGCTCAACTTTTCTTTAAACCTTATGGGAAGATAAAAACAGCAAATGCAGTATTTTGTGGGCTGCACAAAAGAAAAAGAGAAGAAAGAGGGAGGTAAACTAAAGGAGCTAAATATAAATAATACGAATATATAGCATGAACTTACCTTTCCTGCTGAGGAAAGAAAGCACTTGAATTTGTTCATCCAGTGCAATTTGTTTTAACATTCCACTTTTTACAAACAAAACATATCAGCTTACTTGTTGAGATTTGCATTATTGATGTGCTTTTTTGTTAAACTAGGCCAGTGAAATATTTAAACAAAGGTATTTTGCAATACTAATAAACAGAGAACAAAATGAAAGGAATCTGTGCTGATGAGTTGTGAAGGTTACATTAAACACATTTATTCTTAGTTGCACATTGCACTTTGTGCGTGAGTCTCGCAGTGTAACTCTGGGCTCAGTACTGCTCTTGTTAATCAGTTTTACTCCGATGTAAATACTTTGACTTCTTGGAGTTACTCCTAATCCATAGCAATGTAAGCAGGAAGAGATCAGGCCATGAATACTTTTCCCGTATCTGTAACTTGTCAAAAGATAACAGCTAAAGAATATTATCATCTCTAAAGAACTGAAGCAAATATTCGTAAATGTTAATATCTTTAGAGAGGATGAGGTTTTACTTTTCCTAGAGGCATTTGTTTGTAACATTGACACGTAATAATAAACCCCACGGTGAATGATAAAATGACTTTACAGACTCTGACTTTCTGAATATTTACAGAATTTGCACTGAGATGATGGATAAACCACCTGTCATAAAACATCTGGGATTAATCTTTAAAAAGGATCTAAACCTGCTCCAGCTGATGTCATTGCAAAACCTTTGATTACCTTGAAAGTGAGCAGAGATGGGCTGCAACTCAGTGTTTTCCTTTTAATGCTAACCTGACTACAAAATTTTCAGAGGACCCCAGTGGATTTCACCGTATGCACTTAGCTAAATTGCACAGCATCAAGATTTGGTGTTTGTCTCTTCGCACTGCATTGCTCAGGGCCCAGTGAGTGACTCCAGAATAACGAAACAGGACAAAGCACAATACAGTGAAGTTGAATTCCAGCAATAAAACCAATTCTATGATAAAACCGTGGCTAAAATACAATTTCATTTGTGATTAACTGAGACTTCTCGCTTGATGCAGGATGGTCTTTTGTGGGATATGAGAAAAAGAGAATGCGAAGATGCCCCCTGGGTTTTTCGTGACATGAAGTTCAACATTTTAATGGCAGAACCACCATATTAACAGCAAGAATTTCAAACCACATATAATATGGGAGGTGAGATAGAGAGAGCGTATAAACAGTTGTAATCCCAGCCTGCATTCCTATATAATCACGTCCTCTGTTTCTCCTGACCTCAATTCAGGAATGCACCCATACTCTTTAATCTCTCTTGTTGCACCTGCTCCTTCAGTCATATCTGGAGCTGACTGAACTACTCATCATGAGCAATTTATCAGATCTGCTGGGGGGATTTTTTTTCAGAAGAGTTCAGTGCCTCAGAAGCCAGAGAGCAATTTCTAAAAGTGACCCAAGCATTTACAAATGTAATTCAGGACCTCATGACTCCAGTTTCTAAGTGCTCATGTCACATTTAGAAACAGGACCTATACTTTTACCCCATCTTGTTTCTCACTTCATGGTAACACTTGAGTGCAAAGCTTAGTTTTTATTCATTTGTCTACTTTTCATAACTTATTGACAATCCATGTCTTCAATACCTATAAAATTGGAGGGGTTGTTATGAACTGTTCGTGTATGGTATGCTTTTGAGAGCCTCACTGGCTACACCTATGTTTAGTCACCTAATTTCTGTGATACGGCTTTTAAAATCCTTTGAAATGGGAGCAGATTCTAGCAGAAATCACTATAGTTTGCATTTCCCAGGTAGAGGATTGGGAGCATTTGACAGAAAGAGAGACATATTTTTAAAAAACAAAACAAAAAAAAAAGGCAAGTGAAAGCAATGCTAAGAAAGTCTTTTGCTGCGCTCTTTTCATGTCTTCCTGTTGGCTGGTTTCCTGGAATCTTGTTTTAAAATACCTGGGTTCCTTACAGGCCAAGGGACAGAAGAAGATATAAACCTGATTTATTGGCTGTCTAGCAGACTTTACTTTCAATTTTCCCTTGTCACATTTCCTATGAGTAATTGGCCACCCTAAATATAGGATGGCCAGGTAGGCACTTTCAGCATCTGTACACTTGATTGTCTGATAAATATGAAGTTCATGGCTAAATGTTCTTCCTTGTGCACTTATATCAGATGTACTCAATCAAAAATGTCTACTAAGGTCTCATGCATAATAATAATAATAATAATAATAATAATAATTTAAAAAGAAAAATGTAGATAAAAGTGACCAAAAGACAATCCAAAAATTCCATATCGAAGTTTGATTTCACAAGTCTCTGTGTTATGTCAGTTCTACCATTTCTGTGTTTTTTCTCTTTTCATTAATAGGAAGCACTTTTCCCCTTTCATATGTTCACCTTATCAAACAAATCTTGTGGGGTTCTATACCCCTCCAGACTTTCAGTTCCCCCCCAGACCTTCAACTCATGTATTTAAAAAAACCAAGAAAAAACACAAACAAGTGCAAATAGTATATATATTTAATTTGAGATTTTTACCTTTTTGGCTTTTCCATCCACTTTTTCTATTTCTCTTTCTTTCCTACTTCTCCAGTGATAGCTTCTCCTTCTCCTTTGCATTCTGATGTTTCCAATCCTTTTTATTACATTTTGCTGGCACTGTTTTCAGTTCAGTTCTTCACAAGTTATACTGCACCCATTTAATGCCAGTAGCCCCACCAGGACAGAACACAGCTGCAAACTCCAGTCACCTCCTCTTTCCTAATTCCTTCAGAGTAGTTCCTTCCTTCCCTCGTCCTTCTCTGCCTCCCTCCTTCCACATCTCATCACATCTTCCCTCACACTACTCTGCTTCCTCCCATTTCTCTTTCTTCCAACATAATGGATTCTTTAATTTTCACCTCTGCTTCCTGCTTCTTGTGACCACCTATCTTCGCAAAATACTCACTCAGGGGACAATGAAAGAATGACAAAACTTAATGGAAGCAGCATGCTAAAATATACATATATATATATATGCATTACCTGATTATATATACAATATCTATACAGAAGAGAATAGCAGATAGATACCCTCACCAGGCTTTGTCAGTTATATAGCTGTTGCAGCACGTGCTAGAATGGACTGTACTCAACGAAATGTAATGCTGAAGAATCAAAATTCTTTGATAGTTGGTAACTTTATAGTTATTCAACATTTGCATGCTTCTGCCATACTGAGGAGTTTCTTTATCTTGTGCTGTGCTGTTACCAAATTGCTTCCATTTGTAACTTACTCATATGAGGCAAAAGCTTTTAAATATGTTTGACAAGACAACTTCTTTAGCAAAGTCATTAAGATAAGAGACATCTGCAGGGGTAGAAGTTATTCAGGTTATACACAAAATCTCTTGTGTATATGTACCACAATTTTTCTCTTCTCTGTTCTCTCTCTTCTTCCCTTCCTTTCCCTTCTGTCCTTTTTTTTTTTTTTTCCGGGGGGGGGGGGGGAGGGGAGAGAGAGGGGTACGTGGAGGGGTGGAGGGAGATGTTCCATCAATAAATGCAATACAATGGAACACACCATCACATTGCCACAAGTAATGTATGCCTCCGTCAGTGTGCAATGCAGTTCCACTCATGGGGTTATAAAACACTGAAAATGGAAATGTAGCGTAAGGAAAAGTTTAGCATTCTAAGCTCAAAAGTAATCTCAGAGACAGTGGATATTAAAAAGACAACATACTACTTCTTCCTTTAGAAAAAGACAAGCAAAAGTAGAAGGCATGAAGCCACTGGGCAACCTATCTAGCAGAAATAGGTAGGTTAAAAAGCTGAACATAATGCTCAAAGGCAGAAAGAGAAATGCTGCTGCCATTATCTTACTGATTTCTTTGTGTTGCGATACAGGCCAGCAGCATTTGTTATAGTTGTGTTTAGAACTGTTAAAAAAGAAAAAAAAAAGAATAGAGGACTGAAAAGACCTTTTTTCTCCTCTATTTAGTCTGTAAAGAGATGAAAAAAACAGACCACAGATATGGGAAAAAGTGTGCTTTTGTTTCCCTTATTCTAGACCTGAGTAATACACATTTATGTAACCTAAACCAACAGTTCTCCAGACCTGCTCTGTGGGGAAGAGACCACAGCTCCTTTTTAAATTTTCCAGCTTAAAAGACATATTAATTTCCAAAATGGGCACAAAATAGTTGGCTAAATACTACCTCTCTAGATTTTAGCTTGCTGAATAGGACTGTTTTTATAGTAAACTATTGTAACCTATTTGCAGGATATATTTTTCCTTCGCATGTCACATTAAAGAATTAGTATTCAAACAACCACTGTATGAGTAATGGGTAACCATAAAAACAATCTTGTATTCCACAGATTTACTGGGATGATTGCCCACATTTCCCTGTCTTACTGACAGACTAACTCCTACCAGTGAAATATTTATTCTGAATGTAATATAAAAATAAATATGCAATATCTTTTAAAGATTTAGCAAAGAAACCAGCATGCACATTTACAGCATACAACAGTATGTGAGATACAGCTGAATCTCTCTGTACTTGGAACAGGTACCATCTCAGATGTACAATAATTTTTAGAATGTGCTGTCTTTTCCAATGGCTACCTCAGTAAGTCTGATTTCTCTCATGTCAACACTCTGTACACATTAAACCACAATCTGTAAAAAGGCAACTGAAAGGCACTTCCTCCAGCTACACTAATGAAAGAGGTGCTACCAAATTCTGTACTGGTATAAATCTGTTGTAGCTAGCAGGAGCATGACTGACCTAGTAGTTGAATGTGAGTACAAGCATACAAACAGCGGGAACAAGCCAATCTGACAAAATGTGGCATAGGGTAGGGGCTGAAGAGTGCTTAAGATAGCAGCCCCTTTTAAATGCCTGCCAAGAATCTGGATACAGAACATAAGTTACAGCTTACTGAGTTCATAACAGACTGGTTTCATTTTGCTACACACGCCAAGAGCTTCTAGCTCTCTGCTGCTTGTGAACGGCTCCTGTAACTTGTAGCAGTTCAGAGCTCAGGCACTAAAGCGGGCTGAGTGATCCCCCTTTTAGCTCTATTTGTTTTCAGCAGGCCCGAGGCTAGGACCTATGTGACATTTCCTGACAACTCAGCAGGTCCCTGAGAGGTGTATTCAGGTTCACCCATGATAGCCGTGATAACAGGTGACCATGATAACAGGTATGAAGGCTTAGTAACAAGGCATGGAAAGGGTTGTGTCCATAATTCTAAACAAACAAGCACTATTGTGCGTGATACTGATACACAATTGTAATCAGCTTATTCGGGGATTGGTAGTATTCATCATGTTGTTAGTATTGCAAATTTGTGCTGTCGTAGATAGGAGTCACACAGCTTGGGGCCTTGTACTTTCACCTATTGTTTTCCCCGTGTTATGATAAATTTTCAGCAACACTTGATTAAAACTGCCAATTTGTTGGGTATAAAGAAATCTCTCGACACTACCAGGACTAATTACGTTGTCCTTGCCAAAGGGGTAGTTGAATAATTGCATGCGATTATTGCACAGCTATGGTGCTTTTCATGTCAGTGGCAATGCAATGAAGATTGATTCCCTTTAATTAATCATTCAAAAATAACCCTTCGTATCATCCCTCAAATAGGAGCAAACATGTTCCTACATCTTTCTTCCAAAAGGCTCCTGAATGCAATTGGTTCCCTGATGAGATAGCACTGCAGTGCATGTGTGCGTGTCCTAGATAGGAGGGCCTGCTTTGTAATTATTTGGTGATCCTACTCTCCTTATTTTTTCTCCTTGTTCTTGAATATGCTTTATAATTTTGATAGGCACAAGCACAAGAACATAGCAGAAAATCCTAAAGTTTACTAATTGAACTCCAGACAGTTCATTAGAAAGAGTGTCACCAGCTCTGAACTGATTTATATTTATCTACTATTTCCCTGTCCTTTTGAAACAAACAGTCTAATGCGGTCATGCAGTATTACATGGTAATATTCATTATTGCAAGAATATCTTACCTTCATAATATAGTTAGAAATCCATGGGTTACATCCTGCTGTAACTGCAGTTACAGGTATCTCAGATAAACTAACAAGATGGTATCTTTTAAATAGATCAACCATTTATGATATCTAAGAACACAGAATATTTTTTTTTCCATCAATAGCTTTATAGGTCTTCTTTTGGTTATTTCAGAGAATGTATCGCTTCAAGTAACATACGTAAATTGCAGAGGTAGCAAACGTGGATTTAGGAGCATAATTCATGTTTATTTCTAAGATTTTACATAATCTGAATAAATCTCATTAAATAATGAACATGTTTTTATTTGATTATAAAATATTTGTGTATCTTATGACTCACAAAAAATGGGAGGAAAGAGGCTGATAAGAAAAGCTACACACAACCATATATATGCATGAATTTGAATTGTTCTAACATATTTTGTAATTCAAGATTTGGAAAAAAAAGTTTAGCACTTTCACCACATTATAATATTAGAGTGTTTGTTTGCATCAAAACCTACACATAGGTTGTTTTTATAGTTCTTCTAATCAAAGGTTTATGTTTATGCATAATTAAAATAGACTACAACAGCTAGGCTGTTATAGAGCCACAGGACATGCATAAAAGTCTTTACGCACCTGTGCTGGGTTTGCGTGGCAAGGTTTTGGTAGCGGGGGGAGGCTACAGGGGTGGCTTCTGTGAGACGCTGCCAGAAGCTTCCCCTGTGTCTGATAGAGCCAATGCCAGCCGGCTACAAGATGGACCCACCGCTGGCCAAGGCCAAGCCCATCAGTGCCTCTGTGATAACATATTTAAGAAGGAAAAAAAAAACCAGTTAGGGAGAGCTTTTGCAGCCAGAGAGAGGAGTGAGAAGATGTAAGAAACTCTGCAGACACCAAGGTCAGTGCAGAAGGAGGGGCAGGAGGTGCTCTAGGTGCCAGAGCAGAGATCCCCCTGCAGCCCGTGGTGAAGACCATGGTGAAGCAGGCTGTCCCCCTGCAGCCCATGGAGGAAGGATGAGGGGGTGTAGAGATTCCACCTGCAGTCTGTGGAGGACCCCACGCCGGAGCAGGTGGAGACACCTGAAGGAGGCTGTGACCCCGTGGGAAGCCCATGCTGGAGCAAGCTCCTGCCAGGACCTGTGGACCCGTGGAGAGAGGAGCCCACGCCAGAGCAGGTTTGCTGGCAGGACTTGTGACCCCGTGGGGGACCCACGCTGGAGCAGTTTGCTCCTGAAGGTCTGCACCCCGTGGGAGAGACTCACTTTGGAGAAGTTCATGAAGGACTGTCTCCCGTGAGAGGGACCCCACGCTGGAGCAGGGGAACGATGAGAGGAGTCCTCCCCCTGAGGATGAAGAAGCGGCAGAAACACCGTGTGATGAACTGACCGTAACCCCCATTCCCCGTCCCCCTGTGCTGCTGGGGGGGGTGGAGGTTGAAGCCGGGAGTGAAGTTGAGCCCAGGAAGATGGGAGGGGTGGGGGGGAGGTGTTTTAAGATTTGGTTTTACTTCTCATTCCTCTACTCTGTTTTGCTTAGTAATAAATTAGATAAATTCCCTCTCTCAGTTCAGTCTGTTTTGCTCGTGACGGTAATTAGTGAGTGATCTCTCCCTGTCCTTATCTCGACCCACAAGCTTTTCGTTGTACTTTTCTCCCCTGTCTAGTGAACGAGGGCAGTGATAGAGCGGCTGTGGTGGGCACCTGGCCCTCAGCCAGTGTCAACCCACCACAGCACCTAAGATACCAAAACCAAATCATTGTTTGTATTGTTTTCTTTTACTGCCTATGTGTATTGGATGCTATTCAGCTCTTTGCCTGCAAGTGTACTCAATGGCAATGGCTCCTGCATGTCGGAGGATATGGGGATAGGAAGGGGAAGTGGGTTGTAGGTTTGCAAAGTTGCAACCTTTTGATTTAGTAGGAGTTGCTGGGTTAAGGATGAAAGTCCTGGGCAAATAACGTTTAGATTGTAGAAGATATTGCTTATGTAGGAATACTGAGAAGTGGGATTTAATATTGCACCATTGCCAAATACAGTCTATATAGCACTACAGTCATGGACAAGTCTCCAAACTGCAACTGAGAGCATAACTCCTGTTTTGCGGGCGGTCCCTAGTCGGTCTGTTGAATTTAGCAGGCCAAGAACAAATGTCTGCACCTCTGTGCACATTCCTTTCTCAATCCCTGTCAGGTAGGGGCTAGTTTGGCCCAGGCAGATTTTCAATGTAATTAAATATAAATGCAGAGCAGTTTGGAACCTTGGAAACACCCATTCCTTGACTTCTGCTCAGGATCCCACAAGTCCAGCTCCGCCTCTGTGCACACCACACCATGAAGACACCATCCAGAAGGGATTCCTTTCTAATACCTCTATTCTCAGCAGCAGATGTTAGATGTGCCTCCTGCTTAAAACCAAATAAGGTCAGAGTTTATTCCTTTAGGAACAGTAAAAATAAGAATTTATCCATAACAGAAAGTGTTAAATTTGTAATTGGAAGCAAGTGCTTGGACATTATCCATGTCATGCCAGAAAGGAAAATAATGTTTTACCACTGTACTTTCTAGTTTACCAAACCATCTCTCTAGGGAACCTATTTAGTAGAAGTAAGTACACAAAAGAAAGGTAGCAGTGAATATAGATGTTAGGAACTCCTCTGGGGTTTAAAAAGCTGAACTATCTATTTTATTCTCGCAAAAACTGGTTTCTCTGTATGCTGATTGCACATTCATTCTTTAATCTTTATATGTTTAAAGTTTAAAAAAGCCAATGACCTAAAATTTCTCCTGTAAATTGTTGAACATTTGCAACAGATATGGAAAATCACAGTTGGAAATCTGCTAACACTATGAAAAAGTAAATTGGAGCCACGGCAGGAAATAAACTTTATATGTAAGGACTTGAGATCTCACCAGAATGCAAAAGCGTATTTTGTACTAAAAGATGTTACACTGCCTGTAAACTCTTCTTTTAGACTGGAACCTCATGTTGACTAATACATCTGCAACAATTAATATTAAATTCTTTTTATGAACCAGAGCTACATATTTTCAAGTGGATTTCCTGGAGAATAGTGCCTATTAACAGCCAAATTGTTGATTAGGTTGAAATAGAAAGCTTTTTTTTTTTTTTTATCTTGTTGCACAAAGAACTGTCATGGTACAAGATCCCATTTTTAATTCCTGCCTGCCAAATGGAGGCTTGAGGTAAAAGGAAAGCACAAGTAATTCCATTTAATTAGGTATATATTTTTGATGGAAAAGAAGGAAACTCCATACAGCTGCTGTGTTTCTTTCAGCAGCATGTTATCAAGACTAACAAGGCAATAGCCTCAATATAGTGATTTTACATGATATGTGTATAAGAGCTGACGCAAATTTCTCTGCAAATTTTTATTTGTGTACAAAACTCCAAACTGTATTTGCCTTGTTCCTAATTACTGAGATTGCTAGTACAGTTTTAATACTAAAAGTCCAGGTTCGTGACAAAATATTTGCAGACGTGTAAGCCAAAGCATTTTAGTAAAAATTGCATCCATTGCTGTAAAATGAAAAACAGCAGCTGAAGCTATGCTAGAAGGGTTCTTCCTCCTTTACATGTTGTTTACATTGTAAGGATGTATTCCCATGATATTATTACAATCTTTATTACCGTAGAATGTGAGTGCTTCATGGTGCCTGTTATAGTTATTCTCATCAGTAGCATGAGCAAGATGGAAGTGCCATTTCCCATATTGTACAGCTGGGGAGCTGTTGCTCAAAAAGATAAGTAACTTGCTTCAGGTCACCTCGTAATGATGCTGCGGCTCAGGGCTTTGTAACCCCAGTCCTGGACCAGTGCTACAGCAGCTTTTCATCTGAGTGGTAAAGGTAGAATTCCTTTCAAATAAGAGTTTGTCTTCACAGTTAGCTGTAGAAGGCCCTTTTCTTTTCCTGGTCTCACAGGATTTGGAGTTTTTGGCCTGTCAGTGGCTCAATATCCATCGAAGGGGCAGTAAGTGCCTCTAGTCATGCTGTTCTGCCCTACGTGGACGGCAAAGTCTCCTGGGCAGAGGAAATGGCTGAAATGGGAATGGGATCATGCACCCAATTTTTATCTTAATGATGCTTTAACAAACCAGGTACCCCTTTACCATATGGTTGTTGTAGTGTAGTGAGTGCTACCAGGGATCTGAGTAGGCTGAGCTTTTCCAGCAGTTTAGGCATCTCTCCACTTCATCTCCAGATCATAACACAGAATAGCAGGAGCCAAATGTTTACTTTTGCAGATTGTGATGCTTTTCTACATGGTCAGTTATTTGCATTAGACATCCAAGAAAGTTTCAGGGCAAATGAGAAAATGCAGAGTGAATTAACATATAAAACATGGATTTTCTTAATCACTTCTTTGGACTAAGATGGCTCTTAATTTTTGCTAGGATGTATTGTAGATGCCAAAGCAGATGCACTAGAGTGAAAAAAAAAGAGGTTTTAAAAGCTGGCTATGCTTTCTCTGATCAACCTTTTATCTGCTTTTATTAAAAGAATGACAGAAAACAAAATTCTTCCACAATCTCCATTAAAGGGAACTTGGCAGCTGTTTCTGAAAGGTATTTTGAAGTCAATTAGATCATTTTCCTTTGGAAAGAGCAGTGTACATGTCTGATAACAACATAAAATATCTATCTTTTGACCTTGTATTTACAACATTGTGCCAGGTTCTGAATGTGATATACCTATTACCTTTTGGTACTAGACTTGGAATGACTCCCAAGCAAGGTCTGATTCTGACCTTGCCAAAGTGGTGTGTCTCTGCTGACTTCAGTGAAATTATTCCTGGTTTACACTGCCAAGTGAGGTCAGAATCAAGACAGCAGTTCAAGTGAAAAATGTAAAAGATGGCTGGGATGACACCTGTCTTTGGCCATGGGGTGTATTGTGGGCCAACCACTTTATTGACAATGTAAATAAAGATATGTTCAGGGCTTGAAGATACAGCTGTGTTATGCAGGTATAGCCAGCTGTCTGTACTGTGGGAACATTGTGCCTGTTTCATTTATTTGGAACTGAAGCACTGAACACATAACACTTTCTTATCTTCTGTGACCAACAGCAAAAGAAATTCTGCCTGATATGACATGTCATTTCTTGGATATGTTGTATCCCTGGATCAGTCAAATGACTGGCAAGATAAAATTTGATTTCCAATTAACTTTTAATTTTGTTTTAGATTTAAAAATTTTTGTTTTACACTAGTTAAAAGTTAAATCAGAGGCAGAGAGAGACGTTATACAACAAATATAACTTTGTAGGAGTAATCAAACTGGCCACAAAACTGACTCAAATTACAGAATAATAAAGCAATGGCATAAGATTATAGTAGTGACTGGTGGGGGGGGTGAGTAAAAAGGCATTTTGATTACTGGACAACAAAAATCTGGCTGCTACAATAAGACCTTTAAGTGGAACTTGGTGTAACCAATGTAATGTCACATGCAAAGGCATGCTAAAAGGCCATCCAGCCATTTTGTGATAGATATATTAGAATTGTCTTAATTAGGAAAGAACTGATCTTGGAGAAGTTGCTACAGTTCTGAGATATTTCTACAAGAAATCCTTTAAAAACAACTGTCTTTTAGTAATGGGTTTGAAGACTCTCCAAAGTTTTGCAGACAGGGTGTCTGAAGTCAGTTTCTATGACTGGTTTGGGTATCGTCATATCAAATACTCATAATTATACTCCAAATGTGGTGTCTAACACAACACAGGTGTAGAACTGAAAACCTAGTTTTGCAGATATAGTTTGTTGCCGCGGCTAAGTCATCTGCCATCATGCTTCAGCTTAGGAGACCCGGACCAAAGGTGCAATAGATGGCATTTAACAGAATGTGGTTCAAAAATGCCACAAGGTCACATCAGTAAGAGCAGACACACCTATGAGAGGCAAAGCAGCCGATTCAGATACTTTAGCTCAGACATGGGTGCAATAAACCTAAATTATCTCTGCACCATGTCTGCTGCTAAGTCCTGTCTCTTGGCATGTGTTGTTAGCTTGAGTGTAGTGCCATGCTGATGACACTCTGGTACTACCAACTCCTGAGCACCAAGAAAGCTGGAGGTGAAGCTAAAATACAGTCTTTCTGAGTTAAGGATATAGTCCCTTTTTGAAGAAGAGCAGACTAGACCAGAAAAAAATTTAGTGATTAGCTTGAGATTTCACAGTGGCATAGATCAGGATAGGATGTAGTGGTTCCCACTATTGGCTCTCCATTCTTCCCATTAGGTCCTATTAAAATATTTACAATAGGAACTCATGACACAAAACTGACATTTTCAAGAGGACTTAGTCACAACATCACAAGTCTGCATGTGGCACTGCACCTAACAAGCAATTTTCACCACATGAATTCTCAAATTACTGTGCTGAGCAAAAGTGCCATTTACAGATGAGCGTTATTTCCATGTGGAGAAAGAAAAGAATCAGAGACTTGGTAAAATGGAAATTCTCTGCGCAGATGAAAAATTTTATATAAAGAGATGAACAATAAAAACACTACAGCAGCTGTAGCACTGTTTTGTAAGATGACTACAAAAAGAAAATAAGCCGAACATGGGAAAATCTTATTTGGGAGCAATAAAGGCTTGATGTATATTCAACAGAGCATTGTTTTCCAGAGTTTAAAAGGAAAACATCTGACACTAATTCTTCCATAGACAGTCTGTCATCTAACTATTAGAATCTTAGAATATAATTAAAGATTAAGAAATATTACTTTATGCTGCATGGTTAAAATTACACCATTTATGGCAAAGGGTATAATCATGAAATTCCCTATTTAATTACTATCTACATTTATCCAACATTTTAAAATTAGAATCCAGCACCACATATCGATCTCGTATTGATAGATATCATCTATGCTCTAATAAAGTGACAGTTTTTCAAAAATCTACCAACAGAGACCATTATAATATATTACATGTTTCAAGCATATTTTATTTAACAGCAGAGAGAATTTGCATTTAATCTCTCAGCCGTTTGTGAAGCTTCTGTAAATGATTTAGCTTGGCTTTTAGATTTCAGAGCAATTTCATTTGAATTTGAGCTCACTCTGATATAATTCCTAGGTTTTGTTCAACCAGGTGTAGACAACTGACATTTAGCATGTGGAATAACATGTCAAAAATGTGGGATACTTAAATTCATGGTTTGTGGATATAGTAAAATTGTGAAATAAAGTATATTTGATGCATGCTAAAATCACAGGAAAATGTAAGTGAAACCTAATAGTAAAATGTAAATGAAGGTTTGTTGTTTACCTCGCACTTGTAGTTGAAATCCTGCTGTGTGATACATGGCAGAACCTTTTCAGGCTAGTCAGAGCTCCAAAACAAAGTCCAAGACACTTTAAAATACCTTGATTGTTCATGAGCCAAATGTGGGAGAGCTTTTCAGATGAAGAAATGGGTCCTCTCTTCTAGAACTCTGAAAAGAATAGTCTTAAAAAACACAGGAAACACATTAATTATGAAAAAACCAACAGGTAGTAAAATGCATTTTAATTTGTCACCCAGCAAATAATTAAACAGCAAACTGTTGTTGTACAATTTAATGGCATCATTTTGGTTTCAAGGGGAAAAACAGCTTTCTATCAAGCTCATAAACTGGATAAGCTTTCATTTAAAATACAGTCTATTTCAGTGGAATATTTACTTCAAATTCCTATACAAACCCTTCTAAACAACTAAAATGCCAAAACAGTAAATCAACTAACGTGCCAACAATTTCTCTAGCATAGTGACAAGCTGGCTTCAAAATGACATCAGCCCATGTTAAAAGCTGTGTTTTTTTAAGACTATTATAAGCTAAATGTTCAGATACAGAGGAACCAGGTTTTTTTCTTCCGCAGTCATTAGTATTCAATATACGTTAGGTGTTCTCTTATGAGCAAATTACATTTTTTTAAACGCTCTAAAGTCTAGCCAAAAATATTTAATTTTTCAGCAGCTAAAGGAATATTTGCATATGATTCTGTTCTTAAATTTGGATAAACTACATTTATTTAAAAAAAAGTCCCTTTAAATAACAGGCAGCACTTCAGCAATAAATTGCCAACTTCAAATTCTGCTCTCAGTTACGATCTGAGTTAATCTTGATGTCTGTGCATTTGACAGGGAACATGGTCCTGGTTTTGACTGCTGCTTCTTGCTATTATCAGTATAAGAAAAATCTACATCGAATGCATAATCTTTTTCATGACAGCCCATGTAAATGTAAAACAGTTAGATGGTGCATTTCATTAAACTTATAATAATTAGAAAAAAAATCACCTGAGACTACAAAATTCTATAGTTTTCTTTCAATGAACAAATGTTTCTTGGCATAATTTTTTAACAAGCCAAAACCTGGATTTTCTCTGACTGTGTTAGTTCAGGAATAAAGAAAATTTAGCAACTGCATTCTGATCTCTTGTTGAGCAAAAGATTAACTCTGTGACTGTTAAGAGACCAAATACTTCATGTCTTCCCATCTCTGTTTTATGCAAGCTTTCCCAAATACCTGAGTCTTCAGGAATTGCCTGGTGCAGCCCAGCACATATAGCAAATGAGGCAGGGGGACTATATTGTATAGGTTCTGTGTGCCTAAGACGACCTAGTACTAACAGCCATGCAACATTTTGAGGTCGTACAGAAGTATATATCAATGTATTCAGTGGAAGTCTGACAATGGAGAGCTGTTATTAAATTTATATGGGTCTATAGCTTAAACATCTATTTTCTTCCTCATGCTTGATCACACTGCACTTTTTTATAACTATATATTGTTTCACTATGTCCTCGAATTCAGATAGAGGAAGGAAAATGTGTCTCTCCTAGAATTTTTTCATTGGGAGGACTGACTTATTTCACTTTTTAACTTCAGCTGCAGACCTCACAGAAACCCCTCTTATTTCACATCTTCTGCCTAGCATGCAGATTAGGACTGAGTCCTCCCCATTGAATCAGGAGCTGTACTTTGTTACGGGTCATGACATAATGTGATTTCACACATGTAAGCATGAGGGACTCGTTATTGTAGTGCAACAGAAATATTGAAGAAAACTCATCATGGAACTAGTGAGTGCAATATAAAAATACTATATTTCTGATGCCATATTTGTTGCTATTTAGCCATGTATACATTTAAAAACTAATTTAAGAACAGTGTTAAGCCAAGCACCTCCCCGCATGCCCATCCCAGTTCCCCAGCCAGGCGAGGGGCAGCCCCACGGCTTGGGGTCGAGTGCATAATGGTTCCTGTGCCCACCTCTGTGCGTACTTGTCTCTTGCAGCTCCTCCTTCCTTTTTTACTGCTTTTTTCCTGCTCCAGCATGGGCAACCTGCAGGCTGCAGTCCTCTCAGGAGTGTCCCTGTCCTGATGTGTGTCCCTTTATGGCCACCATCCCTCATGGATGTTCCTGCCCCAGCAGGGCACACCTTTGACATGAGAGGTGGTCCAAGAGTCTCCAGATGCCTTTTCAGCAGTGCCCTCAGCGGCATGTCTCCAGCCACGTGTCTCCAAGAGGGTCTCCCTTCTCATGTTTCCTCTCATCACGACTGTGGATCTCCATTAAATACATTACACACATGCCCAGCACCAGGCAGCTGTCAGCTGCCTCCCACAGCCGCTCTGCCACCCCTCCACCCAGACCTGCCAAGCTCAGCAGCACACCTCTTATCTATTGCTCTCTTGGCTATAAAAAGTAATTCTGAAATTCTGAGAACTTCAGAGGATGGGAGGGAATGAAATCTATTTGTCCTTGAAGGTAAAAGCCGTGCTATGCCTGACATTAAAGCATTTCCTTCTCCTCCCTGGGGCAGGTACAAGGTGAACAGATGCTAAATTAAGCTTCGCAGAGAAGACCACCCTTCACAGAAGTTAGTGCAAGTTTTGTTTCCAAACCCACAGCACAGGGTGGGCTGTTTTCCCCAGGAACTGGTGAGATGCCATTGAACCCCTTCAGGTGAGGGTCTGTAACAGACTTCCAAGGAAAACTGGGTCCAGACCCGCGTCCTCTTGGTCACAGCTCTGTCATTTCACGGCTTTTTTTCCTATGTCATTCTTTTCCACCTGAAGGATTTATTTTCCCTCCCTGGACTTCTTCTTGTCCTGTGGTTATCCGAATAAAGAACATGAAGTGCTCACAGTTTAACTGCCCTCATGCCCAGATGCCAGCTGCACTCCTGCTGCCACATAGAGCTACCCTCCTCATCCTAGGCATTATTCAAAATCTTTACCATTTGTATTTTAAGGGCAGTTAATTGGTTTTATTGTTATAGCTTTATATTTTTTCCTATGCCTTGTCACCTGGGTATGAGACAGAGGGCTCATGTGTATCATCTAGGATATTCTCATTACAACTACTTTTTACTTAATGACCTATATAGTTGTAACTATAAGGGTACCTTCTGAAAGTATTCGGTGAAATCCTCTGTCATTAACACTAACTACAGCTTAAGGAGTTGCGCATTTGCCTTCATGCTATACATACACCATAAAACACTCAATAACCTGCGTCACTGGAAGAATTAGAGTTTTCTCATTTCATTAGTGTAGCACTTCTACTATTTTGCAGTAATTTGGTAATGGATACGCTAATGGATAATGGATAACTAGAGTGGGCTGAATATGGCAAAAATACTGTTTTAAGGATTTTACACTAGCAGTTTTTTAATTGCACTAATTATCAAGAGATTTTTTCATATTAACATCTGTTTTCATATTAATACCAAATCATTCATGTGTTAACAAGTGCATTCACTTTGACTGTGTACTAATTACTGTTTCTGACTCGTTCTTTTCCTGTTCTCAGAAGTTTCAGACATCCAATCAGAATACTGAAACAGTACTTAAACATTCAGGTAATTGATCACAGATCACAAATAATGAACAGCAAGTAAAGTGAACAGTGTCTAAATAATCCATTAATTCAAAATAGTCCATGCAGACTATTCATCTGATCCTTATAAACAAGGCAAACATAAAAATCAGGCCTGTGTCACAACAATTTGAGTAAGATAAAGGGCTACATTTTTCAGTTCATTTATTTGTGGAGAATGACTGAGTCAGATACAATGCAAACCTCATCAAAATTGATTAGTTTCTTCAATTCTCTGACTTCTGAAAAATAAATAAAACAGAGACTCTCCAGAGAGCAACCCCATGGAAAGAGATCTGGGGGTTTGAGTTGATGGCCAGTTGAAGACGAGTCAGCAGTGCACCCTGGCAGCCATAAGGGCAATCCATGTCCTGGGGTGCATCGTGCACCGCGTACCCAACCAGTCAAGGGAGGTAATTGTCCCACTCTGCACTGCACTGGTGTGGCCAGAGTACCATGTGCAGTTTTGGGCACTTCAATATAAGAAGGGCATCAAACTATGGGAGTGTGTCCAGAGGAGGGTGACCAAGATGGTGAAAGGTCTTGAGGGCAAGACTTAGGAGGGAGGAGCAGCTCGGTCACTTGTTCAGCTTGGAGAATAAAAGGCTGAAGGGTGACCCCATCACAGTCTACACCTTCATCAAGAGGAGCAGTGGAGAGGCAGGTGCTGATCTCCTCTCTCTGGTGACCAGCAATAGGACACCAGGAAATGGAATGAAGTTGCATCAGGGGAAGGTCAGATTGGACATTAAGACAAGGTTCTTCACCGAGAAGGTGGTCAGTCACTGCTGTAGGGTCCCCAGGGAAGTAGTCACAACACCAAGCCTGTCAGAGTTCAAGGAGCATCTGGATGACGCTCTTAGTCATATGGTTTAGTTTTAGGTAGTCCTGTGAAAAGCAGAGAGTTGAACTTGATGCATCTTTATGGGTCTCTGTCATGGTTGAGGCCCAGCCGGCAGCAAGGTACCAGGCGGCCGCTCGCTCACCCCTCCCCCAGCATGATGGGGAGGAGAAGTGTAACAAAAGGCTTGGGTCGAGATAAGGACAGGGAGAGCTCACCAATTACCATCACGAGCAAAACAGACTTAACTTAGAAAAAGAGAGTCATCTAATTTATTACTAAACAAAACAGAATAGAGCAATGCAAAAATAACATCAAGTCTTGATGCAAAAATAACATCAAAAAAAACATCTCCCCCCACCCCTCCCATCTTCCCAGGCTCAACTTCACTCCTGGCTTCAATCTCCGCCCCCCTCAGTGGCAGGGAGGGGGGAATGGGGGTTGCAGTCAGTGCAGCGCACATTGTTTCTGCCGCTTCGTTGTCCTCAGGGGAAGGACTCCTCTCAACGTTCCCCTGCTCCAAAATGGAGTCTCTCCCACGGGCTACAGTCCTTCACGAACTGCTCCAGCGTGGGTCCCTCCCACGGGGTGCAGACCTTCAGGAGCAAACTGCTCCAGCGTGGGTCCCCCACGGGGTCACAAGTCCTGCCAGTAAACCTGCTCCTGCCTGGGCTCCTCTCTCCATGGGTCCACAGGTGCTGCCAGGAGCTTGCTCCAGCGTGGGCTTCCCATGGGGTCACAGCCTCCTTTGGGTGCCTCCACCTGCTCCGGCGTGGGGTCCTCCATGGGCTGCAGGTGGAATCTCTACACCCCCTCATCCTTCCTCCATGGGCTGCAGGGGGACAGCCTGCTTCCCCACGGTTTTCACCACGGGCAGCAGGGGGATCTTGCTCCCGTGCCTGGAGCACCTCCTCCCCCCTCCTCGTGCACTGACCTTGGTGTTACATCTTCGCACTTCTCTCTGCGGCTGCAAAATCTTCTTCCCCCCCGGGGTTCTGGGGTTTTTTTTTCCCCTTTCTTAAATATGTTATCGCAGAGGCGCTGATTGGCTCGGCCTTGGCCAAGGGCGGGCCCATCTTGGAGCTGGCTGGCATTGGCTCTGTCAGACACTGTGGAAGCTTCTAGAAGCTCTTCACAGGAGCCACCCCTATAGCCCCCACCCGCTACCAAAACCTTGCCACGCAAACCCAACACAGTCTCTTACAAATTGAGACATCCTATGATTCTATGATTCTAATGTTTAAGATGCCAAGCACTATTCTTTCATAAGTTGTGTAGCTATCAATGATTTAATAGCATATACATACATCCATACACATATATGTGTACATGCTCCCAAACCATAAAAGAACTTTTGCATGTGCTTAGTTATAAACGTGAGTGTTCCATTGATTTGAATAGGACTACTCACATACTTAAATTTAAGCATCTGTTTAAGTGCTCTACTTAGGGCTGAAGTCATGGAAATGAGGATAAAACCCACAGAGTTTCATTTAGTCCCTCCCGAAATCAGTAAGACTCTTGCCACTGCTATGGTGAGAGCTGGATCAGATCCAACCCTGGATGAAGTGCTCAGCATGAGAAAGCCACTGAAATGTGCAAGGCATTTGTAACTAAAAACATATCTGAAGAAAAGCGACATTTCCTGACATATAAGCATGAGATTGTGCTGAATCTGTGACACTGAAAAGCTATTATTTATATTCATGTATTATCTAAGGGGAAAAAACTAGCAACCATCGTGGGAGTGAGGCCGCTAAGGTTATGTGGAAGAGAGAAAATCTTAAAATATGAGGCTATGCATTGCATTTAGGAGGCAACAGTAACAAAAGAAAGTCACTTTTCCTTAAATCACACTGCATCAAATGCATGTCTGAGGTGTTTTGTTTAGCTTTTTCTGCCAGCTGAGCGATTTTTGAGCTCTTCCTGAATACTTAACAATATGACATTCAAGTACTAAATGTGAAGTCATATTTTTCAAGCGTAACACCCTCAGGTAGCTGTTAGCAGTCTTGGGAAGACAAAATTATTTTACAGCCTAGTCCTCGAGGACTATCTATAAATAAATTGGATATTTCAGTGGGTTTGTTTTCTGCCTCCTGGCTACCAGGGATGACCATATTCTTAGCACTTTAGCATTCTTCATATGGTGAAGCAATCTAGAAAAGAAAAAAAAAAAGAAAAGAAAAAAAATTGGTCTTTATATGGAATACATAAACAAAGGCTCTTTGTCTCTCCTTGAAAGCCATCTTTCCTCATTCTTATCTTCATACTTCATCCTTCCTTGTCTCGTCTGGTCAGTTTTTTGTCAAACTAAGTTTTATCATCTGGCACTTGAACTCCTTCAGGGCAAGTGTAAGCCATGAGGTGAGCTATTTTCTGTGAGGTATATTATCAACTAGAAGAAAATGGAGAATAAATCCTGATTCAGGACTAGTTCTAAACAGCACAATTGCCTGAAACTGATGTATATCACTTCAGCTTTTATAGTCCAAGCATATGAATGTATATCATACACCAAATTAGCAGTAAAATACATACTATATGGTCACTAAACATCATTATTTTTTCTATGAAGTAGTTAATTTTAATCTTAGAAAATATCTTCGCCCCATAAAAGAACATTCAACTCATTTTAAGGCAGTTCCTCTCACCAGTTTTACACATTAGTTTTATACCAGTGAGTTACTTCTAAACTACTGTTATAATACACAAATGCTTTAGGCACCAAAATGACCGCAGAAAAGGCTTATGTGAAATCAAATTAAACATGGCAAATTCAAGACAATTTGACAAGTTTCTATCATTCAGTGAAGACTTGGAGTCAGAGGAAGGAAAATTTTCTTCATATAGTTGTAGAAGGTATAATTGTTACTCTTCTCATTTTCCCTAAATAATAGCACAGTACTTTACGTATAGGTCATTATTAGTCCAAATTTCCAGTAAGATTTTATCTTCTCAGATTACTATGCACACATAATTATTATTTGAATTGCAATATCAGTTGCAGACCCCAGTCAAGACCTAAAGATTCATTGCAGTAGGTGCTATCCACAGGTCCACTCATCTGGTCTGGATGAGTAACTTGATGGCAGTTTCCCTTGCACGTCAATTTTTTATTTGCAGGTATGTCTAAATTATTTGCCTTATTTAAAAAGAAAAACTTTTTAATTGCTGACCTCCTCTGTGGTAGATGTAGGAATATAAGAAAAATAATTTACAACTAGAAATTAAAAAAAAAATGGATGGACTTCTAAATTCTTCTACTGAGATGGATCTCTTGGGGGAATTTTACTTAAGCTGATCCATGTAGTGGCAAATCAATGAATTCTAGGGCTGGACATGTGTTTGTAAGAACCACAGTCTGTAGATGCAGGGTATATTCTACATGGTAGGGCCTAAATAGAGGCACAGGCTAATGAAAATCTTAATGCAAACAACAGAAATTCTCAGACTCTTGTACTGTGGCTTGTAGCTATTGTCCAGGTCCCCACTGACTTTTATAGGTGAAAGCAGAACACTGCAGAAAACACGTTTTTAGTATCAGGAGACCAAAGTAACTCTTTTCCTTATAATATGGAAAATACAATACATACAATAAATAATAACAGCAGATATTCCTCAGTGGTTTGTAACTGCATAATAGTGCATACTACTTGGCTTCTTCAATAAGGTGAACTTGCAAAGCTGGGTTTACATAAAATGTTTGGATTAGCAACACAACAAAGTGTACAAATTAAGTTCATTCATTCAAACACAAACATTGATAGAGCTCAAAAGAAAGAAAAAGAAAAAAAAGAGGGATGGGGAAAATCTTTCTATTCTAGTACAGCTTTCCAAACTTTACCAATTAACCATGCAAACAATATTTTACAACCCAGACTAGCCCATGCTAAGGATCTACCACTACTGTGTCGGTGAAGGTTTGCCTGGTTTCTGGTGGAAGCAGGGTGTTATTTTCTTCCCTATTTCTAGCCCTGCTTTCTGCACACAGAGGTTCCCAAATGGAGAGTGTGTGGCAGAGGCCAGCTGAGAGAAATTAAGAGGTGGGCCCTCAGTGGTGCCTAGTTTGTGAGATCTACATGCTAGCCCTCCAGCTATGGAGTTGTGTCCTGAAACCTATTTTGTGAGGGAGCAAATCCTTACTCTCACCTTGCTGCTGGCATGGGGCAAAATAGGAGAAAGGACATGAAGGATGCATTATGGTGATAATTCTCCTCCATATGGTGATATATCTCTCCTCTTGAGATGAGGGGGAGCTGAGATGCTTTGGGGCAATATGATTAAGCAGATGTAATCCACATGAATGAAATGTAAATCTCAGAGGGAGTTTACACAGTTTATTCAGGACTGTGGTGCCAGTTTTACAAAGTGATTTTGTGCCAGCTGGACTCTTTAAGTTCCTCTACAAATACACAAGTTCTAAAGTAAAATCCACACGATGAAATTTAGTGGCTCACAAAGATTTTGGGAGGTTTGCCAAGTAACCTCTATGGGGTTATTTCTAAACTTGTACAACTCCATGTCTTACAAAAAAGGGGACATTTAATTCAAAATGTGTTCTCCTGATATTAAGTAGATTTCAGTAATGCTGCAATCCAGGATCTGTTTAATGATGCTAACCTACTTTCTGATGCAAATATGTTACAACCATTCAGATATTTATTCAAAGGCAAAAAAGCATAGCAATCCATGCAGGTTGAGAGAGCAGAAATCAGAAGTGAGAGGCACCATGTGTTCAAAGAACATAATTCTAGTCCATTTGATTTTCAGTCAGGGCTAGTTTTAACCACTACAGCACTCAAATTCAAAACATATAAGCAATTTTGTCCTATAAGGTCTTGCTGTTCTCGAAAGAGGCTAATTCAGTATTTTAATTTCAAACCATTATCATCTGCTCCTTTTAGTTACTTACAGAGTTTTGCATATCTAGCAAAACTGTATCTGACAAATAAAATTGTTGTTATGTTTTGCCTCTAAAAGATCATAATCAGTGTTTCCACCATGGCCACCCTTTTCTCTCATGAACTGCCTGTGCCTTAGGAAACAGACTTGTTTATAATTAACAAAAGAAATGGGTGACTTATTTTTAAAGATGTCTTCCCTTTGCTAATAATCTGTTTCTCATGAACTGCAGCTGCTCCAGCTTTAGAATCATTGATCTATCATGTGCATAGAGACACAGTTCTTTCCACAAAAAGCACATAAAAAGGTAAAGCAATCAGATAATTTCCTCTTGGAAACATGATCTATGCTCTTAGAATTGCTCATGAATATCTCAGGTGGTACTGTACAGGCAAACTCCCAAATAAATTGGCTTTTACTCTGTTTAGCATAGGCAATAATTCCTTTTTAGGGTACTTCATTTTCATTTAGTCTCTGGTTCAGTTCTATGCTGACACTTTGCATTAATGCAGCCAAGTGTTAATTGAACATAAACCACAATATAAATGCAACATTTCTGTCCTGAAATTAATAACCATCATTTGTAGACCACATCATGTATTTTATTGTAGGAATAATTTACTGATAGGGTATTTTATGCTTAGCAGTGATTAAGAAACTCTGCAATTTACAACAGAAACAAACGGAGCCATATAAAATGGGTAATAAAATGTGTGTAGATGTATATAAATTTGTTTATATGAAACAAATTAAAAATTTAAATGCTTCTGTAATATAAGGCAAAGTACAAAGGGCTTTGCATATTATTATCCTTCAAATTGATATGCAACCAAATAAAAGATCCAGATTTACAGGAGGATTTGCTTTATATAAAAACAAACCCTTTCACTAGATGGAAGCATCTGTTTCAGCCATTAATAACATGTGTAATGTATACGGTGCTTTGAACTAAACATTTCCATTATAACTGAAAGCCCATTTACAGAGACAGAAGCAGTGCCCGAGTGTGATCAGTCATAGTGTCATCCTAGCATACGATAACTGCTGCAGAGCTAGGAACTGGGGCATATGCTTCACCAAAAGCCTCCAATGTCACACTCTAGCAGCAGGGGTGAAACATTCAGTGCACCTTGACACCATTAGTGTGGAAAGTAGCATAAGTCCCTATGATTTGCTTGGCAAGTTGCACTTAGTGCTGGTACATGTTTATAAAAGTTAAATTGCTGCACTGAAACTAATGCAAAAGCTATATTCTTGGTTTATGGTTTATTAGCACCTCTCTCATGTTCTCTCCTGATAACAGCAAAATGCTATCCTTTCCCAATTCTCCCTCCCCCCACACCCCATTGTTTCTTCTTTTTAAAGGTTTGAGCAAAAGCCACTTTTAAACAGAGTTTTAGGAAGAAGTCTGCAAGGGTTTTTTAAGTTTTTACAATGCAACTTGAATGGGAGAAAGCCCGCACCTGCATTATTGACCTTAAATATTATTAGCTAATGTAGCAAAGGCATTCAGCAGATTTTTCACACCAAAGTTTTCTGGGCAGCCTTCCAAAACATAGCAGCAGTTTGAAATGACCCCAACTTTGTGAATGTGAATGGAGCCATTATAGGGCAATCTTCTTTAAGTTACATTTAGCGGCTTAGACTGAACTAAAGATTTTTTTCTAAATGGCAAGCTTTAACTCCTTATAAAGTTAATTCTTCTGCAGATTTTTATTTTCAGTAATGCACAATGAAACCTTTCCTAGTTTGTCTATGTAAGAAAAGTTTGTAACAGCTTGACAAATGCAAATATTGTAGTGCTCTCTTCGGTGAAAAGTAGGAGATCATTTTAGTTCTCAGGCTTTCAATATCACATTTACACCCCTTAAATATAAACTCTGTGCTTGGCTTTAGTAGTGCCCTACAGTACATGATCAAGAAATGTCTTGAGCGTGGGAAAACTAACAGACATAGGACTGGAGGGAGGGATGCAATTTAATTGCAAAGCTCTCTTCATGAAATACTTTGAACTATTTCCTGGAACCTGTATAGAGTGAAAAACCCCTCAGCTGCATGAAAAGGACCCTGTAAATCCAAGGGTTCCCCCTTCTGCATGATTCACATGGCAGAGCTGCCTTCATAATTTTGTATTTTGGAGCAGTGCTGAATCCAAGCTCTGCAGCTGGTAAGCTCCCAAGAATCAACACAGTCACACTGAAAGCCCGTCAGCAGAAGTTCACAGAAATAATTATTTTTCTGTGAAATGTATCAGTATGATCAGTTCAGTAACTCCCATGATAATGCAGTCTCTCAGAATAGCTGCACCATAGCCACATAGTGCATAATGTATTGTTTGAACAAAGACAAAGAAAACAATCCATTTTCTTAGAGTAAATATATATTTTTAGAGTATTCGAATTTTTCCATGTGGGGAAAGAAGATGAGCCGCTGAGGGGGAGGTGAAAGGCCATTTTTATATGCCCACATGAAAAAGTCATAACTAACTTCTGAAAACTGGAGATGCATAAGCATCTGTGGGCAGCCGAACCAGAGGAAATTCTATTCTTTAATCTAAATCATATCTAACTGTGATTAATGTTCTACTGAGTATACTGTGATAATAGCATTTAGTTTTACTTTTAATTTTGTAGTTCAGGCTATTAATATTTTATGGAAGAAAATGCAATGCCTGTAGGAATAAAACAATAATTTATTGCTTGATAAGATTGCTTACATTTTCTCCTAGTAGCTGAAAATCAGAAATTAATATTAGCTGAATTACTAAAACAACGACATTTGTGCTGAAGCCATAACAGAGTTTGGTAACCCAGTAAGAGAAGGGTGTTTCTGTCACAAATATGTGGGAGGCTCTCAGACTGTCAAGCAATTAAGTGGACCTGAATAATCCTATGTAATTAATCTTCTTACTGCATAATTGTCTTTATTTTAAATGTGTCTTTTGATGAAACATCTGTTCCCTGCTCTAGATTTGAAAAGATATACCCATGCACATGATGAAAATGGTGCTTATGAGGCCATCACACATGGTATTGCTGCTCAGTTCCTTGGCGACAAATGTTGTAATTTGCTCCATCTTTGCGTGCAAAAGGCAGGTGCTGTTGCATCCGTGGCCTGCTTTGCCTGACCTCCATGCTCGCTGCAGCTGCCTTTCACATTGTTACCCAGAGAAAGGATTGTGTTTGACAACCCGGCTGAGGATCATCATGCAGTGAAGTGGGGAAGGGTTGACAGTGTAAGTATTGTCAGAGCTCTTGGAGGTGGTTATGCCAACCCACTGGGCAGTAAGAGGGGGAAAAAAAGAAAATTGGGCCCCAATAATGGGACTCTAGGGTTTTTTTTTTCTCTGATATCAAATATTGTTTGACTGCTGCTATAAAAAAGGCTCTTGAATTTCTGTTAAATATATTCTCTTTTCCCAGACATTTTCAATTTGTAGACTACTATAGGCCTTCATTTACAAGCTACAGCCTCTATTAAATAGAATTACCTTCTCTTACTGATTCTTAAAGCAGAGAGAGCTTCTACTAAATGTTGGAATTATTTTCCCCTTGGGCTTACATAGTACGTGTGTTGCTAACTGTGGATTTCTACTAAGAAATAATTTCTTCTCAGCAAAACCACATGAAATACTGGCAATGCTCTTTTTTTAGGATTTGAATTGTGCTTGGCAATTCTAATGGCCATGGTGGCAGCTTCCATCTATTCTCTTTGACTGTAGGATGCTCAGAAATACATCCTTAATCATCTCAGAACTATGCATAGCCTCAGATGAGATTTCTGTATCCCACCAGACATAGAGACATCTGTGTCTCACTCATTATCCTCTCTTCTTTGTGTGATATTTATGTCTGTATCTACAGGAGGAGATTGTGTACAAACATTGTAGCAGCCTATTTTGCAGGCCCACAGGGTCCCACATACAGGATGAAAAATTACCCACTGTCTGGTTGAAGAGAGACTATAGCTATGGTGCCACAGCATGGTTCACGGTCAGGTTCAAGGTCTTTAAATTTGGCTCTATCTAGTAAAAATGAACAAAGGCATAGCTGTTAACTTCACTAGGACTTGGACCAGGCTCTTATTTTTCAGTACTACTCTAGTACATGCTGTTATACCCTTTTTTGGGTGTGGAAACTGGGAGAGAGTAGCTCAACACTGTGTTTGAGAGAGAGGTGATGGCAGAATCAGAAATACATAAGATTGCTCCTGGGCTCTTACTTACCTGCTCCACTACAATACAAAGCTTCTTTTCTACAATACAAAGCTTCTTTTCTTCAATGATCCAATTCATTGCAAAATAAACCACACTGCCTAGATACTAAAAGCTCAGCTTGATGGTTCTTTTTGATAAAACATGCCAAGTAGTTGAGACATCTTAAACCTGTGCATTGCTTTTGTTGGTCAGCACAGCTGAATGAGCTGTTGAAAATAGCCTCAGGAGGTTTATAAACAGGCTGACATGCTGCAGTATTTAGGGTTCCCAGGCATAGCCTGGACTAAATTTTGAAATGTTTTGGAAGGAAAGAGTTCTAAGCAGCATCCTGTCAGTAGCCCTAATTACTATCACTTATCTGATTTTCAAAACAAACTTTCGTCCACTCTGCTGCAGGATTCCTGAGGCAAACCATTTGGCCTGGGTCACTGTCATAATTCCTGGACCTTAATTTTTCATGATAATAATGCTAATGGCAACACATCATGTTGCCCCCTATTCCCCAGTTTGACTGTTTCATCTACTCTCACCATATGTGCCTATAAATTGCATTATCCCTTTAAAATTTTTTTTCCCCATGAGTTTTGCCGCTGATTTTTCATGATGACGTATTAGCATAAGATCCTTTTTGAAACTGGTAATAGTTATAGGACAGCACTTTTGAGAACACCTCTGAAGAATTTTCAGAGACACTTAAGCAAAATTGAGGAGTAGACCAACAGGAACCTCATGAAAATGAACAAGGACAGATGTGAATGCCTGCCATGGCAAGGAATAAGCCCTTGCTGTGATATAGGCTGGGGACTGCCTGATTGGGGAGCAGCTCTGAGGGAAAGTTCCTGGGGGGTTCTGGTAGCAGCAAGCTGAGCATGAGCCAGCAGCGTGCTCTGGGAGGTACGAAGGCCAATCACACCCAGAGCTGTTTAAATAGGAACACGGCCAGTCAACCACTGGATGGGATTCCCCCTCTACTCAGCACTCTCTAGGCCACATCTATATACTGCATTCAGTTTTGGGCCCCCCAGGACAAGAAAAACATAAAAAAACCTGAGTAAGCTTAGCAGAGAACCAGCAAGGTGGTTGGGGCTAGGGCAGTTGCCCTGTGAGGAACAGCTGGACAACTGGGGCTGGGTCAGCCTAGAGAGGGGGCACCTCCAGGGGTACTTAGCAGCCCCTCCAGTGCCTACAAGGAGCTGGCAGGGAGCTGGAGCAAGGCTCTTCTCAGCGGGGCACAGTGGAAGGGTGAGGGACAGAGAGGCTGGGATTTCCCAGAACGAAACCTCTCCCCAGGACAACAGGTGAGCGATGGCAGAGGCTCCCTCCCTCCCTCCCTGAGGAGCCTGGTCTGACCCCACAGCTGACGCAGCTGTGAGCAATGTTGGACCAGACACCTCCTGAGCTCCCTCCCCACCAGAGTTATCCTCTGCTTCTGTTCTGTGATTTTCCTAGGATGTGAGACCTTAACCTGAAGTTGGTTTATAAAATTACTGAAAATATATAAACACTATTAAGCAGTGTGGGTTTAATTTGGGTGAGAGTATGTTAATAACAAGATGTAGTCCTGTGCTGCAATGTGCTTCTGCTCTAAAACTTTCTTGCAATTAGTTTATAACTTTCCAACCTTTTTTTTTTATTATTATTCAGGCTCAGTTTTCCAAATGTTTGCAGTCGCATGGTTCTTTCATTTCTGGGAATGGGGTTAGGGAGAAATAAAGCACATCTTCACAGCTTTTTCTTTAGAAATGTGCCGTTTGTAGCAATAGATGATAACAAGACTGAGGACCAGTCCTTGCTTGACAGGTATGCCTTTTTATGTCATTGTAAGAATATTCCTAAATTTAGAGAAATTATAAAGCTGTTGAAAAATGCAATTTCGGACATCCAGGCTATGTTTAGACTTGAGTCACCAGAAGGGAACTTTAGTACCCAAGGCTGACCAGTGTGTCCCTCCTGGTGCCACTCCCCATATTGCTTGCTTGGCCCTCCTCTGTACTCTTTGACAGAGGCAGGTCCCAGGCTAGATGAAGGAGGAAATTGCTTCAGCTGAAATCAAATTATTTAAGCTTCAAATAATTAAGGAGCCAGGGAAGGAAAAATAAAAACTAGGCCTGGAACATGGGTTTGGTGGGATAAGGACCAATAATGTAATGACGTTTGAGAAGGGACCTGGAAGAAGTAAAACTAAGTAAATTCTCACAAGGGAGAGAGAAGGGAGGAACTGAGAATTAAGGTCTATACAAAATCCCTACAAAGGCAAAGTTGCCTATTTTTGTGTGGAAATGTTTAACACTAGCTGTATTGAGTAATTTTGCCCTTTGCTGACTTTTTACCCATGTATATAGACTGATCTCTCAGTCTTTCCTGAAGTAAAGTTCCACTGAAGTCAGAAGGGATAAAATAAAAGGTAGGTCTTGCTATTTTAAATTGCAATTTGGGGCAAATATACTTTATTTAGGTGGCAAAGTTATAATAGAATATTGAAATTACAGTAGCATGGCCATGAATATGTTGAATTCATGCAGAGGTTTTAATATAATTTCCACTTGTCAACATCTATTCCAGACATTTTATTGCCAAAGACAGTAGCAATTTAGATAAAATGTATTTTATGAATACTATCTATCCTACAGTCTTCTCTGTGAAATACTCACTGCATACAGAACTTTGCTTTTAAAGACTTTGAATGCTGACATGAGAAGTGCTTTACTTTACAATAAAATGTGCAAATTGCATGCCCTTTTTGTGTGCACTGTATGCAAATTAGCTTGATTGAAGTCATTTGAATGTCTTATATGCTGGGTGAGTGTGTAATGGCTAACAAGATTTTTTTTTAATGTTCTTTTATAGATTATTTTTTTCAAAGTGTGTTCCCATGAAAACTCCTTTTCATATGAAAGGAAAAAAGGAAGACTTGGGGAACTACAGGCCAGTCAGTCTCACCTCTGTGCCTGGCAAGATCAGGGAGCAGATCCTCCTGGAAACTATGCTCAGGCACATGGAAAATAAGGGGATGATTGGTGACAGCCAACACGGCTTCACTAAGGGCAAATTGTGCCTGACAAACTTCGTGGCCTTCTATGATGGGGTTACAGCACTGGTGGACAAGGGAAGAGTGACAGATGTCATCTACCTGGACTTGAGCAAAGCATTTGACACTGTCCCGCATGATATCCTTGTCTCTGAATTGGAGAGACATGGTTTCGATGGAAGGACCACTCAGTGGATAAGGAATTGGCTGGATGGTCGCACTCCAAGAGTTGCGGTCAACGGCTCAAAGTTCATGTGGAGAACAGTGATGAGTGGCGTTCCCCAGGGGTTGGTACTGGGACCAGCACTGTTCAATGTCTTTGTTGGCGACAGGGACAGTGGGATCGAGTGCACCCTCAGCAAGTTTGCCAATGACACCAAGCTGTGTGGTGTGGTCGACACGCTGGAGGGAAGGGATGCCATCCAGAGGGACCTTGACAGGCTTGAGAGGTGGGCCTGTGTGAACCTCGTGAGGGTCAACAAGGCCAAGCGCAAGGTCCTGCACATGGGGCAAGGCAATCCCAAGCAGAACTATAGGCTGAGTGGAGAATGGATTGAGAGCAGCCCTGAGGAGAAGGACTTGGGGGTGTTGGTGGACAAGAAGCGCAACATGAGCTGGCAATGTGTGCTTGCAGTCCAGAAAGCCAGTGGTATCCTGGGCTACATCAAAAGAGACGTGACCAGCAGGTTGAGAGAGGTGATTCTCCCCCTCTACTCCTCTCTGGTGAGACCCCACCTGGAGTACTGTCTCCAGCTCTGGGGTCCCCAGTACAGGAGAGGGATGGAGCTGTTGGAATGAGTCCAGAGGAGGGCCACAAAGATGATCAGAGGGCTGGAGCACCTCTGCTGTGAAGACAGGCTGAGAGTTGGGGCTGTTCAGCCTGGGAAAGAGAAGGCTCCATGGAGACCTTATAGCAGCCTTTGAATATGTGAAGTGGACTTATAAGACAGATGGAGAGAGACTTTTTACAAGGGCATGTAGTGATAGGACAAGGTGTAATGGCTTTAAGCTGAGAGAGGGTCGATTTAGATTAGATTTTGGGAAGAAACTCTTTACTGTGAGGGTGGTGAGGTGCTGGAAGAGGTTGCCCAGAGAAGCTGTGGATACCCCATCTACAGTGTTCAAGGCCAGGTTGGATGGGGCCTGGTCTAGTGGAGGGTGTCCCTGCCCATGGCAGGGGTGTTGGAACTAGATGATCTTTAAGGTCCCTTCCAACCCAAACCATTCTATGATTCTATAATATTTAGAAAGCCCTTCTAGGTCATTTCATTATCAAAGACAAAAGATGAAATTTTAGAAAGAAAAACACCTTAAATAGAAACTGCTCCATAGTCCCTTCTGTCTTAGTTCTGTTCCTGCATTCCCTACAGGTCAATTCTAATCCTGTCTCTCTTTCCCACTTCCCGATCTTTGCAGACTGCACATTGTCCAATGTCTGGATGGCATCTTCCTCTGCAGTAGGTCCAGTATGAGAGATGAATGCTGTCACTGAATTGATAAGGTGAAAATAACTCTCATTTACACCAGTATGGATCTGAAGACACTCACTGGAGGATCACCATCATGAAACTAGTTTATGTGAGAAATGGCTTAGGCCTCTAGGATTAAAAAGGAACTATTTTTAACTATATTTTTAAGTGAGAAAAAAAGGTAAAAGAGGAAGAAAAACTGGTTTGAATCTAGCTCCGATTGCTTTTGATGAGAATTTTTCAATGTTCAGACAGGCACTGCAGGATCTGATTTTTTATTATCTGAAGTGTCAATGTATGCTTTATTTAGTAGATTTCTGAGAAAATGTTTCTTTGTGTGGAGAGAGTATGTGTAGCAACTGATTACACAAGTTTTAGGTCAGAATGCAGGTCACAGCTGGGATGGCCAGTTAAGACTTTGCAGCTCTTTGGGGAATTTCTCTGCACCATAAGCTTGACAGTCAGTACTTTTACTGTGGTTATATGCATTTGAAAAGCAAGTGTCTTCTCTGCAGAACAGCTGGAATTGCCACTCAGAGCTGGAGCTGTCTCTGACAGTGGTTAGCCCTCGGCCAGGAATGAAATCTACTATTCTAAAAGTTCCAAGGAAAATTTATCTAAAGACACTAAATTTTTTCTATGAAAACAAACCAACAAAACAAAAAATTATTGCTGCATTCTTCTCTCCTCAGGATTTTCAATAAAAATAATCTTTTCAGTACAATTTCTCCATTAGTTAACCCAAATCTTTGAAAAATCTCTTTGCCTATGCCACCAGTAATTTCTGACACTGATGTAAAGGTTTTTGGCACTAGAACAATCAGGTGAGGGTGGCTACCCAGAGACCGGAAATGTAAGAGCAAAGAGAGAATCCACAAAGTAGGAAGGAGAACTACAGAGGAGCTGATGATGTGCTGAGGGTGAGGGACCATTTGAACAGATGTTGAAGTGGCAAATAGAGAACTAGTAGCAGGAAAGATGTGCTGATACAAACAGAACAGAATAAGAAATCATTCTCATTTCCAATAATGCTTTTTCTCTATGCCATCATTATGAAACAGCCTTAATTTTTGTGATGCAATGCAAGTTTGATTTCCAGCCACTAAACATTGTCATTTCATGAAAAAGGGATGTTTTGTAAATATAAATTAAATTTTGACGTTTTATAGAGAGGAAGGTTCTTAAAGACGTTTGTGCCCACATCTCTACAAAAAAGCTTCTGAAGGACAGTGTATAGGATCTAGCCCTCTGCCTTTAAATAATTTTTAAATTCGGAGTGAGGAGGGAGAGGAGGAGAGTAAGTAAGAGAAAAGGAAGGAAATTTCTGTAACACTTTAGGATATTCATATTTCAGACTTAGTCTGTCATGCAAAGAAGAGCTTTTGTGTGCAAAAATATGTGTATGAGGCCTCAGGTTAGAAGACAACTAGGTGGGAAACCTTTCCTTGTATGATGGCAGGTGCTTCAGGGTGTACCTGCTGTTGCTTAATATGCTTATTTGAATAGACTCTGAATTCTGGATAGAAATAAACTTCACTCTTATAAAAAAAATCATCATGTGATTGTTTCTGTGAACATCTTAATTTTCTTCTTGTTTTGTATGTTCTTGTTAAAGCATCATAATTGCACTGTAAGTTCTAAAAGCTATCTATGACATGTATTTAACAATCCATGTGCATGTTTGATATAGCATCTTAAAGAGTGCAAGTTCATGCTCATAACAACAGTGTAGGGACAAGAGGAAGAACAAGGAAGCACAAAAAATCTTGATCTTGCTACAGACTGCTGTTCTTTGAAAAAACCCCTTGCAGTGTCTGTCATAAACTGAACTTTTTCTTAATCATGATCTCTGGCTTTCCAGTGAATTGATGATAGCTTTGTTGGTTTTGATCTTTTGAATTTCAAAGTCCATGTGTATACCACAGAACGTGCAATGTGCGAGGTCTTTTGTGCCTTTTTTTTCCCCCCTTATAAAAAGAGTAATTGAGTTATTGGAACAAAGAAGTAAGTTGACTTAGATTCCTTTGGTATTTGGATCACTTGTAATCTAGGAAACGGACATTGGATTACAGATGGCTTAGCATAATTTAGTGGTAAAAGCATGTGAAACCATTTATATTCTCCAAGGGTCTTGTTCTTACCTTCCTCAGTTCAGCAAATAAAAAAAAATTAAGGACAGCAATATTGGTTTTAAAAGAATGACTAAAAACATGATCCTGTTTATATAGTAGATTCTGTTAAAAAGGGTGTATCACTGTCAGACAGAATTACAGTGCCATAAGTGGATATGCAAACAGAACAGATTTAAAAATTATAAGATCTTTCTTGTGGGCAATATTAGTTACTGTTCTGCACTCTGAAAAATATTATTCATATTAAACCAATCTGAAATTTACATCTGCTATCTAGGTTACAGCCTGTTATTGTAATCACTTCTGCCTTAGCTGTGTTACTCTAGTTTGTATTGCTCCTGAGTTTTCTCCATTTCTCATTACAAAATTGTACCTAAAATGTCTATAATAACTGAGTTCTTAATTACTGTCCCCAACCCCTGGATAATGTTTGTATCTGTTGTTCTGCTCATGATTCCTAAATTAGAATCACCATTCTCTGAGATCCAAATGTTACACAGTGGTTTACTAAAACTAACCCATGACCTTTCAATAAATTACTTCTATGCTATCTTTTGTCCTTTGATAACTCAGGGTTGCTTTTGTCTTTTACTTAGAGATATCAAGAGACAAATGCAAAACCTGTTTCTAAAAGGTCCTTGGGGATTCGCTTTGATTCAATTTCTTTTAACAACATGTAAGGCAATTGTCTGAAAGCATCTTCTGTCACTAATACCACTTGGATTAGTTTAGTCACCTCTGCTGTCAGAGTTACCTCATCTAGTGATGTAAACAGTATCACAAATACTGGGGAATAGTAACTGATGGACAAAGATGTAATCTACTTTTGCTGAGGACTCTTTTCAAGGTATGAAAGCCAGATAATAAACACTTTCATTTTTCAAGCAATTGACCTGAGTTGTAATTGTGTAACTCCCATTACTCTTAATGAAAATTGTGCTTATTGCAAGGCACAAGCAAGAGTTATTTTTTTATTCAAATTGGTTTATTTTTAATATATTATTTTTTTAGCACTTGGAGAAAAATATATCTCTTTTATTACTTGATGCTTTTGAAAACCATTTTTGTGTGAAACCCATTAACAGAGGCAGTAGAGGTTGAGGAAAAGATTCTAAATTGAGCAGTAACACGGAAAAAATAGGCAAATCCAAAATTTAAGGCATTATTGGTCACATTTCCAGTTTGCAGAGTGCTGTAGAAGAGTTAGCAAGCAGCCTTTTTCTCTCTGGGCGGTACTGCAGCACTGGTACAGCCAGGAGCAGGACCAAGCCCTCCTGCCAGCCAAGCATTGCTCCACAGTGGCTCTCCTCTTTTCAATTCTGTGTACGCTTCACCGTGTAACAGTGGTACTCAGTGAAGGGGGACAAACACCAAACATGCATTTCCAGAAAAATTATCCTGGATGTGCTCCTCAGCATATCTATCTTTGCATAACGACTTTGCTAGTTGTTTCCATGAATAAGATTGGGTCATATTGTTTCCTTGAGGGAAGGAAAAAAAATAAGAAAAAAAAAAAAAAACAAAAATAGGTTTTCTAAAAACGTTATAAATTCAGTTCATGGGATTCTCACCAATCCATGCTGAATGCAACATGCTTATAAAGAGGCATCTCTAGTTACAGCTGTCCTGCAGTCTCCTGGGTATTCACACTTTTGTAACACAAATCTCTTTGCTGTCCATTTCACACATAGTCCCCACTGTTTTACTGTCCTGATTGAAAACTTTTTTTTTTTTTTTTTTTTTTTAATTTGCACTAGCAAGTTAATATGACTCACTTTGCAGCCACATGTTATAGAAGCTGGGCAAGAGGAAAACAGTGAGAACTGGCTGGTGAGAGCAGGTGGGAGGGCAGGGTTTTTCCTTTCGGATGCGGTTCTCAGACCAGCCAACTGTGAACCTGCACACTTAGAAATATGGTGTTGCCTTGCTCCTTTAAACCTTTTGCCTCTCCTTACTTGAAAGACTTTCCCTTCCATTCTTCAATGTTTGCCAAGGCTTTTGGAAGGAGGGAGTGAGAGGAGGTGAGGAGGAGGAGGAGGGGGAGGGGGAAGCAAGTGCTGGGATCTGAACAATTAAGCCGTTTCTTTGTGAAGGCGACAGACAATCTGTTTCACTGCCAGCTCTCCCTTTGGGTGTGTGAAAGGAGGGGTTCTGCCTGCATTGTCTGCTGCCTTTCCAAAATCCAGATGTCTTTGTTTGCTTATCGCAGGGAAAGATATTTTGGTTTTAGAACATCTTTCACACTAAGGAAAATATACATTCATTACAGATTAATGACTTGCTACAAATGACTGCAAATTCCAGTATGTCATTGTAAATCTCACCTAAGTGGTTGGTCCATCTCTTTCTTCGCATTTCTTCTGACTTTATATCATTCTTCCATTGCATTAGTTACTTTCCTCCTCCTCTTGACTATTGTTGCTTCATGTAATTTTTCCCATAGAGAGTTTTGAGATTTGTAAAGCACTATGTAAATATTAAAAATTAAATAGTAATTATGAGCTTTTAAACTTAGTTTCTGTTGGTGGAGTGATACTGATACGATGCTGTCAAAATGATACGGGAAAAGAAAATATTCAAACAAAATAAGACTAGCCTTTGGTGCAGAAAAAAATTCTTAGCAACCTTGTTTTGAAATGAATGATAGACCAGGCAGTAAGTGTCTGAGTAAGTTGATAAATGTATTACTTTGATGGAGCTGCCACTTATGCTGATACCTATCCCTCCTTCTGAGGGATACAAGGGTACTTCTGGTTTAGATGGGGGCATAATTCATGCAGGTGTCAACCTTTTTGACCACTGTCTCTTGTAAGTTTGTAGCTTCGTGTAGAAGTTTAAACTCCCCATCAAGGCAAACTGTACAGGGAAGATATGTTATGAGCTCATGATTCTCTGCAGGCTCTGCTACAGGCAGAGTAGCCTTCATCACTTAACAGCTTCACAACTCTTCAGTGAATATTAATGAGTATCTATAAATTTGTTTTTAAAGAGGGTCTCTGAAAAGTGCTAAAACTGAGGACAAGCTCCAGTATTAATACCTTTACCTGTATTTTTTTAACAAACTAACAAGAAAGAATTGTCAGCTATGCTGGCTTATATACAGGAGGTTCAGGATACTCTGCTCTATACTAAAATATTCTAAATGTTCTGCTGTAGAATATTATCTTCTAAAATAGCTAGAACCTGTGCATAGTTTAAAAAGATGAAAAGAAAAGTTCTTGGGTGATACTAAATTGGAATAGCTGTGCATGAATCAGTCAAGCTATTTTAGATTTTTTAAAAAATAACAAATCGAAATCTAGCTTTCCTAAAAAAGAAACAAATCACATTTTGCACTGAAGACATTTGTACTTGTAGCTTTTTTGTTTTTTTAAATTAAACTGTAAGTCCAATTTGATGGACAGTGCAGATTACGTAAGTGATTTTTACTACATTTCTGTAAAGTACTTGTAGTACATAGAACTTTGTCACCTGAAAAGTGCTTTTGCCAGCATATTTTGTTTGAGAGTTTGGTTTGATATATGTTGACAAAAACACTCTTGTTACCTACTGTAGGCAAAAACATAGAGTAAGCCTGGTGATGTTGAGTAGAATAGGCTTCAAGTTGTCATTGAAGCGTATACCCTGCCAACTTATTGTATAGCACTGACTGCAGGACTTATGACAAACAGATTACAAAGCTAGTTTATTCAGCTATTGTATTTTGTCCGAGTCCTTTCTGAATCTGAAGCAGTCATTGCAGCAGGGTGCACTAATTGCTCATTTGCTGCAGTAACCTTTTCAATTGGACAGCATCTCATGTCTGATTTCATGTTGACGTCTCTTTCCTTTAATTAAAGTGTGCTGGCAGGGAGGGAAAGCCCAGTGGTGTGAACTGCTATATAGTGCCTGCAAAGGGCTTGCTGTGCTCCTCAGAGATTTCCTCTAAGAACAGAGTCGCATGAGTGTGTCTTCAATGCATTTTATTTTTTACTTCGTATTCTTGCCAAGCTTAAAGCCAGTAGCATGAATATATTACTACCGTACGTATGTTGAAACTCCTTTAAAAATCACTTGTGAAAGAATTAATTTGGGAAGGTATTGCCTGTTCAGATATGAAAGGAACTAAATATGATCAGAAGGGGTGGGAGGGAGGAAGGAAGGAAGAAATTTATTACCTTTCTTTAATGATTCTTCAAACAACCCAGAAGTGATTGATTTTACTAATGATCATAGTAATGATAATTCTTGTTTCTTACACCACAAAATACTGGGACCATAAAGCCTTTTTATATCATGAAGCAATGCAGCAGAACAACTTTTTTCTTTTATTTTAAAATCTTTAAATATCTGCACCAGGATAGGTATGTCTTTCTTTTGCAGTACCAAAGAATAAGAATTGGCTCCCAAGAGCTGGTCAGCCAGAAAGGGGAACTAGTAGTCAAAATTTTCCATCTTGGTTCTTCTAGGTCGAATATTTCTCTATCACAATTTCACTGATACAATTTAGATGGTATTTGTCAACATTACTTAGTATCATCACTGCTAAATTATTATGAGGGTTGTTCTTCACAGCAACGGTCTGTGGAGTGAGATTCCCTGGAGTGAGAATTCCAAGATATGTGTTTTAATTCTCAAAACTGCAAGTTAAAGAAATATCCAATAATCAAGGAGGTTGTTTTGTTTTGTTTTGTTTTGTCTTGGTTTTAATGAAACTGCTGCAGAAACAAATTCTATCCTTCCATTCACTGGTAATGCATCCAAAGGAAGCTTACTGTTCCTCTGTGTAATCCAAGGCGGCTTTCACCACTGGGCATTAAAGGCTCTTTACATCTCTCAGCGTTGTCTGTTATAGCTTATAATTTTCCTGCTTAAGTGGAACTAAGCCAAAACTTTCAGCTTTGAAAGATAATTTAGCCAGGTAGAATCTGAGTACATGGTACATGATTAGACATACCTTTTTTTTTTTTGCCTACCCTCAGCCCAGCCTCAAATCTTCCTACTACAACTGCATGCCTGTAATTAAATATGAGCATGATGGCTTTCAGACACACACCAGTACTTGAGCATCTGCACCACGGCACTAGAGGCTGTTTTGTTAAATGTGAGGTCTAACAATGACTGGATATAGGACCTGCGTTGTTCTGCACTGTTACCTTAATCCTGCTGGAATACCTTTTAAACAATTTAATACCTGCATGTGAATTATGAAAGCTATCAAATGTATTTCTGTTAAAATGAAAGAGCTTTGATATTAAGTTAGTTGGTTTTGCTTGCTCAGCAGACTGAAGGTTAAAAATGGACTAAAGGAAGAAAATCTGGAATATATCCATGTCTTGAAATGTGTTAGAAACAGATAATGGATGTGATGTAGTTCCTTCTTAACTTTCTGTGGATTTTTTATTGCTAAGCTTTACCTAGATACAAGAAGTTTAGGTGAATTTATTGAAATGTGTGGAAAAATGTCCTAACTTGTGATGTCTTTACCTGAGATTTGGCCAGCTTGAGGTATATAATTTTCTCTATGTTTTGGACATTTTAAATATATCTTTATCTAAATGCTAAATTCAGTGCAATATTTGTGTTTCAGCAAATAAAATACAGACTGAAAAAAATCAAACACCAAGGAAAATTATTTTAAGCCTGCCATAACATTTGTATTTTGCACTTATTCAACTCCATCTTCATCTACATCTGACAGAGAAGAGGCTTTCTATTGTTTACTTTTGACACGTACAGCAAGAACAAAGAGAGCAATCAAAGATTATTTCATGAGATCCATCCATCTGTCACAATGTTTCATAGCATACCACTCTGACTGCAAAATAAGGCATGAAAATTTAAAATAAAATAAATGTAATTTTTTTTCCCCTTTGGGTGAATAAACCCAGTTGTGAAACACATGGTCTATAACCAAGCTGCACGTAACGCGGCCCTAAGGACTGTCATTTGTACTTACAATGCAATTCCAACTAAAAGCCTGAAAGTGTCTATATTAAGAGATTTTGTCAAAGCCTCTGTCTAGTTACAATGACGACAGTTGAACCTATAGGAAGTTATGCTCATTTTGTTTGTACTTGAAACAATAGCAACAGGCTAGTCCAGCAGAGATGAAGGTTCAGTGATAGTCTTGAAAAGATGTAACTCATTCTGCCTAGAAAATACCTAGCTAGGCACTGAAAAAAAAGGGAAAAAAACCCCCAGCAGTCCAGCATTAAAAAGTATCCATTTAACACATTAATTGTTGCATTGCTGCATTATAAAATGCTGTACTTCTAAATTAAACCAATATTAACAAAATGCCATCTTTGAACTGCTAAGGAAGGAAGGAAAAAGAACTGAGAAGTTCTGACATAAAAATAATAAGACTAAAAATATTCCCAAAGGATGAGGTTCCTTATTACTAGAAATTACATTTGACAGATGTCAGTTTGTCGGCAAGAGTTGCTTCTCTTTGATTTTTTTCTCCATTTGCAGAGATGTGTTAACTGCTTTGGCAAGACAAATTGGCATAATGAAGACAGGAATATTAACTGCTTGAGTTTGAAAACCACCCCCAATTTCATACCCATGATTAATTATAGCCATACATGGCAGCAGTTAGATCACTAAGAGATAGATGTGATCTAGCCACTGGAACACAGTCTTCCACAGCGAGACAGTTCCATTTGCCACTACTATTGAAAACAATACTTATAAAACTTATCTCAGTAAAAGTGCTTCTATGCATTAAGAAAAGAATCTAATAGAAATGCAATGATTTTGTTCTTATCTGTAGTTTTGTCCCATATATTATTTCCTATAAGACCTGACCAGACAGATCTAAGTGGAGCTAAGAAACTACTGGCATTACTATCCTAATCTATTTTGGAAACTCCTAAATTTTTCCTCTTCAAAATTATGCTGCTACTTACTAGGCGACTGGTGTATAGCTAGCAACTTGCTGGCAGGAACTGTTAATCTTGGTATGAAGGCTGAATTGCTGCAATGTGGTGCTCACTATTAGTTTTTCCTTCACCTCTTACTAGCACATTCCAAATTCCAAACTAAAAGTGATGTGTCCACTGTTAACTCCATGAAGATGTTTGCTAATGATTTCCATGAGATATGTCATCTTTTTTTTTTTACCATTTCAGATTGCATTGATGAAAGCCATGAACTAAGTCCATCTAGTTTATGAGTATAACTGTCCCTTCTGTCCACATTATAAACAATTTTATTCTGATACCCAAGATATTTTCAGTTAAATTTATACCATTCACAAGGAGTTTAAGCTGAAGCAACAACCCTTTCAGACAACTTATGAGTATGTAAACATGTGCATGCAGAGGTTTATGCTGTCAAAACTGTATTAATTAGGTTTTTATGCTATTATAAAGGAGAAGATGGTACAATTTTTCTGTGTAGTCAAACCACTAGAGATGGTTTCCTTCTTTCAGCAGGAAAATTCACCACATCTGAAGGAGAAAGTAATTTGTACAAACAGCTCCTTTTTTCAAATGTACTGTTCCACTTTCACACTTTAGGAATTTCCAAACTAAATCACAGAAAAGTTGACTGGGAAGGTGTGACGGAAAACAAGAAAGCCCTTACAGCTTGCATGTGATCATTTGTGTAAAGAGCAGCAAAGAGCAGACCCAAAAGACTTCCCCATACCATAAGAAATATTTTAAGCTATGTAGGAGGAAGGAAAGGGGGATGAGGGGGTGGGGGGTGGGGTGAGTGAGGGGTGAGGGGGAAACAGAAATTAACAGATTCATATCTTTTAAGTAACAAGTCAAATTGGCCTCACAATGAGTGAGAAGAGTGCTCCAGCCAGCTGGGGAAATGTTACAGCTGCAGATCACTTTATAGCAGAGTACTGGTTCCAAGCAGAGTGCTGATTCCAAGAAGTTTCAGGCTACCTGTAAGCTGCTGTGAGCATTGTGTTGTTGCCAGTCTGAACCTTCACATATCATGACTCATCTTCAAAACACTCACAAGAGTGATAGAAGCACGTAAGCAGAAAAATCCGTTATGTAATTTTTATTTGACTTCTGGATCTTAACCCTCCAGGGTAGAGTGGGTTTGCATACCCACTCATTTGGCTGAAGCCCTGAGAGCATTTAAAAAATAAAGAAGAAAGCATGTAAGCAGGGTTGTTACATAGTCAGTTATTTCCTGGAACTACAGTTTAAGGTAAAGCATCTGGTACCATAAATCTCTTAATAAAGTCATTTAAATTGACACTGCTACCAACACGTCATCTGAGACCTCTACCCACTGCTTCCCAGGACGGTCTTGTTTCAAGAAAGGACACCCATGAGGAGAAGGGCAGTGTGAAGCAGGAAAGACAGGTTTATGACATTCAGGAGGAAGCGTGTGAGAGAACAAATAGGGAGGCCAAAGAGTGACAGAAAAGAGCAAAGTAAAAGAGAGGGAAGGCAAACAAGGAAGCAAAATGATGTTAAGAAACATAAAAAACTTCTCAGCGTGAGAGGTATAAAAACCCACCAGGGTATAAAAAGTAAGTAAAAGTGAAGTGATACTGTGAATGTCTGAGCTCAGGACATGAAGGAAGGCAGTGTGATGAAGGGATAAGCAAGATGCGGGGAACTGCCACCAACAGGGAGTACAGGCTGTGCAAGGAGTGCCTGGGAGGTGGACTGTGTGGACAAAAAGGAGGCTAAAGAAATGTAGTTTCATGAACGCAACTCAGGCTTGGGAACATGGGGGGCTGTGAAATTCTACTGAGAGATTTGAGGTAGTGTGAGAGAGAGTCAGGTGTGGAAAAGGACAATATAGTAGTCTGAAGAAGGCAGGAAAAGGGAGATTAAAATTAATACAGGAAGTGGGTGAGATTATGTGTCTTTGCACAGGGGTCTGAATGGAGTAGACCTGATAAAGAAGCTGTTCTGATGGATAGGACAAACAGAAATCCAACTGTCCTCCACCAGTGGTTGGGTGAGCTGATGTGCAATCATAATTTGACATGTGCAGTTAGTATTGCAGTTGGAAATGGGAATACTTAATCTTATAGCATTCACGTTAAAAGATATGGCAATGCACAGGGGTTTGAAAAAATGGAAGGCAAAAAGAATAAAAATAAAGATATTTTTAATATTTCTTGTGATTTTTAGAGCCCATCTTGTGATTTTTTGGGAGGTTTTATTTGTGAGTTCTGAACACAGGGGATTTGCAGTGGGTTACGTTTTTTATATGATTTCACTATAGTTTGTGGAGGAGAATTGTGAATAATGCTAGTTAAGAAAATAAACATTAACTTTTCATACTTTCCATTACATTTTACAGTTGATGCAATTCTTCTAACAGCAAAGCTGAATGAAGAAGTTTTGGCAAGCACAAGGTAGATATTGCTTTCTTAAAAAATAAAGTAGACAGTGGCAGATTCTGTTTTTCAGAAAGCCATTTTCATTCCCATTACTATACAACATAGTCTTCACTGTTTGGCTTTCACAATACAGAGTAATGCCAAGTTATGTCCCATCATATGAATTCAAGAGCTTTGATGTAATCTGGTACATCATCACTCACTGATTGCATTGCCTGACCATATCAGTACTTTGCAAAATCTTTAAGAAGGAAAGAACAACAACAAAAAAACCCAAAACCCAACCCCCCCAAATCAAAAGTAATAGCAAGTAATTAATTCTCATCACAAAAGGGCTTTAGAAATCAGGTGGTACTGAAGCTGTGTGACACTGGCCTGGCAGTGTCAACAAGCCCTGATGGTAACAAGAGTGTAAGTGTTCGTTCCATTTTATCTTTGTGTGACTCACATTTAAACCTAGCTGTATGACAATCCAAGCTGCATATTTCACCAGGCATGTCCCCTAATCTTCAGAAATGACCCCAGTGAAATATATTTCTTTCTATATTTTAGACAAAGAATGATTGCAGGTGGAATTACAGTTAATCTACACTAAATTTCATGGTATGAATATTAAAGTGTAAAATATAAAGAGCAGACAGAAGTTGTCCATTCTCATAGGAAGCATTTCATCTGGACATTTGGAATGGACTCACTTGTCCAAGTACATAGCAAAATGAACATATAAGGAAAAAAGACCTTTTCTGAGTACAGTCAGGGCAGAGTTTCACTCCTACAATTTCAACTCCATAATTTAAAAATTGTTCCAGACTGTGCCCTCAATCTTGCAAAATTTTGGTCTCTTATTGTGAACAGCCTTGCAAGTAATTATCTATTTTCAATAATGCCTTTAAATTATAAAGCTTGTATGTTGTTCTTGTCTGTTGGTAAATATATATATATATATATATATATATAGTTACATCTGTAATAAAAATTTAACATTGTATAAAAAATTTATTTTTGTTAAAGTCAGAATTATGATAAAAGCCTGTAATAAGCAATTATTGAAATAATGCTTCATTCTTTTTTCTTTTGTCTAAATCTTACAGATAATATTAGTAACCAGCAGTTTAAACTCAAAGATTTGACTTATATAGTTACCAGATGGTCTGCTAGCTTGTGTTTTGACCTTGGCCAAGGTCTACTCAGTCTTCATGTTACTCACCTGAGAACACCTTCCACCTAATGCCAAGAAGCACATGGATAGAGGAAGGAAGATAAGCTGAAAAAGGAGGATAAAATTCCTTAGTTCTGTATAAGTACTCACAAGTCTTAGAAATAACATACAGATGCAGCCTGAAGGAGTGGTTGATGTTCATTCCCCCCCTACTTTCTCCACAAACTGGGGTGTAAGCTACAGATACAACAGTGTGGTTTTCTCTGTCTCTGTCTTTCATATGAAGTTACAAAAGGGAAGGGTGGTGAGGAAAAATGGAGTTATTGTCAGTCTGTTAGATCTTGAGAAACTTCACAAACTGAAGTGGATCTTTTGGAGCTCTTTACCTCAGTCATAATCACATTCTTCCTCTTAGGAGACACATAAGAAGCCTGGAAATCAGTGTGGGTTTGGGGGTGTTTTTTTGTTGGGGGGTGTGGGGGGGGGGGGTGGTGTTGGTTTGTTTTTTTTTTTAATACAAATACTGATTTTATTAAGTAGTATGCTAGGGAGGATTATACTCTGAAACAGTTTGATCTACTCCAGAATATACAATTGACCTATTTCCCTTTCCATGTCTGGATATATGTAATATGGTAATGGAGCCCATACAATGAGGATAGGATAACAATGTATTCTCCACCCCACTCCCCACCCCCTTTCTCCTTCCTTTATCTCTATAGATGGTTGGACTGAGTAATCCAAATATATCTACATATATTTATTCTGGATTTTGCATTTTAGTGGTCCATTTACCCTGGACATGCCTGACTGATAATGCTTGTTAGTTAACATATTTTTGGCAAAATGGGAACCTGTAGTTTGGTACAACTGGAAATAAACCTTGCCATATTTTAGGATGGTAAGAGCTGCTTTAGCATAACTGATTGCAACAATTAGGGGAATATTATTGCATTACAGATAAATTCTGATTTGATGACGTGGCCTAGAGCAGACAATAAACTCCTTGCTTCAGCATAAAAACATTAATCATTCTCTAGTAAAACCATGAAATGTCAACATGTACAAGTCTAATTGCAATAATGACCTCAAATTTGGGCATTTCTTTTGCATTAATCCCACTAGCTTTGGTAAAACTATCTAATAGAACCATAGAATTCTGACATGAATGGGTCTAATTGTAATAATCACTCCAATCATGGGTATTTTCTTAAGTTAATCCCACTAGCCTTCATTAAATCTTCTGCCAGGAGTTAAATATTTACTTAGGAAGATGGTGCTGTTTAACTAACTTTCAATAAAATCTTGATTCTATAACAACGTAGATTTTGAAAATGAGAACAGAACCAAAGAACAAACTAAAAAGCTTGTTATTTCAATTTATTTGTTTTTTCTTCTGTGCAAGTCAAATTTATCTTCCTAACATGGAAGTTGCAGTCTCTTCTTACCTTTATTGCAACCAGCTGCCTTTTCAATATTGATATTGAATTTTTTTAGGATTTTTTAGAGTTTTTTTAGGTTTTTTTTACCATTCTGCTCTGCTGTTCAGTCTGAGTTTTAACTGCAGTGTTCATTTTGGGCCTGGGGCAAATTATAAATCATTTCACTGATATTCAGTAAAATTTCAGGGTTTATTATTTTCTGTGGCAAGGAAGGATGACTTCTGATTATCCATGTAAGCTTGTTTTCTTTTTTAAAATAGCAATTGCTTTCCAGAAACAAAGACAACTGCTACTGTGTATCTGTGCAGACTGAAGATAAATCCCAGCAGCAAATTCCTCAGTTGTAATTACATTAATCCTGGTAGTAATATGAATTTCAGTGCATTACAGGAGTAATGAATTTGGCCCATTGATGTTAAATCTTTTTTTTGCATCTGTTGTGACAGTATGCAAACAGCAAATACCATTTTTCTTTTGATAAAACCAAAGGGATCTTTTATAAATGGGAAAGGACTATGACCACAGTTCCAGAATAGTGCATATATTCATAAAAAAGGTCATAAGATGGAAGAGTACAGTACATAATTTTCTGGAAATTTGTTGGGAATTTAGTAGGTAGGGTCTTGACCCTTGATAGTCATAGTATTAAAAAAAATGAGTAAGTTTTGGAGTGGTGAAAAACAATATGTGAAGAGGGCTTTCCAGGTATGGATCTCCCCTCTGGCCACTTAGTGCATAACCCAGGTTGCCTCCTATGTTCCATGTTATTCAGCCAAATTTTTCCTTGGCTGCGCTGATGCTGCCCATGTGGACACCTTAGCTGCTCTGAAACCTGATTTCTCATGCCTTGTGCCTGTTAGTAACCATCCCTGGGAGTAGCATTCAGTTCCTCTAAATTTAAACTTCTACACTGCAGGCATATCCAAATCTGTTGTCTAGACCCCTCTCACAAGTATTGGAGAGAAAGAGGCCCTTGTGGGTACTCATTACAGGTATTTCAAACACCTCCACTAGCGTGAGATTAAGGAAGTCTTGAAAATGTTTCTCTCCCTTGACTGATTACATAGAGAACATGGCTAACTACTTCAGCTGTAGATGCCTACAAAGTGTTAAATGAGATGACGTCCCTCACACCTCACTTAAAATTTATATTCGGAGCTTGAGTTCGGGTTTTCTAAGATTATTGTGCCAGTTCTGCCACACAGGCTTTCTACAATGTCCTGTGTGGATGTGGAAGGTAACGAGGCCTTGAGTCCTCTGTAATGTCAACATCAGAGCCAGTCGTAAGAAGCAAAATTATGTAAACAAACTTTTCTACCAATCCAACCATTTTATGTTGCCCAAACACAGAAATTATTCACAGTACTCACACTGTAGAGGGCTGCTGGTTTTCAGACTGCCTGTTTCTGGCTTTATCTCTATTGACAGCTGTATTCTTCTTGTCTTTCTTTTCAAAATGAAAAGTATAAAAGGTTATCTGCTTCCAAAAGCATTGTGTCACAGCTAGACCTATATGGTCTTTGACAGTGAACTGCAATTTATTGTTCATCCTAGTAAATCTGCAGGGGTGAGCAGAGAAAAACAGACACTGCTTTCACCAACTTCCTGACGAGTCTGATGGAGGCATAGTGTACTAGTATAGGACAGCATACTGGAATCTCTGACAACACAAGAGAAGAAATAACATGATGTCTGTGATGGGAAATGCATCTCATGTAAATGAGTCACGCAGCCTTCAGGATTAATTATTTGAGGGAGTTAGGAGAATTGATGGAATATAATCGACCATTTTCTTACTCTTAGCAAAAGTAACATTTAATGTGAAGCTCAATAAAGCATTGCACTTGCCAACTAAGTACAAAATTGCTGCTAGCATTAGCTGTATGGATGGGGTTATTGTGAGGCACTGTACAGTGTGCTTGAAAACGTAAAACAAGAGGCCAGCGTGGAATAACTATGGAAATTGTGACTGAAAGATGTCAGGCTCTGAAATATATCTTTATTAATGTCACTGATATGTCAGAAGAATCTGTTACCTTCTGAGAACTAGACTTCAGGAGCTGTGCAATGGCAGCATACATATTTTAAAGCATCCACATAGTCACTAAGTGAAATGTGTAAGCAATCAGAGATGTGTGTCATAGGCAACTGGTGCTCATTCTTGTTGGCACATTTTTTGTAGATGGGAAGTTTGAAATCATACTTTTTAAAAAATAAAAAACAATATTCTGGTTTCACTTCCCCATTCTGAGACCAGGAATCTTAAACACAGCCATAGCGCCTATCTGATTTAGCTCAGCCCGGAACTACATGTCATACTTTAGTTTCAGAAAAAAACACCTTAGATTTAATATTGGCATAGGGTAAAAGGGAGGGATATAGAACTTAATCCTTAAGAGTCACCAATTTTCAGTTCATTTGACGGCAAAGGCCCTTTCATCACTGTTGTTAACTGAAGTGCCAATCAGTCTTACAAGTCTAATTGCAATAATGACTAAAGGATTTGGTGGGAGCCTTCTTAAACTTCACCAGTAGGGTTAACAGGGCCATGACTCTATTGACTAAAAGTGACACTCAAATATGCATGCAAAAGTCCCTTTAATATCAACGGGAGTTCTGCTTCTGTGTCAGTAATAATTTGGCCTTTTCTTTTAGTATTACCTCAAGAATGTATTCATTAAGGACACTAGTTTCCAACAAGCTATATTCTTGTGGTGGTTTGTCACAGTGATAGACCTCCTATGACATGGGGTTGACCAAAAACTTGCATAGTCATTTACAGTTTTTTCATCTTGAGAGTTTAGAGTAAAAGTCAATGTCTTTACAATCGTAGTTTTCCAAAAGGCCCCTCTTAGAACATGACCTCCTGTTCATTATAGGTTTTGAAGCTGTTTTTTTTTAAAGTGGAAATGAGTATTACAAGAGGAAATGCCTATAGAAGTATTATAATCTATAACATATGGTGAATAGTTTTGGCCTAACTCCAAGATTACAATTCCTGATATGAGAAATACAGCTCAGCAGAAGACAGGAACATATTTCTTAAAGCTGGACTTCTGCAGGAAGAAGGAATCACGTCATCTCCACCACATCTCATGAACCATCCCAGAACTGCCATATTTCAGCACAGCATATCAAATTAACTCACACAAGATGATGCTGTAATCTAGGAAATGGGAATGGTTGCATAAAGATTTAGATTGTCTTCTGGAAAGGAAGGTAACAGAGTGAAAAACACAGGGTTCTATGATAAAGTCATGAAGTTATTAAAAGCTGTGATACAATCAAACATATAAAAATTACATCTTTACCCTCATCTTTGTGTTCAGTATTTAATCTCTCCTAATGAATTCAGTGGTTATAATAGTTCAATTTGCTGAGATATTGAATTATGTCATGCTGATTGCTATTCTTTTTCTTTTTTCCTCCCAATTAATAGTAGTTTTAATTCTTTTCATTCATTTTCTGCAGCATGGCAGCAAATAAAAAAGATACACTGTGTAAAAATTAATTTGAACTATGTCTAGAAATAGTTTTCCACCTAGGCTGTTTGGGTTTTTTTCTTAATTCTTACAAATGTTAAATGCCTTAAAAGAGGAATTTATTTTGGTTCAAAACAGAGTATTTGATTTATGGAAGAATAAGTCTATGAAATAAATAAAAAAAGTGGAAGAAGTGCAGAAGATAAGGATCGCACTGTAACTCTCATCTCCTTTAATGGACTAAATAATTTTATTACATGTACAGTACAAAGGAAGAAAAACAGGTACAAAATTCCACATATATAGCCCAAATAAGCCTCAACTGTGCACAGATAGAAGCCATCCCAGTTACACTGAGCACTTCTTTTCAGTGTGAATTCAGATAATTATTTAACATGATGCTGAATCTGATCTGGTATCTGCAACACTGAGTAGTCACTTCTAGTTAACACTGTACCAGTTAACTTTACAATCACATTAATGGTTTCTACTGCACATACATGCACTGTGTTTAGGAAAAAAAAAAATCCAAAATAGAAGGTTTCCTCATAGCGTCCCTTTTTTATCCCTTTTATAAGAGCTAGAAATGCCTATGGAGGCTGTGAAAACGTCTGTGTCTGATGAAAAGAGCAATCTGCTCATTCTGGATCTGCAGTAAATAGCCTGCGAAGAATTCCTTCACAATCCCACAGATATTCGATGTTTTGGCCACAGAATATATGAAATAGGCAGTAGCCCTCTCTGGTAAGGGTCTTCACACAGAACTTTCCACGAAGTACAAAAAGAGTAAGTCAAAGTGAAAATAAAAGTAATTTGGGTGGAGATCACTACTGTAAGAAGGCTTATCAACTATGCATAAGAAGACACAACATGAACCCTGTAAAAAACTGTTCCAAAAACCTTTAATTTAATCGGTGTGCTTGGGTGGTCATGAGCAGGGTTAGTTATTTTAACGCCCAAAACAGTAAAAGATGTTGATTCTAAATCAATGAATTTCATCTAAGTAAAACAAGAACAAAAGTCTTGTGTTTACATGAGAGCAAGCATACAACAGAATGCATGTGAACTGCCCTTTCATAGCTGTTTCCACCAGTATCCTGCCTTCAATAGGAAATGCGTAAAGAAGAGCACAAGAAGAGCATACGTTGCGTTCCTAGATTACTTTCCTACCCTCCAACAATTTGCAGCCTAAGGACTTCCTGAATAATAGAAACAGAAATAATAGTAAATAATTATATCAACTAATATTTGTTATGAATTTTTCACTACATAATATATATAAACAGTCTTTTTCTCATGCCTACACAAACCATAAAGGTTAATCTATGTTGCAATGTTTAAATGTGTTCATAGCCAGCAAAGAAGGCTCCATTCTCCTCTATGAGTGAAAGAAAACAGGAAAAGAGTCACAGGAGGCTTTTTTCATTTATTATATTTGTAGCATTTTGCAAAGTCTGAACTTGGAATGCTGTTTCTGTGAGAGAAGAACTTGACAAGGGAGTTACATATCTCTGTTGTAATCTTTTCTATTTATGGACAATATCTAGTCGGTTCCTTTAACGTATGAGGAATCTAATAACAGGATGTGGCCTCATTCAGCCATCATCCTGTCCAAAATGTATCTCCTTCCGGACTTTTGCTTTCAGGGACATGTTTCTGTCCTCATCTTTCTTCTTGTCTCCAAGACCAGCAGACGAATGCAGCTCCACCACATGCGGCTGTCCTGTTATTTACTTTACTAGTATTCAGGGAAACCCCTTAAACTGTGTGATTCTGGTTTTGTTCACAATACTGTTGTGTTTCAGCTACCTGACTACAGAAAAGGAATTTTATGTAGCAAATCTCTCTAAGCAAGAGACTGTTGTTATCTGCCCATCATCTTCAAAGGTGTTACTTGACACTAAACAGTACCATTTCTTGATGGCATGACTGAAACTACTTTCTTTAAGGGAAAAATAGAAAGAGCTGCCATGTTCAGAATTAGAAATCTCTAATTTATGCCCTTAGTTTTGAATATTTGTGAGTCGATAACAGAACAGGAAATAAATACGGAAGTAAAAGAGGGAGTTTTTAATTACTATTTGTTTTAACAAGATAAATGCTGCATGGCTGAAGATATTGAGGCAGCAAAAAGAAGTACAGTAGAAGTACAGGGATTACTGTTTCATAAATTTATTCTCTAGAGGATTTAATCATAACCTGAGGTGAATAGTTCTTGACTGAGCTGTGCATCTGGAGGTAATCCTGTTAAGGGTCTAGTTTCCTGTAGATCTTACATAGCAACACGAGCAAGGCGATTGTGGCCGCTTCTGTGTAGCAGACTGCCCTGATTCAGTAGGTTTCTCAGGCGCAACATTTGGTTAGCTGTGTACAATAAAGAGATGAGAGATGTCTAGAAGAAATACAATGGTATGGTGACTAGTGCCCTGCATGTTTGTGCTTTGCTGTCTGTGCAGGCAACAAGATAAATAACAAAGGGACACCATGCCTGCAGTTTAGATGAGAACTATTGATCTGTGTAATTTATCTTCTTGTTAATTACCATAGATTCGAAACAAATTCAGCTGTGTGGGTCTATTGAGCTCAGTCACATGTGTGTATTTTAACACATGAGTAGAGCTAACACATGAGTAGTCCTGTAAAGTTGTGTCTCTCCCTTAAGTATCTTGCCAAAGCAGGACCCAATTCCCACAGAAAAGATTTTTACCAATATCTTCATTTGAATATGCCTGTTTAATGGATTTGGTTATATTTCCTGAATACTTTGCTTTCATTAATTTAGATAATCAGTAGAACTAAATCTACAAGAAAACTTACTTCTCCGCACCTTGTTTGGCTTATAGAAGAAACACCTTTTTATATTGAAAAAAGTGTGAACAGCTTTTTGCATTGAAGAAATGCCTTCTTTGCCTCAGTCTTACAACACCTGCTCCCAGGCTTTTCAGTACATGCTAGCAAACTTTGAGGTGAGAGGTACTACCAGCAGTGGAGGAGAATTGCATTAGGGACTGCTTAAGGAATTGGAACATATAAACAGGTTCACAGCCCAGATGGGATATGTTTAAGTATGCTGGAGGAGCTGTATGAGCCATTGTGAGATTGTCCTTTTTGAAATGTCATGGAGATTCGGAGAGGTCCTCAATGACTAGAAGACGACAAATGTTTGACACTTCTTCAAAAAAGGCAAGAAGGAGAATCTGGAAGTATGAACTGGTCAGCCTCACTTCAATCTCCAGACAAATAGTGAACATGAAAGATGTGAACAGGACTGGAAACAAGGTTAGAAAAAGAAATGGTTGTACATTTGGACTCACAGGGTAGTGGTGAACAGTTTGAAGCCAAACTAGCAGTCGGTTATGAATGGCACACTTTGGAGTTAAAACTGTCATGGAAAGTGTTCAACAGCTTTAACAACAACCCAACCAGTAGGATGAAATGGACCCTCAGCAAGTTTGAAGGACACCAAACTGGGCTGGGTGAGCAGCTGATACACTGGAGGTCAGACCTGCCACTTAAGGGGACCTGGGCAGGCAGGATAAATGAGGCAGCAGGAACCTTACAGAGTACCACAGGGACAAATGAAAAGCTGAGGTAGAATGATCCCCTACACTCATACACACAGGCTGGCTGGCTACCCAACAGCATTGCTTTTTAGGCCCTGGAGGGTCTGGCTAGACCTGAACAAGTAGAGTTATCATCTCGGGTGCAAGTATGTGTGTCTAGAATATTTTCATTTATTTCAGTAGTTATTCCAGAAGAATTCAACAAACTTACTACAGATTTACATCAGTATATCTGAGATCAAAAGTGAGCATTATTTCCCTTGTGGCTGAAAGTAGTATGATTGGTTTCTGTGTTTTAAGATTCCTTCTACATACCAGTAGTAGCTTTGTCAGTTCTCACCTGAACCATCACACACACACACAAATGACTATGAATGTAATTTTAACACCCAAGAAATTAGTCCAAGTGTTCAATTAATTTAGTCATGCTGTATTAAAACTCCTAATGCAAAAAACGTTCCAATTCCACAACTCTGCAGAAGATTATTTTGAAAATTGTGGTCTGTTTGCTCCACATCAAACCAGGAACCAAGATTCTCAAATATTCAAGACCCTAAAAATGGCATGATATTCCAAAGTACTTCACTTAAACTCAGCTGAAAAGTGAGCACTTTCGAAAATCATGCACAAAGGACAAAGATGAAACAAAGAGGAATTGTGACTGACCAGCACAAGCAGAACTGATAAAACAATTATCATATGTACAAATGCAATTAACCTTAACTTCACCCTGTGGTGCTGTTGCTGTCTTGGTTATTCTTTAATTGCCAGCTTCTTATTTAGATCATCATCTGTGGGGCTAAGGAAAAAAGAATTCTGAATAGAAAAAAAAAGAACATGTCATTTAATATTTTGTCATAAATATGCAATTAATTGTGTATCAGGGAAAAATAAGGAAAGTCATGGCTTCATGGCTCTGCTAAAGGCTACACTGCAAAAAAAGAAAGAAACATGCATCTAAGACACAGAGGGTGAAATCTTTTCAGTTTTCTGTTACTAAGGTTATTAAAAAACTTACTTAAATTCAAACTTACTGTCATTGACGGCAACAGATCTTTATGGGTATGAAATTCTACATCAGCACTAGTGGTTTGCCATTTTATAGGTAAAGGCTATGTATTTCTTACATCCTCCTGTTTTCAGTTTCATTTTGGTTTTGCTCACTAGTCAAGTCTTTATTTAGACTTCCTTGCACAGCTAACAAAACTGTTCTTGTTGCCTTCTATAGAAATGTAGATCTTTATATCTTTGTTTTGCATTTACATTGTTTCATTCAGAAGGGTGAACTGAGTGCTAACTGACTTGTACTTGTCCTGTCCCCAGGCTATTGTGACTTTACATTTCCCATCCATGTGTGATTAATCATATTAAAATTTTCCAAGAAGCAACTTTGATCCCATGTCAAATAGACAAATGATATCTTTACAAAAACATTGAGCCTGTAAAATGGAATGTATTTCCTTTTTTTTTTTTTGGGGGGGGGGGACACGACACTGTGTGTAAGCAAACTATTCTCTGTCACATAATAACCAAGATTTATGCTCAGCTTAGAAAGCAGACAGTATTTTTCAGAGGTTTAGCACAATTAGCAGGACACAGCATTGCACTCTTTCTGAACTGAAGCGACCTCAAAGAAAAATAAAAGTAAAAAGATAGCCAAATTCTCTACACATGACAATATTTTCTGAGATCATCACAGCTGGGGCAACTATTAATAGAGGTCTGCTAGTGGTTGGCATTACAACATGCTGCCTTCTCAGTCTTATGCCAAATGTGATTTGTAATGGAGAAAGGGACCGGCTTCTATAAGCAATACAATGTTCTGTTTAAAGCACATGTTAAAAATCGCACTGAGAGACTTTATCTTTCTTGCATATTTAATCTCCTTGGAAGCTACCATCTGCCTGTCATAATACCCTAACAGATAGGTGTGTATTTTTAAAATATCACTTTAATAGCAAAAAACAGTGTCCTGAAACTCGTTTAATATTTCTTGCTTGCTTTGATTTAATACATTGTGGAAACTTAAAACAAAATTATAAACAAAGTGAGGGCGGGAGGGGAATTCTGTGAATCTCAGCTCACATTTTACTGACATCTTGAATAGTATTTTATTTTTGTTGAGGGTTTTTTTTGTACTTTTGGTGATTTTTTTTTAGTACTGTATCTGTATATAAAACCAACTTTTTTTTTAGCCACTGATATGCATCTTACTTTGTATTGTGATATGCTGTGCCCTGTCACATTGGAGAAGCCTGCAGCTGTCTAAAGCTTAATTATGCATGAATGCAAAGCCCAGATGCTTGGCCAATAGTGCCTAAGCAGAGTATGGTTTCTCACTTGGTTTTGTTCGAATTATAATTGGGTAGATTTATATTTCCCAAACCATTTTGCCCCTTGTGCATGTTCTTCCTTGCTTCTGTTGCCTTTGTTTGAACCAGCTTCTGAACAAGGCTTTTTGAATATGAAGTGTCTATTAGATCTAAGATTGGTCATTAATGGATTTGACAAATCCTTTCACCTTTAAGACAGTTAAAAAAGGTACAGAAATGAGTCCCCTCCTCTATCAGTTCTACTCCAGATGGTTGGGGGGGGTGTTCTTTCTTTTTTTTAATGAATAGTTAAATAGAGGCTGGCATCTGGGTTGAAACAAAGGAGGCTTGGAGCCAGACTTCTAAAAGGGAGAGTAGTATCAAGCAATAAAGTGCTACACCTGCCGATGGGAAGGTAATAGAGGCAGTGAAAGCACATTTGTAGCCACAATTACCCTGTATAGAAAGGCTTTAGTCAATTCTTGTCAAGAAGACATAGGTGGTCAATCTACAAAGTCAACAAATAACATTGTGAGGGGTGTTAAAATATATGGCCCTATCATTTTATATGAATAGCACAAATCGGTGACAGCAATAGCACCTGTTTTCTGAAAGCCCTGCATATTTATTCAAACTTGTTCTCAGCAGCTGAACATCTAGGTTGCTGTTCTGCCTTTTGTTAGATTTATGGTGTCAACTCCTGTACATGGTAAAACAGACTTCGAATCAACGCGCACAGTTTTTAGAAAAGCATAGCCATGGAGATATTCAAAGGAAGCCTAGAGGAAGGTGTTTAAGTCCTTGCACTGACTGTCCTAATTCTAGGAAAATTAATCCCATTTGGGACATGGAAAATTGCTGTTATGAGCAATGCAAACCTAGAAGAAGGTGCTACTCCCTTGAAATAGTACTTACTCCAGCACTACCTGACGGGTTGCTGCCAAGGAGCATGCTTATTTCCCCACCATTGTCTTCAGATTGAAATGCTGCTGCATAGACGATTATTGCTCTTTAGCTTTTTTAAAGGTGTGAAGGCTAGATAGCTCCTTTCTACCATGATCCCACTATAGTCATCAGTGCCTTACTGCCAAGCAGAGTTGATACCCCATTTCATTTTGTAATGCAGTTCTGAAGATAGCGAAGGATATTCAAAACAGTTGAATCAGTGCATGTCTCTGCTTCCCTTTCTCAGGGAGAGTTTTGCATGGCAGAGATCTGCCACGGCACTCACTATGCTGCTGCCTGCCTCCCTCCCTTCCCCTCATGCTTCTCAGACACAAGCCGTGCCTGGGAGAAGGGCAGGGGCTGTGGTATGCCTCTCTGATGCTGGTCCCAGTTTTGCCCAGTTGCTCCCCTCTAGTACGTAAATGTATCGTTGTAAGCTTGAGCCCAGGTACTGCTTAAGAGCCCTAGCCCTCATTAAAGATTCAGCACACGGGAAATTTGAATTGCTACTATTAAATGACCACTGTGCCACGTGGCTCAGCATTTTGACACTTGATTCTCTGTGGATTTAGCTCTGTTTTAACATTGTTTTAATGTGATTTTAACACTGACCTGAATGTGAACAGGATCAGGTTTTTCTTTTATGTCTCTTTCCTAGATTCTAGCACATCACGTCAAACAGGCTTCTGGCAAGGGCTTCTTATACCTGCAGGTGTTTCTAAATATGTATTTTAATGGAGTATAAAGAAATCCATTTTTTTGTTCGTAATGTATTATTCCCTGCTGGCCCTGACACATACCATTCAGCATATGTCTTACAAGGGACTGCAGCGTAACAAAGAAAAATAATATCCACAATAGATAAGGGCTGTTTTCCTCAGTGGATGATGGGAAAATGATTGGGTGTGTGGAGGGCAATTCCTTGCCCTCTTGAAATTTGAGGCCCAGAAAGATGGGGCTTTTGTGTGTCTGTTTTAAAAGGACTAAAATCCATTTACACATCAATGTCAGCTCCTGCTAAAGCAAGCCAACATTGTTGATGTTATGCTTGTCAAATACAAACAATTTGTTTTCAAGGGAACACAAGTACAAAGCTTCTTGTCCACTAAACAGACCACATTAAATATGACCCTTTCTCTGGGCACATGTATACTAGCACAAGAAAACACAGGAGATATATAATTAATATTAGCTAACACACAGTAAGGTTAATTGTTGCTTCTCTGAACACTTAATCTGCAAGCAGTTGATAAATCCCACAATGAATAAAAGCTGCTCGTATTTAGGTCACACAAAGTCATTGCTGTTTTTTAATTTAAACTGTGCACTAGATTAAAACACAAGAGTATTGCAGGAGGACAATTCAGAAGCAGTAGCAATAGGCTGTCATTTGTCGTAAAAAGTTTCCCCAGCACACCCTAGGGACATGTTAATCAAAGCTTTTTAATGGATTCAGTCTGATCTGTGACAGGCTTTGTTCCAGAGATGGCATTTGCAGGATAGAGCTGCAAGTTATCAATAAGACACAGTAATTGCTGGGAGTGATTGAGCCTTGTTCCTTAGGCTTCATACCATTCACTCCTTTTTATTATCAGTCAAGGCCAGAGATGTCTTGCAATAGGCAGTCAAGTGATGGCTTGTTTCTCTCTTTAATCCTAAACCATATAATGAAAGAAAATGAAGCAACATGAAAATTTGCATTAATTAAAAAACGTGTAAAACTCGTTCTTGTTTTTCCCCTGCTATGTTTTATAATATTTTTTTGCCAGGATTTAATGGTAATTCTTCAACTTCTATCATGTACTGATAAATCCTTTTTAAGCAGTCAAAGCCTTTCACTGCTTGGTTAAAGGCTTCACTTCATCCATTGACAGTACTTTATTAAGTTATTCATTATCTTTTGGAAATCAAAGTGTTGGCACAATCAGTAATGAGTAGGGATAACACTTATCACCTCCATGGATAGTTAGCCCTACATCCATTTAGGAAAGATAACTCCCAACACTGAAATGAAAATTCTTCAGTGCTATTCAAGAAGGTAATGGAAACCTAACATTTTTATACAGTGAAAGGTCATAATCCTCCCTTTGTAGCACTACAGTCATTCCCATAGCAACAGATTATACCTAAGGCCACTAGGGATTATGACCTCTCAGTGTGAACAAACAGAAAGAAAAGTTGTTTAGCAGAGAAGGAATCTCTTTGATTAGTAAAAGACAACACCAGCCAACCTCTGTGTGCCCACATAAGACACACACATACATACACAGCAGCTAAATTGATTTTTGTTTAAAATATGACTGGACAATAAAAAGAATGTTAAAATCAGTTTTGTTGGTTTCAATCAGAGTTTGTTTTGTGCAGCAACCAAATAAACTGTAATAGATTTTGCCTACAGTTGTTTGTTTTTTTTTTTTTTTCTGGACTTATGATTGTTTGGAATCAAGTTAAGTTTGAATTATTCTGGTAATGTTATTCTTGACAAAGTTTGGCCATGTTAGCAGGTGAAAGCTATAGCCTGAAGAAAAACAGAGGTAGGGGCATAAGGATAAGTCCTGTCTCATTGTTTTTACTATACAGTAAATAATCACTCAATGTAGTTACAGATTATATGAATATGTAGTTTTGAGACTGTGTGATGAAAAAAATGCTTTTGTTGAAACTTTTTAAAGTGTTAGTTTCAAATATAATAAGGAAAAAAGAGATTAAGTAGTGTAGTACTTAGAGATATGTAATGTTCCTGATTAAATCTTCTTTTACTTCTAATTTTTGTAATTAACAGATATTTTTACGTATCTCATTTTATTTTAAATAGTTAAACTCTGAAAATATTATTTAATTTTTATTCAAACATCTTCTTAAATTTTGTATCATCATGTGAATTTTGTTTCTTCTACTTGTGACTTTGGGGCAGGTGCCACAGAATTTCCTATGAAGTAGCAAATGTAGTAGCCACTCTGCCTATTAATTATGGTTTTACCTCACAAGGGAATTATTTGCTCTGTTTGTGAAATATTCTGAGGTTCTCGGTTTGAAAACACTCGAAATACCATTATCATGTTCTTCTATGTGTCAGTCAAGTCTGTGCTGACATTTAAAAAGCCATTTCAAATATTTGGAGAGTTAAAAATTCATAGATGCTAATTATATATGAACTTATAGAATTTCCATTTTCCATCATCTTTAAAAGCTGCTTAGTTTTCTTATAGTACTGATAACTTACTACCAATTATTTCAATGAGAAGCAAAGCAAGACACTCTCTCTTACACATAGGAGAAGTCTGCCTATATCTATATTATGTATATATACCTGTATTCTGCCATATCATAATGTATATGTGTTCACAGTTTTTCGTTTTAAAGACATGAAAAGTTCATGAGCTACTCTGCGTTCAGCATATAAAAAGTGAAGCACTCCCACTCAGGATCCACATTCTCCTGATGATATGTAGTATGTCATTGTTTTCTGCTCCCTCTTTAAGCTGCAGTTCATGTAGTAGTCATCTGGGCAAGAGAGGTCACGATGCATGAGCTATATTGTACTGGGGCACTGGGAATAAAACTTATGACCAGCCCATGTACCTTCTTCTTTGCTTGTGTGAGGTAAAAACAACAGGCAAATACTGACACTTTATTTCAATCTTTACTCTCAGAAATACAGTTTACTCCTTAAAGTGGTTGGTTTTGTTTGTTTTTTTCCTGTAATATTAGTGGGTATCTAAAATGCTCAGGTATTTATTTTTAATAAAAATACTGAGTTTTCATTAACATACATCAAGTTCATGTGATATTTGACTGTTTTACAAAAAGCTGGACAGTTAAATATAAGCACATATTTTCTAGACTTTACAGTGTGTTTATACAGTGGAACAAGTATTTAGCTACAATTGCTTAAAAGCTTGTAGCCAAAGCCAAACAAGTTGAGTATTTTCATAACCTACTTCAAAGCAAATTCAATATTAATTTGCCTTTGACTTTGTTCAGCTGACAAAAGATGAAGGCTTTGTCCTAAGTGTAGCAATGTAGGAGGATTGTGATCACTGCAGTAAAGATCAAAAAGCAACGTTTGTCTGATTGATTATTTATTGTTCTTAATTTCCATATTATCATGGTCTGATATCACTGCTTCAAATTTGGATTTTCGGTGTGGAATAGTTATTGGAATAACTGCTGAATTCAGTGCAATACGTGGTCACACAAATGGGCTCTTCTTAATTGCCCTAAGAAGTAAGGAGCTGTAAAAAAGGAGCATTTATATCAATGTCGAAATATCCCACATAGAAAGCCTTTCATAAAGTGTAACTTGGTCATGTTTCTCAAATAGCTTGTTAGATCTTGTATCCTAGAACAAAACCGGACTATTATTTCATTTCTTGGCATATTTGAACAGGAAAGGGATGATAAGGGCATAGTCTCTACTTGATGGAGAGTGTGAAGCTGTTTCTCTGAGGCCATAGCTCCTAAGGATGCTTGGAAAGATTTTGGACTTTTTAAAATCTCTCATAAACTTCACATTTCTAAGGATAACCAGATTCAGACATATTGTGATGATAATACTTCCTTTACCTCAGTAAAGTCTAAGATGACTAATTTCCCATCAAATTGTCACTCATGGAAGAAAACCCTTTCACAAGATGAGGGTCGGGGGGCAGTTTCTGATCTAACTTACTGCGGTGTAATTCCAGAAAAAAACCTGATCGTTTCAGTGGAGTTCACTTTGGATTTCTACTAATGTAACAGAGTCAACCTTAGCCCAAGGTTTTTGTTAAAAAGAAATTAAATAAAATGCTTACACAGCACATGCAGACATTCAAGGGGAGCTAACATGAGTCTGGGAGGGAGAAGTTAATATAAGCTGCCAAACCACAAGGTGATTTTTCTCCAGTGACACAATACACATGTTTAGCTTCCTTTCCCCCTCCGGTACATTTATATTTGCCTTCTTTGATTCTTGTCCTGCCTTCAAACCCTTTAGTGTCAAGGCCTGTACCTCTGTAGAGAGCCATTTATTTCAGTGAAATACTACAGAGGTGCAGGCTGGCATGCCTGTGAATTTTCCTGCAGGACAGAGGATTATAACTTAAATATTATCAACCCAAACCTTCCTAACTCTGCTGTCAGTCACCAAATAGGACTTTCAAATTTATTTTTAACTATTCAGAGGCAAGGCCAACAATTTTTACAGCCTCTTTCTTTTCCCTAACCTGTTTCCCATGGAGATGACCACCAGACCTTTTCCAAAAGGTCTGTAAGTCACACAATTTTTTTGTAGAATTGAAATTTTAAAGGAAAAAAAGGTCTCTTGGGGAAAAAGGGGCTATGTAGAACAAGAAAATGGGACTAAGAGAGTTCTGACAAAAAGAAGTTACAACAGAGCCTCTAGCAAATGGACATTAGAAGGCCTGGCCTTACTGAGGACTGAAACTTTCATACCCCAATAACTTCAGTGAGAGCTGAGTCTACTCAGTTTTGCAAAAGAATTCAACACCATTTAATGCATGGTGAGCTGTTTATGCTGGCTGTTGGAAGAGCTATGGAGGGAAAGCACTCTATGTGTTTTGGAAATGCAGTCTCATAAAAGAGGTATGAAGTGTGATGCCTCAGGAATTCAGGAGAAACCATTGGAGAGAGGCAGCATGGCTTGATGTTAATGTAAACTTTTGAATGAAACAGAGCCTTGGAGTCTGCCAAAAATAGAGCAGTTTATTGCCCTGTTACTGCAATAAAAACTTGACTTTCTGTTGGTTCTTCCACATAACTTTTGAGCACTTTATATATTTGCAAATGTATTGTAAATACGCCTGGTTCTCACAGGAAGACAGAAAAGCTTCTACTTACCTATTTTTAGTGTTAAGTAGCCAAAGAGTGGAGAGGCCAATACTGTTGGTTTTCAAGATAGCTCAATACCTATTTAGACAACAAATTACAGTCTAAAGAACACAGTGCATAATTTTTCTATTCCCAGAAATGTGGCCCTAAATCCCTGATGCCCAGTGCTGTAGACTTTTAAAAAACAGAGGTTTTTTGTGATATTTCAAATAACTGCAACTGACTTGCCTTGCATCAGACAAGGTAACTGTTCTAGAACCAGGATATTATCCCCCTAAATCTGACTGCAGGAACTTAACAGGAACAGAAATTTAGTGTAAATACCTACAGATTTACCAAGGAGACAGTCCTCTCCATTTTTCTCCACATGGTATTGTGAGTTACCTGTACAGTCCACAGCTCCTGTATTACAACTGAGCAGAGGCTTCCCCCTTTGCTGTGTGCCTTCATGGCCAATTAAACTGTGGCTCCATCTGCCTCAGTGAAAAACAAACAAACAAACAAGCAAACAAACAAAGCAAAACACCTATAGGTGAAACAGAGGTGTATGCAGACATACAGACTAATTCTTCATAAGACACAGATGCTGGAGTAAAGCAGACATAAGGATTATCTTCAATAGAGCTAAGAAACAGAGGATATTTAGTTCAGGAATAGTACACACTATCAAACCCAAAATGTTAGTAAACCTGAAAGTTTAACTACATACATATATTTATAATGGATCTTCTAATAAAACTGTGGTTGAGACAAATTTTCTTTCTAAATTTTCATCTAACACTGAGAAAAGATCATGATTTTTAGGGAATGCATTACTATCACTGCCATGCTAAAGAAATAACAGCTCACAGTACTTATTTTTAACTTTACAAGTCTACCAAATTCTACCATTTTTTTAAAGCCACAGGAAATAATTATTTGATGTCAAAAGGGATTTTATGGGATCTAATAGTGTGATATGGATGCTTGTCTTTTAGAAAGCAATCAATTACAAGCATAGAAGGATATTATATCTCTGAGACATCCTATCCTAGAGTCTAATTTGATGTGGTCTTGGATCTGAAAATCTAATCATCCAAGCAGGAAGTTTAACTGCAGTAAGACTTGAAATAAGATCCCTTTAGTGTGGGAATATTGTTTGAAAGGCCAAAAGCAAAAGAGAAAGAAGAGAAAGTCTACTGCAAAGAGTAGTAAGATAGACTAAAAACTTAAAGTAGTATAAGATAATAAAAAGTTGTTATTATTCCATCTTTGTTCGTAGAAATATTTATCAGACTGTTTGTCATCCCAGGACCCATCTTTGCCATCAGCTTAAAGAAATGTAACAACAAAGCTGATCACTGCTGAGATTTTTCTCACGTGCTGTAGTGGGATACATGTTGCCATGTTTATCCTACTGGGATATCATCAAGCAAAGCAAGTAATATGTCTGCTATAATATTTATTAAAAATGTAAATGAAGCTCAGAAGTATGCTCTTTAAATTAATTTGGGAGAACAAAACAGCAAGCATTAACAAATGCAGCCAGTCTGTTTCTTCCAATGACTACTCTGTTTTTATTTGAGAAGAAAATAAAAATCCCTCCAAGGAAAGTATTATATCCTTGGCCGAAAGAAAAAATAGTGTGTGCCAGAAGATGTAAAATTCTTCCTACTTATTTCAAGTGTTAACACATATTGTGATGGTTAATGCAGCCTTACAATGAGATTTATACAGTCAAATGACATTCACATCAATGCCAAGCAAATCTTAAGGTTCAGACTTTTACTATGGTGAGTAAGAGTTCTTGGGTCCAAATAAACATTACTTTGTATTATTCCACAAAATGTTTGCGACCCTGAGGTGTTAAAAGAGAGGAGACTCATCACTAACAGTGTTTTCTGTCTCCTTGCATTAATTTTAAATTCTTAGGGAGTAGGAGCTGAAATCCTCTACCAAAGAATATCTTTAAAACACTAAGGTCCAATTTTGTTTCTTCTTTCAGTTTGCCATTTTCTTTATTGCCTCTTATACTCACCTCCTTACCTTTAATTTTAAATAATTAAATTACTTTCCCCTATTATTTTTAGACAGTATTCCATGAAAATTTCTGATTGTATATCTTCTGCTAGCACAGTGTGTAGCAATAGTGATTAAGGCTTTTTTTTGGTGTTTGTATTTTATGAATTAAAAAAGACCATTTTGGGGCGACCTAGAGACTGAATTCACCTGCCTTTCCACAGAAAGACAGTAGTCATACAACTGCTCTACACTGACTTCTGATGTATCTTAGAGAGTGGTTCTAACACAGTTCCTGAAATCGCAGTGAGCATGAGCTGGTCCCACTTACACTTGCAGAGAAAATTGTTCCTCCGTGTCACATCATCCTGCCCCACTGCTGACACCCTCCAACAGCAGTTCTTCAGGGGATCAGAAATAAGCAGCACAGCTTGAGACCACCTAGCAGCTCCTGGCAGCTAATGGAAGAGAGTCTGTGGCTCCCTGCTTCCTCTCCCAGCCTCTCACCACTGCCACCTCCAAAGTCTTCACCCTAACCCGAGTTGCTTCAGCAGAAAATTAACTAAAAAAAAAAAGGAATAATTTCTGCTGTTTGTTCTGTTCAGGCTCTAAAATATCTGTCTAGTTCACACTCACAATTCATAAAAGCGAGTCCACTGAAGAAAGAAATTGAAAACAACTTGAAAAAATGTCTACAATATTTTTTCTCTACATAACTAAGGTAATGCTAAGTTTCTGCCTCCTAATCATTTCCATCTGTGCACACAAGATTTGAAACTACAAAAACTGCCATACAAACCTCTAGATGTAAGTTTAAATTCAACTCCAAACAAACCAATGTTCCTCTATCCTGCTGATGTTTATCTCCTTATCACTCTTTCATCCAGCAGCATCTTATTAATGCTAAAATGGAAAGAATAATAAGCCCTGTATTAGAAAGGAGTTTGAAATCATTAATTTAAATGTTAGCCTCCTAAGATGAAAAATACACTGATTTCTTGCAGTCACGATAAGTACTAAAAGTGCTCTTTTTTTTCTTTTGCTAATGGTAGAAAATCCTCTTTTCATGCATAAAAAATATAATGGAGTGGAATATGTGGAGTTGATGGAAGATTTGAAAAGGCACTCACAGAACTTCCCTCCAGTTCTGTGAAAAAATACGAAAACAAAGATATAGCTACTTCAAAGCTAAGTGAAGGACTGTGCTGGTAAGGTTATACTAGTTATTCGTCCTTAGGTCTCCTTGCTGTGATGATTCCATGTTCAAAATGGTAATTGTGAATTATCAGGGCAGTCATTGTGATGGTTAATATCTAAATGGGCATAACTACATGATGTGAACTATATTACATATTTTCCTCCAAGGCACTGGCATCTGTGTAAGACTGCCAAGTCTTTGCACAAGGCTTCTGCAAATCAGAGATACATTTGCAATGTCTATAAAGTTACAAGAAATCAGATGGTGATAAAATTACCATCCAGTACACACATGTACACACACCACATAAGTCTAGCTTGACTTATAGATACCCTTAAACTAAAAATAAATTTAGCTGTGCTTTTGCCTGAAGAAAACAGGAACTTCTCACAGATGGTGTGCATTATTTTCCAGGCTACACCATGTCTATATACCCAGCAGCTCTAACCAAAGAGAATAAAAAATTAGAGTCATCCTTTTTATCTGATAATAACTCACAATACTCATGTCATGTTTTGTAAATATGGACATAAATTTTAATTTCAAAAATTTTAGAATACATGTCCTTTAGCATAATATTTGTGATATATGAAGACAGAAATTCAAAAGATTTTTTTATTGTATGGAAAGCTGCCTTTTAACAGAAATTTTTATTCTGGTGACAGGTATACAAGCAGATGTCATAGCTCTTAGAATTTAGTGAAGAATTGAGGTGCTCTCATTATGTTGTTTGCAGCTCAAGAACAAGCACTTATGTACTGGTGAGCAGAAGTCCAATTTTGTGTAAGACAATTGCCATTTCTGTAAGTGTCCAGGCAGAGTGGATTAAAAGTGAACAGAACAGATGTTGCATTCACACTGTGAATACATATGCATGAAAGAAATATTGGGCCATTTTTTTTTCTTTCAAAGATGCTTGTAATTGTGTAACTGTGAAGAAATTGCTTGTTCCTACCCTACATGCACAAAACCCCAGTGAACAGGGTCAGACCTCTGAATGCAACATTCCGTAAGTGCTTTATTGTAAGCATCAGTAACTATATTATAGCTAATCATAAATGACAGTGTCGTAACTGTGCCAAGGTTTTAGTCTCAGGCTGAATTAATTTTATGCTTGTTTATATCACAGACTTGCCTGCAACCTTGTGCAAGAAAGGTTTGGAGAATATTCACCTGCTTTTCTAGACATCTAATTTTAGGACTAACCTCCTTAGTCTCCCCATATGACTGGCTGAGAGTCAGGCTCCGTGTGAGAGCAATATGGAGCAAGAACTCCATCGAGCTGGGATCTACACTGAGGAGGAGCTCATCTCTTTCTTTAGATCACAAAGAGAAACAACTAGACTGAAGGACATGAAACAAAGAGTGGGAGAACTTGCATGATATTCTTTGTTTCTCATTTGCAAAAGTCAGGTAGTCCTCATGATTACTTACTTTATTGTTGTTTTAAAACACTTAAAGCATTTCAGGAGGGAGGTGCTATGGAAATGTGTATTACTACTGTCCATCATGATCTGAATCTTAAATGAGTATCTGTAACTTATAGCAGAGTTATAATTGCTAACCACCTAATAATTTATTTTTTATAATACTTTGCCATTTCCCTCTAATCTCTCCTCTTCTCTTGATTTACTATTTTCTTCGTTTTTTAGGTTGCAGTTAAAATGGCTGGTATACCTGGCTTAGAAACACTCTTCCTCTTGCTTTTTCCTCTGCAAAATTTCTCTAAAATCTTGACGTCTTCTCATTGCAGAGATGCTCATTTCCAAAGCACAAGGAGAATGGTCAGCTATGACAATGCAGGCACCATTATCTGCACTCTGAATGGCACCTGTTTGATGTGACTAGATTGAGCAAAGAATGAGTAAAGGTATGAAACTTTTCCTACATGAGAAATAGATTACATGGGTCTCCACTTTGAAAAAAGAGAGACGTATGGGGCCATGAGGCTGGAAAATTGTATAGATTCATTCAATTATGTGTGGCATAAAGAAAGTGAATAGGAAATTATTAGTTACTGTTCCTTGTAATACAGAATATGATCTTATAATACGATGGGCATTAAAGAAAAATACCAGATTTAAAACAAACCAGAGGAAGTGTTTCTCACACAATATATAATTATCTAGAATTGCTTTCCTCAGGTGACAGTCTGCTGTGTCTCAAAAAGCAGTTGGTCAAATTAACATTCTAAAGAAAGTTTTCTTAAGTCATCATATGGTTTAAATTGGTTTTTTTCAAGGCTGTTAACACCCCTGGGTAGAAAGTAAATCTCAAATGTTTCTATAAAATAGCAAAAAGGTGGAGCTGGACAAAGGAAGTACCAAAGTTGAAATTTACCTCTTCCTTTCTGCCCTCCCAGTTTTGTGTGGAAAGAGAGTTATAGCAAAACTTCATTGAGCTCACTTGGTTGTCAATATTTCGGTACCCACTGAAGGAGCAGGGAAAGAGAACTTCAGAATTACTGGCTTCCTCCGTTGATCAGTTTTCTTTACCATACCTGAATGTCCAAAAACTGCCATCCTGAGCACAACTTCTGTGACTTTCTAATCGACAGGCAATCTCACAGGCAGAAACAAAATTCACAAGACAATTGAAATTAATATTTGTAAAAATCACTTGATAACTAACTGGAAGTCAGTGCAGCCTGTACAGCCCAAGCCTATAAAGTAGTGTGTGCCTTGTCAGGCACCAGTGCACTCTGCGCTGGCTGATGGGGCAGTTCCTAAACAGCAGCCTTGACTGCTCACTGGGAGATGAGAAAGGAATTAGTCTGTATTTCCAACAGATCTCTTGGTACCTTAGAGTCTTTGGGGCAGTAATTTCTGTTTACAGCTGTTTGATCAAAAGTGATGACAGTGATTTGTGGATTTATGGATGCATAATGCAATGCCTAGTGGGTGTCCCCTAATATCTTTCCTTTCCTTCCTTGTTCATCCTGTGTTTTGGGGTAATTTGTTCTTTCGGTAAAATGAGTGGTTTTACACCAGAGTAACAGATTTTCAAGTACTACAAACCCTTCTTTTATGAAAGTGAGAGCAATAACATGGTTAAAAATGTCCAGGCACAACCAGAAAACCCCAGCAGATGTTTGACCTCCTCACTAAATAATCCTTTCCATTTCCTCAACCAGCTTTCTGAAACATTTTGTGAGAGGAACTATGGAAGGTGGCCAAACTGTTGTAACTTAAAATGCATAAATAGGAAGAGACCTTTGAGGACAGCTGGGCACAGATGTTGTTTATCTTGACTACAAACCAAGTCGGAAAACGTTCTTAGGACTCTGCATATTGTTACTAGTTTCTCAGGACTTTAGTGTTGTCAGTACTTTGGAATTAAGTCTTCTTCATGAAATTGTTTCAAATGGCCTCTCTTCCTAATTATTTCTTGCCACTCCAAATATTGTACAGGAAAGTGTATGAAGTTAATGGAAAAATGTAAAGAAATTGAGTTGTGAATTCCTCTCAGATATCTTTTTTCTTCTTTTTTTTTTATAACCCAGGTTCTTGCCTTTACATTATGTCCATGCAATTCATTTCCCCTGACTTCTTTTTTACTTTCTTAACTCTTCTTCCTTCCTGCTTACCCTTCAAATGATTTTTTTCTGAATTCCAGAGGTCCTAAAAACTCTTGATCCCATTCTCCTTATTCCATTCTGAGGGAGTACAGAGAATCTGGCTCACACAGGGGAAGAAATCTCTAACCCTCACAGGATTCTTTGGGCTATAGTTTGTATTAACAACATATGCTCCAGTCACTAGAGTTGCTCCAGGAAAGTTGTGTATTTCTGGTGGAGAAAGGGGAGAGAAGAGAGGCTCATAAACAAAGTATCTGGATGGTTCTGGGTAATTTTTTTTAGTCTTTGACAGAAAGAAAATCAAAAGCATTATTCTTCAGTCTTTGGATTTTGGCCTTTGTTGTCTCTCTGCTTTTTCAATGATGTAACAAAGGCAGTGAGAGACAGGAAAAGATGAGAAAACCTGAATGTCCAAACATTTGGTAATTTTTCACCAACTGTGAACATTAAGTTGAAAAGCTATTAAACTTTTTAACGCAAAGGTCAAAAGCTTACCTTTCTGAAGTTAAAAATCTATTTTCATTAGGGAAAAAAAAGTATGTGGACAAAAATATACAGGGCAATTCCAACAATTACATACATTTAGCAAAAGTGATTTTTATCTTCAATTAAGTGAATAACTGAACCAGAGAAAACACAACTAAATTCTGTCAAAGCACAAAGGTGGGAGGGAACCTTCGTTCCAGCGAACTTTGTAGTTAATGTAGAAAAATAGATCCTTCTAGGGTACTATTCATCTTAACCTAAAGTAGACATCTAAAATAACTGCTTTTAGGGTGCAATGTATCTAATCTGTTTCTCTCAGCTGACAGTAAGGGAGCACAGAGTGACTTAGACAAATGTATGCTGTAGGTCTCCAAAGGTGAGAATTCCACCCAAAGGGAGTAATGCAAATCCTATTACGAAATGAAATGTATCAGCACTGGTGCACACCATGGAAGTCAGCATAGACTCTGTGCCTAATAAACCAGACTGGATCACTGGAAAGGCTGTATAGTGCTTTAAAGGTATAAACTGCTAAAATCATTATTTACTGAATATGAGAGGAAAAAAATGGTTGTTTGAATTTTTTCCCTCTCTTGTTTCTGTGCAACAGTCACAAGAGTTGAAACTCTTTTGATATCCGTCTCACCTAGCTACAAATACAGAACAAGAAATGGAGAAGCTATGGTATATATCATTAACCCTATGATTTTAGTGAACACCATAGAACAGAGGTGCCTAGTATGCCACTTACAGATCCAGGAGCTTTGTTTGTTTTTCTGACTTCTAACTATCTAGATTGTAAGGTCTCTAGTGCAAAGATTACATTTGTATTCTGCATTTCTACACAGTCTAGCACAATAAAGCCCTGGTTTTGATCTGTGCATGGCTACACTACCAGAGTAATAACAATTCACTATTATTATTACAATGATTAGGCTTATGCAGTCTCACGCACACTATGCAAACAGGTTTATATGAAAATTAATATTAAGAGAATGACATTTGTTTGACATTCAGTATAGCAAGAAGTTTTGAATGACATAGACATACAGTTGTCATGAATATGTAAAATATTGTGATCATTGTCATACTTAGGTTACTGCATTTGAAACAAGCTGGCCATAAAATAATAAATTGGCAGTACAGAAAGTCATCATGATACCAGCTATAAATACCAAACATAACTAATTATTTCAGCCTTAAAATGGTCCTGCCAAGTAATTTTAATGAGGCATTATGTTAAAAGAATGCCCTTGTTTCTCATTGTGTTTCTAGATGCAACCTGTGACATAGCAGCCATTCTATTTTGAGATACTGTCTGTATTAGTAGATACCAATTTGAACATAAACTAAAATGAAACTAATCTTACATTTTCAATGTTCTTTAGCTGTTTTGTGACTGTTGTGGAAAATGCAAGCAGATTCTTTTGTTGTTGACATCAGAAGTGGAGGTCACTCTGGGCCTGCTGAGTACATTCTGAGCTCAAGCAAAAATTGATTTTCTTTTTTTTTAAAAAAGCAGCTGGCATTACAATGAATAGCTTGCTTTCGATTTTTCTTTTCCACTGAAGCATTCAGTGAATGCAGCAGGCATAATAGGCTGAAGTAAACAGTGTCAGGTTCTGTTATATCAAGAGCTCTTTTAAACTAAGCAGACAAGCTATCATCAGTGCCTGAAACCCTGTAAATGGCAGTAGAGACTGAAAATGAGTTTGTTTCCTGACAAGTGTTTTGACGACATTTTGAAGAATGGAAGGAGATGCTTTGCTAATTACTGTGGTTGCCACACGTTCAGTCATGATACTGTTTCATTAATGAGCAAATATAAACAGTCTGTGTAAGGCAGTAATAGAATTAGAGATTCAATGAAATATATGCCAGCAACTCAGACCATCATAAACAAGAAAATATAGGCAGAACTTTTCAGTTTGCCAGTGTTCACCTTTATTCATTGAAGGAGTCTGTATCTCTCTCTCAAATGTAAACCAAGAGATATCTATGGTAGGGCAAGCTAAGAGCAAGTACGGAAAGGGTAGAGGTGATTTTTTTTCAGTAAACTCACCAGTATGGGGTAGCTATCCTTTGACTGGAATGTAAATTTAAAAAAAAAAAAAATATTTATAGCAATAGGTGAAATCAATCTCTCTGAACGGAGTCTAACTTCACCCTTGGTGAGGCATTGGATTAGAAGACTTGCAAAGCCATAGGTAATTGGTATTGGACATATTCTGGAGTAGCAGCAAGACAGTCCTAATAAGTCATGACAACTGGAAAACAGTACTGCAGCTGACCACTACACTTTCTGTATTGGGTTTCAACAAGGGAATTTCAGTTTTGGCTACATTCAGAGTTGGCTCCAGTAGTAAAGCATGTTTTTACTCATTAAGAAAAATACTCAGAAAAATCTTTTGTCATTCTTCAAGGAGTAAAGACATGTAAAAAAATATATATATACATAACTTTAAGCTATCAGGTTGCCAAGATCTAGATCTCAGTGTTATGTGAAGTGGATGCTGCCTGTTCCCACTGCAGGATACAGACTTCTTGTGTTACTGGTCTTTGGAAATCGAGAAGAAAAATGGCTTTTGGGGCATATATCTGTCCTTTTATGACACAGTATAAAGGGGCAAGTTGGGGCCTTCCTTTTTGCAGCTGGTAGTGGGGAAAGGAGATCCCGCTATTTGTTTTGTGAAATTCCTTGACTTTTATTTACATAAACTCCCTGCAATGTTTATGTATAGTTCGTATCCAAAGGTTACTGTTCTCCCTTGAGAGAGAGAAGAAAATTACTTGCAGCTTCTCCGGTGACTTGCAGTTGCCTGTTCCAGCCTCCTACTTTATTCTTCTTCACTTTCTTCCAAAGTACACATGCTACTTGTAAAGCTAGGTCAAATCATGTTAAAAAATCAGTTTGAAAAAAAGTATTTTTTTTAAAAAATCAGCAATATTAATTAAAAAGAGTTGGTTTTGCTTTTGTGGTGTTTTTTCCAGAAAGGTGTGTTGGGTTTTTTTGTGAATTTTGATGGTTTATTTGATGTAATAACATGACAAGAAGCAATGTAAGATGACTGACTTATACTCAGAAATAGCTCATGAGACAATATAAGCTGAATATTATGTAAATAGTTAAGAATGTGATTGGAAGAAAATTAAGGGAAAAGGTAGTGGACAGGATGTTAAGATAGTAAGGTGAAAATATCAAAGTGATAAATTGGCTGGTAAAGCAAATAGACTTTCAGAGCACTTTTAAATTCTGCTAGTCACATCAAACTGAGCACTAGCTAGAAAAGTAAGTATAGGCGGTGATGGAAATATACTGAAGTTGCATGTATCAAAGGCCCAATCTGAGTATCTTTTTTCTTTTTTTTCCTGATATTACTTTCAGTCCTTGTCCTCCAAAGTTTTGTTCAATTACTGTTTGTTACTACATAGAGTCAACAAAAAGCATAACTGGTGATAGTTTTCAGTTCACATAACTATATATATAGTAATGTAAGCTGACAAGAATGTCAATGAAAAATAAATACCCTAAATGTAGCTATAAACTATGTGTAGAGATTCAGCATTTTCTCACTTCATTTTTTCTTATGGAAGTTATAGATGGTGCAAGAGACAGAAAAGAGCCTCTTGACATTAGAAGAGATCTCTTTCCTTGCTACGGGATGTGGCCCTCCCTTTCTCATTCTATGCTACAGACCTGCTACTTGATTGCTAAATAACTAGAAACTTACTTAGTAAATTAGTTACTAAGATTTATGTCACAGACTCCAGAGCTGGAATGTAACCTTAGGACCGCTGCATTGCTGGAGCCCCTGGGGAGACTTTGGACTGCCAGCTTAAAAGACAACTTCTCTTTTGACGTTAATGCTGAGCTACAGGACATTACCCCACTGCCAGAGCACACAAGAACATAGGCTGGCATTTTCAAACAGCACTTCAAGAATTTCCATAATTTCTATGAATCCTCTGGTGTTTTTACCATAAGCTGCAGGAAACCAGATATTAATTCTTTGTCTAGAGGACTTTGAGGCTTTCTTTGCATAGAAGTGGGCCTCCTACAAAGTTTTGTTTGTTTGTTAATGGGTTTTTGTAGAGCTCAGCCTTAAGGAAATAATGGCATTTGTACTAAAAATCTCTGTTTTCATAATATATTTGTCCAAATAAGAGTCACACTAAAATAGCAGGCAATGTTGAGAATTTGATCTTTCCCAAATGGAGATTGTAAATATCCGTGGAAAACCCATGTAAGAGCTATTATCCCATAATTTTACCACACAGCCTTCTGAATACTTCTCTGGGTTTTTTTAGGCACCTGTATTTATTACATTTCTGTCAGCTCCAATCCAAAGGCGTGTCTTTTGACCCAGTACAGTAAACTCTGTGAAGAGCACTGCAGATAATGGTGAGGTTACATGACTTTTGGATGACACCACATGAAACCAGATATCTTGACAGTGTGATTAAATAAATGAGTCCCAGCCTGTTTGTTTATTTGGGACAGGATGTGAATATTCTGAGATGATACTGTTTATCACTCAGATGTGGCATCAGTGACACTGCTGTAATTTTTGCCTTACTAGAAGTCTGTAAGATTGTCTTCTGTCCATATACATATTAACCTTTTTACCTTTTTTTTTGGTTGTGATTTTTTTTTTCTTTGTTGGTTTTTGGGTTTTGTTTTGTTTTGTCTTGGCCCCTAGCTTCAAAACCTCCTGGCCTGAGGTCGTAATTTTCACTGAACTTCCATAAATGAGAAGGTACTTTATAGTTTCTTAGGAACGCCATCTCTGCATGTCAGCAATATGAAAATGCCTGTCTTCCATGAGCCTTGTTCTCATGGTAGGACTCACAAGAAGGAAGAGGGGGGAACAGTGACTGCAGAGCCATGTTGTACACTTGGCTCTTATTGGGTAATATTGCAAAAGGCATCTTCTTTTGCCCCAACATACTACTCTTTAGAGGGTGCCTAAATCTCCATGACAGAGATCAAGGCTGAAGATGTACCCCTACAAGTGCCATTGTGGAGAAGCAACGCTGTCAATCAGCCATGGTTACTGTGGCTACTATGACAAGTAACTGGGATTTTTATTTTTTTTTCCTTTCACAAGGATAGTACTCATGTAGGTTTAGAGTGTGTGCTTATGGTGGCAAATTACATTTAAAAATTAATGTGATGTTATAATCTATATTTTGTGCATCCAGCTAAACAGAAATTCAAATAGTAAAAGCAAAATGCCACAATTATATTCCCTTTCAGTTCTGTAAGGGCCAAAAAGAACTTATCTTATTCAGGGAAATTTAGAAGGGCATCTGAGTCCTTCCAGGATAACCCTTCCAGGGGACTGGATGTCACTGATAGCTTCTGAGAACAGTTTTGTCAGGTATATAGCAGTAAAGAGGCACATTCTGTGTATGGGGTCTAGACAGTGTGGATATACGTCATGGGGCCTGAAAAGGGACAACAGATCTTCTTTCATTCCTTGTAATTCCACTGTGGCACTGAATATCTGATTTTTGCCATTCCTTGGGGAAGGCATACCAAGCGGGTGTTTCTGAGTGCTTGGACTTCTAAGCAGAATGTAATTATTGAGGAAATTAACTTCACAGCTAAAGATTGTGGTGTCATGATAATTTAGAGGAGTGGGAAGGATGTTTTCTGAGCAATCACTAATCTTTTTTCCCCTTTCTTTTTGGTTATCACTTAATAGCATTCATTAAAACTGATAACAGGAATTGCTTCTCTTTAAATTTCCCACTGAGTCTCAGTTTAGTCGAGTTAAACTTTTCTTGGAACAATATATTACTGTCATGCTCAATTGACTTTCTTTATAAAAGTAATAAATCTTTTGTACAGGTTTATTCTTAGCAGCACTAGAAACTGCAAAAAATACACATGTTGGTGGTTTCTCATTAAAATAATTGTGAATGCCCACTCCAGTTGTCAGACACAACCTTTCTACCCTGATGAGCAGCAGCTTATTGAACTTATTGAAGTTTTTTCTTGTGGGAAAGCAGTCTTTGCCTTTGGAGTCAAAAAGAGGTTAGCAGACAGCAAAGGTGTAGGCTTCCATTGTTACCAAATCCTCTTCTCATTTTTTACTTGTTTACCCGATGCAGCTGGCAGCAAGAAAACATGCTGACTTCCAGGGCAAATGTTTTTCCTCCATTTAAGCTCAGTGTTATAGCTACTGATCATACCAGAGCAAATACTTTGGTCATCCTTCAGACAAAACCCTTCTGTATGGGTTAATCCATAATGAGCAGAGGAAATGTGAGTTTTGATCTGTAGTGCAGTGATGTAATATTTGGGATAGCATGAGGAAAGTTGTTTGTCAAGACCCTCTCCCATTTTGGAACATAAAAGATTGGAGTGTGTAATGGAGGAAAGCCTTCACTCTATTTACAGTCTGTTACCCTAAATTAAACTACTAAAAATGCAGCAATGTTATGCTTACTCAGGAGGTGACTCTAGTAAGTGGCATCACTGATTATACTTGTTATGTGTGCAAATGGAACCAAAAAAGCAGAAATAAAAATGAGTTGTGGTTTCCTCATCATAAGCTTATAAAATGTGGGATAATGTATGAAAAAAAAGCATTAGTTTCACAAAACAATGTATTTTAAAAACAAGCAATGAAGACGAAGGATTATGAAATTATACCACTGTTCACCCCACCAAATTTTTACCCCTTTTGCTGAAAGAACATTTAATCAAGAGCAAAGCCTCTGTCAGCTGCAAGAAATGACATAAATATAATTTTGCAAAAATGAAAGATATGCTCAATACATATCACGTGAACACTTTCAGTCACCCAAACAGCATTACATGAATACACAGGAATAAAATGAGAACAGCATTTTACGTTATAAATTCATTTTTATTGAAGCAGTAAAGAGTCACATGACCTTGTATCTAGCCCTTAGGATAGCAATAGAACTCACTTTGACAGCCAGGCTGAAAAATATTGCTGTTTCACAGAGAAGGAAGAGTGCTAAAATTGATCAGTCCTTGACTAGTGGTAATGAAAGTAGCACACAGGTGATGGCTATTACAATCTAAATATCATATGCAAAAGTTTTTATTTCAACAGTCTCTACTCATGTGTGTTACCAAAATGGAGATTGGAAATCAGACTGAAATAGCATTTTGCCATCTCTGACTTCTAACTGATTGGCTGCTAGAAAAATTCACTGGGCTGCACTCACAATAAAGGACAATATTTAGGACTTTGTACAGTGGCAACATCCAGAAGAAGTCTTTGACAGTGTAAGGTCTGTACAGGTCTAGGAAGTGGAGGTACTTGTAACCAAAGGTTAGGTGTATGTAAGAAACAGCAAATATAAACAATGATTTCATGACACACAATGTCTGAGTTGCGTTTTGGAATGTGTTCACAACTGAATAACAGATTCTGTTGTGGTCACAAGTGGTGTTGAATAAGAGCCAGCATGGCCAGCAGTTTATTTACTGAACTAATGCAACACAGAAGTGTTTCATAAGCAATTTTCCATCAAAACCTAAATTATGCTAGTATGTATTTCTGAAGTTAGTGGAAAAACTGTTATAAAGTTTGCATGTTTTGAATTGGAGTAACTAGCGCAAAAATCTAATAGTGCTGACAGAGAGGGGAGATTGCAACTTCCTTAGTCTTTTTCCATAGCTTTGAAATTGAGAAAAACATAGGTGACACAAGAAAGAAAAAGTATCAGAAACTGTAAAATATGGCAGTTCCATACTTAGTAATTTCTAAAATATTTTTTATTTCACATTCTTACATATACATCCCAATGCAATTTTAAAAATGCTAACCATTCACATTGAGATTATACACACTTAAACACTTTTAAATATGTTTCAGTTGTACAAAGTACCCAAGAGACAGCCCTGAAGTGTGAAGCCCTTTGTTTATATCTCTATATCTATATTTATACATCGGAAATGTAAAGTATGGGCAAAAATCCAGCCCCTGTAACTTTGATATGTAGCAGGATTATCTGCTGAAGTGAAGTGATAAATCTTCTGCTAAATCCTTTAAATCCTGAAGCTAACAAGGGCACTATTCATGATGCTCAGAGGCAGCAAATGATGCTACCCATAAATCTAACTTAATTTTTTTTTTTTATCATAGGCCTAAAATATCTTTCATTAATCTTTTTGGCTGGTGGAATTTATGTAAACACCTCACAATGAGTAGCAAAACTGGACAAAGTAAATCTCTTCAAATGAGTACATTACTATTGCAAAATACAAATCAGCTGTCTAATAACATTTAAGATTGTTCATTGCATTCTTTACAGTTAAAAGTAAATAAAAATAAAATTAATGAGTATCAAAATTTCTCTGACATCTGTGGTTTGACACAAGGTCTAAGATGTGAGTTGGAGCATATACTTGAAGAGGTGCTAAAGAGCTATGGTTATGTCACTATTGCTCCAGGTTGTCAGATGACAGGAGTTAAATCTTCCCAAGAAGTTGCTATCATGACAGCATTCTGAGAAAAATGGTTATTTCTTTCCATGCTTTACAGACAAGTCTCTACAGCAAAAAGCAACATTTACCTCTTTTTTTTTTTCTATTCCAGTTGGTGACACTGTTAATAATGTTCAATTTCACCATGCTTGTGTTTTCTCACTTTTTATTTTGCTGTGTTCTACATAGTTTTTATCACTTAAACTTTAGTGACAACAAAATGACCTGCATTCTACTATACTCTACTATACCTTTTCACTGTTCCCAATGGAAAATCTTTCATTAAAAAGAAAAAAAAAAACCAAACCCAAAACAACAAAACCCCAACCCCAAACAAAAAACCCCCCGAAACCCAACATGAACTTCTCAGCTGCAAGCATTCAGATAACGGTTCCTGTTGTCCAAAGGCCCTATTCATACTGTGCTTCTTTTCTAGTTAAGATATTCAGTAAAAAATGTACAGCGTTTGTGTGGCAGTCAGGTGAAAGTTAAAGATCTGAAGACTATTGTAGATGGGTTTTTTATACTTTCTAGGAATTGAATTAACAATTTCTAATTCATCCTGTGTTTGCCATCAAACCCTCAATGGCCTGAAGATTTAGGCATGGATCTAAAATGCAGTGTCAATGATGATATTATTCCATATCTCCTAATGTCTTATTAACCTATTGTACTGTATATATTCTAGTGTGAGTATATTGCATCCAAGAGAAAGGGGCCAGTGCTCTCACTTGTGTAAACAAAAGATCATAAAGTTTTGCTGCTATCAGGGGAGCTGCTAAGCAGAACCAGGACAAGAAAGTGGGCTTATGTTAGGCAGAAAGGTAATGAAGTTTCCAGAGAAGAGGCAATGCCACATTTTCCTTCCCATCTGGGTGGTTAATATATCAGGTCACAGATCCTGTGTGTTGACGATTCATTATTTATTGTTCCTGGACCTCTCCTATGGTATATGTGCAGGAATAACATCTACCACTTGAAGCCAAAAGCGATCCATTTCTCAGAGCACCTACCTTAGGGCTTTTTTTGTTTGTTTTTCTTTTTAATCATAGCAAATGATTGGCGCTCTCCATTGCTTTTCTTGGTGGTGTGACAGTTTTATAGCGTAATCTTAGTTTTCCTATCCTTATTGTCTTTGCTTGCCATACAAACTTCTAAAGGCTATTGAAAACATAGACTTTTCATTTCTTGTTCCTTTTCAAACCTCTGGTTTGTTACTATTACAGCCTTTTCCAATACTAGAAAATTACAAGCTTCCCAAGGGATATGTTTTATATGCTTGTTCAGATGATGTCAATATCATTATACTGAATTAGCATGATATTATGAAATTTGAGTTTAACATATGTTGTTAAAATATGTTTTAAATATTGGTGCTTCCATTAAGGTTTGTGCCAGGTGTTCATTACCTAAAACATTATAGGTGAACTGTTAAGTGGAAAGTGAGAAAAGAGTCTCTTTTTATTATTTTTGGCTTGGTCTGATTTCTCACATCTAAGAGAAAAATGGGGGAAAGCGGAGTTAGATCTAGCATCCCTAAGTGTGATACCAGTTGGGTTGACAGCAAAATGTGGATTATAAACTGTACTACCATTGCTGAGATAATCTTTAGGTATACCATACCAAACAAATCTTTAGGTATACCATAGTGAACACTGGGGCCTTGAGTTGGTAAACCTGGATTTAGCTCTGGATGCCTGGGCAAGTTGTCCCTAGAGAATAGGCAGAAGCAAAATATTAGGTCCAGACCACCAAGAAAATGGTGAAGTTTTGGAAGTCTTTGGTTGAACTAAAACCAGCTCAGAGTTCTAACTACCAGTTTTTAAAAATGTGAATACTGCAATGCCTTTATCTTTGAAGCTGGACACATGTAATCACATACAATATACCACACTGTGCCATAAGAAAACTACTTTCATATCTAGAATATAACTTTTTCAATCTTTTTGGTATCTCAGTGCAGAAGAACTAGCCTAAACAAAAATTCTCAATCTGACCAACTCTAAACTTTGAGATATCAATGTTCCATATCAGATATGAATATATACTTGAATTTAATATGTCATGTGTCAAGAATAGTTCAAATAAAAAAAACCTATTCTGACCACTCACACTGGACAGTATTTTCTTGGATAGAATCTGGTAGTGTAGGCAGGACAATAAAATCTACAATAGGAAAAGAAAACCGATAATCGCTAATGTTTATATTGAATGCAAGTATGAGAGAATTTTTTTTTTTTAATGTACTGCACAAAAGAAGAATGCTAATGGAAATGGAATATCCTTGTAATCTAGTAAAATTATGGTTTTGAACTGAATTTAAATAGCATAAAATTGTAATTGAGTTTTCTTTGTAGATCCAAACTGAAAGGTTGTTGGTGCATATTAGACCACCTCAGTGTTTCAGTTTTTCTCAACCAGACTACACAGGAATGCTGGTCCTTAACCTCAGGAGATTTGGATTAAATTTCAACCTAGATTGCAATCTTGAATTAGTTTGTCATTCATATGAATGATAGGAATTTATTTCTGTGACAAATTTCCCACAATGAGATTGACAATGTCGGCTCATAAGTAATCTGGGCTGAGCTGAAATGTAGGCAGAATTTAATTTGCAGTAAGAAGTTCTGTCCTGCCCACTCCATCATTATACCCACTCTGAACACAGTGAAGTATTTTGCAATTTCATAATCACCTCAAACACCAGTAACAGTAAACAATTAAAAAAAAAAAAAATCATGATTCATAGCATAGTTACACTGCTATGATCCTTCTACGTTTTACGTTGCTCTATTTTATTGCTTTCTGCTTTCTTTTCAGCTGTCCACCATGTTATAGTACCAAGTTACAAAGTAACATGGAGAAATGCTACCATCAATGGCCTCAAGTATTAGGAAAGTAGGCAGATGCATAGGACAGTGGATAAGGTAACAAAATGCACATGGAAGAATTATGACTAATTCCCCTGCTGTTCAGATTCCCCAAGTTGTGTCTTGAGACTGTTGTCCTCTGGGATCCACTTGAGATCCCCTTCCTTCCTACCTGGAAACCATCCTGTTCTGAGGGCAGTGACTCTGAGTTTTGTCTGCATGACGGAAAAGCCTTGAACCAGCATTAGAGCTTTGTTAAGACTCACTAACAGAATTGAGATACATATGATCTCTCATTCCACTTTCTGTAAAAATCTCTCTCTGAGTGCTAGCTGTTGATAAATGCATGCCTACCAGACATACACCAAAAGAACTGGATGAAATCCAACATCCACTAGTGTAGGAGGACTTTACATTTCCAGAAATTCAAAAGCTTGCATAAACATTTTGAAGTTTTTACGGGTTGACACAGAGAGAGCATTCCACAAAGACTGATCTTATCTTCTCAGAATAAAGAAATCCAAGTTCTATTAAACTCTTAACTGTGAATAGTCTCAGGTGATGAAAGACAACAAATTGGGGCATGTCATTTGGACTGCAGACTGGCCTCTAATTTAAGCTATCAGCAGCTTGTGTTCTAGAACAAAAATATGCTTCTGACTATTTTGTTCAGAATGAAATCTTGGAATTTTCATTTTGTTTATTTTAGCTCTTATGGCATGAAAATTATTAGTAAGTACTTGCACTTCTTTCATCTTTCATTTTTAGGAAAACTAAGTTGCTTCAAATTTACACAGAAATTTTTGTGACTGCTCACCAGTTAGTTAGCTAGTTTTGTAGTTCTGAGTAAGGTTATTTAATGCATACTTTCTAAAATATCTAGAAACAGGAAGTGAATGAGAGAAAGACATTGAAAGCTGAATGATATATATGCTGAGGCAGTAAATTATAAAGAAATTTGCAGGGGATTATGCTCTGCACATTTTGTAGAGAGGAATTTCTGGATATCAGTTTTTGTTTTTTTCTGTATAGGCTGCTATACACAAAACTAACAGAAACATTATTTATTACCAAGGAATAGAAGCAAAGACACTCCAAAGAACAGGTATCTTATTTAAGAGAAATTTGTGATATTTCATTTCAGTTGGAGAGCAGTAATACACTGTTTTTTCCAGAAACAGGCCCTAATATCTTTCGGTTGATATGCTGGGCTAGACCCTGCCTGTGTTCACTTAGGGAGCTAACTAATATAGTTAGAGAAAACACACACAGAGGAAATGGCTTACACAAAAAAAGAGAAGTCACTTCATTCAAAAGCATAAACCTGAGCTCTGAACACTTGATATTGTGGCTGGCCTCAAACATTGGAGCACGTATAGCTTGGGTGAGGTCTGAGCTGTAGATTTGCTCAATATAACATAACATTCATTCGTAGGCTCCTGGTTTCTCCCTTTCAGTTCCCCTGCCTGAAAAAACTTGAAAGGTTTCAAGGTCTCTGTGTTGTCAAAATCCAACAGCTTTTTGAAGAGCACAGGTATAATTATCAAGAATAAAGGTGTGTGAAAAACTGTCACAAACACCACTAAAATGGTGACACTCGTGCTTTGGTTTTTATGATTGATTAATTTTGCCATATGCAGGGGGAAAATTTTAAGAACTTGTTCTAATCGGGAAATCTGCCTTGCACATAACTCAGGGAATTTAACTGTCAGACAAATGGAAAATTAGCTAGAACATAAGGAGCGAACATGAGCATGTCATACGTAATTGTTGAATCAAGTGACATGGAAGACTTTATCATTATTTACTTGTTTTTAAAGGGTTATTTCCCATGGGAAATTCGGTTTTTGACAGACAAGGAACTGAACATTAGTAAGTAAAGGAAATGGTTGAAACTGCAACCTTACAAGAACAGCAGTAACATTCACCCGCATCTGTTATCTCTTCGCACTTCTCTTCCACTTCTGGAATTTCTGCATGTTTAATGTGAAATTTAGTGCAGCCCATTGGTGTGCACTTCCAAAGGGGCAAAACTGCCTGGCTTTTATTCTGGGTGTGCAGTGCCTTCTCCTCTTTCTTTTCTGTGCTGGCAGGCTGGCTTACTTGCTTCAGCTCTGAGGTGCATGTAACTTGGATGGTGCTTTGGAGAGTTCCGGCTCGTCGTCTCACTGCACCCTGGAGGGAAACAAGATCTCTTCTGACAGAAGAGGTGGCTTTCAGCCAACATTCATGGTTAGACCCCCATCATAAGCAGCATAGCATGTGTTTGGGAAATAGGAAGGCCCATTTTTCCACAGCAGATAGGTCTGTATGCTGCCACTACCACCAGGATTGTTTGGGGTCCGGTTTTCCCAGGGGGACTTTTACCACAGCATGTATTTATTTATGGAGTAGCATCTCTGTCCATATTTCAGTGACCTCTTGGAATTGTGCCTTATAGGACAGTTCTTGATGCACAGCTGGACATCTCACAATTCATTCTTTGATAAACATATCTACTACCCAAGTTGCAAAGGAAGTTGTTGCCCTGGAACTGGGTGCCCAGATACAAGCTGGCTCTATCCAGGAGGTTGTTTCTGTCATACCATGTACAGAGTATGGATTCCTTCTTAAATGTTCACCGCTTTTTGCCACCTTTTAGTTACTCAGTAGTCATTGATTGAGTTTACCTTTGTACTTTAGCAAGACCCAGTACACCTTCTCTTCTGTAGGCTCAGTAAAACTATATGCCCATCGTCCCACTATAATCTCTATCCTAACTATGTTATTATAGGAAAACTGTAAAAGTCTCATCAGGTGCTTTCCTGGGGTCGAATACCTGATGCTCCTCACTTGAGACCTTTACTATACTGACGTCGTCAGTCAGATTCCAGTCTCAATGGGAAAGTGGCTAAAATGTGGTTGTTCTTCCTTTGCCTGTGAAAGTTACCCTAGTATTTCCTTTCAAAAAAAATTCTAGACAACTTAAAGGAAGAAACTAAGGTTCAACTCCCAGCACATGCTGTGCACCTTATCCTCTCCTGCCGCAATGTTTGGTTCTATCACTGTATTTCACACTCTTTTGTAATTGCAGCTCATGATTGTCCATTTATAAAGCAACCTGGGGTTTGACAGTTTCCTAATGAGATGTTACAAGCCCTCATTACAGCTACTTTCAAACAGCTGAATGTGGTGTCTTCAGGGTTTTTTTAGATCTTTTTTTGTCATGGTTTTGACTTCAGTGAGAAGGTTAAGCAAGCAGGGATTCTTTTATTTAATTTGTAGCCCCTTATTTTCAGTTCTCTAGAGAAGATGATTAACAGAGCAGCCCTAGAGAGCTTTCAGTTTTAAATGTTGAACTCTACCTAAAGCAGTCAGTTCCTTTTCCCTGTTTCAGTTGTAAGTTTTGACAACTTAGAAATACATTTTCATTTTCAAGCAGTCTGAACAATAGCTTCTCTCTAACCCAATCTAATCTTTGGAGCGCTGCCTTTCTCATGTTGTTTGACAGACATGTGAAACAACTGTTAATCATCTTCCGAGTCTGACTTTGCCGGCTGGATCAGAGGATCCTATTTTCTAGGCAGATTAATCTATCTGTTGCTACCCCATAACCTACTTGGAGGCTTCAGCCCTCATTCTGCTGGAAATACACAACATAATGATGGAGAGAAATCGGCTCCTTTGCAGACTGTAAGGATGTTACCAAGTCACTATTTTTTGAAATGTAGTGGGAGTCTTTAATATTCTAAGAAAACTGTAGAAGTTTCAAGCTGGACACCCAAAAAAAGTGGCCATACTTCAGGACTGGCCTTAATGTCTCAGTGATATCAGGCTTCATCTGTAAAATGGGTGTCTTCCTGTGGATTAGGTTTCAGGCCATAGATCTCCCAGTCAGCTGTTCATACTGTATACATGAAATAAAGAAGTAAATATGTGTTGTAAGTGACTTAAACTTTAGATGTCCAAATAGAAATACTTTGGAATATGTACTTTTAAAAAGCAAATATGCAGTTCTGTAAAGATGCTCCAAGTACATTGTTGATTTATTCTGAAAAATAAATGTGATACGCAGACAAATAGTCATTTATACATATATGTAATAGTGGAACATCAGCAAGCGCACACATAAATACATTCAATCACATATACACATTTACAGAGAGAAGTGGATATTAGCCTTTCTGTGAGGAAGTAATTTTTTATTCAAATGTAATCAATTACTATTTATATTGCCTATTAAATCTCACACTACATTTAACTTTTTTGATATATTTCCTTAGCTTGCAAGTACCTCTGCAACAATGGTCCTGTACATTCTGATAAACAATTGCCCATTAAACTGCTCCCCACCTTTCACAGAATTTTGAAGCTACATGTGAATGTGACAAGGAACAGTAAAACAAATAGATGATATCTTTAACTAGCTAAGAATCAAGCTAGTTACTGAGTCTCCCGCAATGAGCTACTAGCTAGTTGTTTAAGCCCATTTTTTACCTGAAGTCCATCGAAGTTCCTTGTTTTCTAAGCGCTCAGTTTGAGACATTGGTGATGTGATTTGCAGATTTCAGAGCTTATTGCTGTCTCTGACATCAAGGAGGCTTACTTTTGCATTTACTAAGCAATGCAAAAATCTTTAATGATCTGAGAAAACAGTCTGTAGATGTTCCAAATTGGGCACCCAAAAAGAGTGGACATACCTAAGCATTCAGCCTTAATGCCTCTGTGACACTGGGCTCCATCTGTAGAACACGTGAGGCTGAAAGGTCTTCCGCATAAACAGAGCTACACCTGATACAGAAGCGCCTGAGAAAATCTGCAGCTCTGCATTGACAGGAAACTTTAAATAGTGTGCAGTGAGTAGGACTGTAACTTGAATAGAAGGAAATAAAATATTAGCAAAAGCACCAAATTGAGAGAATATTTTTTTCAGAGAGCACTGCTCATTTGTGGTAATGAGTAGATAGGTCACCTGTGGAAAATAGCATCTAATTTCATATCGTGACCTAATGTACTCAGTTAAAACTTTCATTTCCCTTCTAATCAGAATGGGAAAGAAACTCAAATGATGATGGAATGAAAGACCAATATCACTTACTTGCCCAATGATTGCATTTGTTGCTTCACTGTGAAATTTTATTATTCCAATTATACTTTAAATCATGCTAATTATATTTTCTTTAGCAACCATTTGCCTAGTAGAGTCCAGATCACTTCAGAAACTAATCAGAAAAGTTTCTTCTAGCTATAACTATTACTAAGCTGTGGACAGCCCTGTGGCACGTGGATTCTTAAACAGGAAACAAATGAGAAACAAAAAGAAAAATTGCCTTTTGCTTATATTGTAGATATGAAACTTAGGTATATCAACATAAAACTTCTCTACCTTTTTGTTACCTAAAATAAAGCAGAAGTGCCTCACAAAAAATAACTCACCTGCACACACCCCTACACCTCTCTCAGCTCCTGTACGTCCTTTGTGGTTTGTGCAAAACTCAGTTTTACTACACCCTTCCTGATCAAAAGCATAAGACACATGTGGACTATTTCTTTTGCCATCTGCCTTCATATATATTCTTACAGCCATGAAGGATAAGAACAATTGTTTAAGCTGACCTCTATTAGGCTTTTGGATGATTTACTTAAAGCATCTATAATTAAAATTCTTCGTAAATTTTCATGTAGATGTAAGACCTTGACCTTGGGTTCTCCTATTGTTGAGTCAAATTGGGTGTTTGATCACATCTAAACCTACCATGTTATGAATCTACTGAACTTACCTATTACATGCTGCTCCTTAATTAGCAGAGATATCACTTTCAGAGCTAAAATTTGGGTCTAATGCATTTTAGTAAAAATTTTCAACTGATGGCACATCTCTGCTGTGAAACTTTCACAAAGTGCTCCAAGGCTTTTTTTTTTTTTTTTTTTTTAATCACATACAATAGTATGAGCCATTATAGATATAGCAAATGCAATAGCAATAGCAATAGCAAATGCAAATACCTGGAGTATTTCTGAGACACTGTTCCTTCACTATTGGAAGTATGATGCCAGACTGAAAGTAAAACAGGAATGGTTTAGCACACAATGGATTTCAAAGACACTTTTGATAAAAATAAATTCACCGTTTTCCCTCATCTCTTTCTTTACTGTTGTGTTCCAGGTTCTGGAACTGTCAGTGATTTCCTACAGAGTTGTTACTTATTAAGTATACCTTTCTTCTTTCTTTAGACAGTGTAGGCCTAAAGACTGCATATCAATCAAACTAGACTGAATAAGAGATTTCAGGTTACCAGAGATTAATAAACCCTCACACTGTAATTCTTCTGCTATAGATAAAGGGGTTTTTGCTTTCTTCAGTAGCTTTTTTTTTTTTAATGGAAAATTGCTTTGCACGTGATTTTTTACTTACAGATTTTTACTTACACTCTCTTTTTAAATCTCTTTAATATGCTCAAGATTATTGAAAGCATTTTTTGATATCCATAAACTAGAAAATGATACTATTTTATCTGCAGATCCTAAGTACATATTTTGGAAGGTATCCTCTGGGATGATTCAACATAATCCTTTATTTTATGTTACTCTGTTGTCTGGTCTCTGTAATACAGCTATTTTTCTTCTGCAGCTGATATAAAGTAAATGGAGAGGATTCTAATTTTACTTTGCTGGTGTATAAATGTGTCATTTCATACAACTAGCTGTTTTTCTTTGTTGTAACTTCTTTCTCTCTGTTTTAGCCTGCGGCTTCCCTTTTTATTTGATCAGTATAGTTTATATCATATTCCAGGCATCACTTCTTCCCAGGAGAAAAACAGGATTTCAAATTGCTACTCATGATTCCTAAGGCGAACTGAAAGGGCACTGACTGAATTAATGTTTCCTTTGCTGTTTTCAGGGCTTATTGGTTTTATTTCCATTAGCTCATGGACGCATTGTTTTTTCTACCTAATAACATTCTTTATCCAATCATTGGCAATTATTTTTTTTTTTGGTAGTTTACAGTTCACCAGAATACAATTTCTGTTAACTAGAAAACTAATCAGTCTGATTATTAGCTGACAAAATAAAAGAATTAAAAATACACAAAGCCTAGAGTACCAAATTTTCTATTTATGCCTTCAGAGGGAAAGTCATACAGCCTGGTATTCAGGTTATCTACTCAGTGTCTCCAGGAACAATTCTTCCAGAACTGGAACTGTTGCTATGAATTTCTTAATAGACTCAAATCTATATTTTTTTTTCCTGGTTAAAATGCTTCTACAACATAATGAAACAGCTATAATTAATAACACTTTTAAAGACAATCTCCTTCTAAAAATAATTAAATTTCCACTGAGGAAATTTCCATCCCTTAGACTCTAATGTTAGAAGCTAAAGTTTGGACATTGCCATTATTGTTGGAAGGAATTAATCTTTTTTTTTTATTTTCTCCCTCAAAATTGCTGTACTTCTTTATTCTAAACTTGATGTTACAACTTTGAAGCCATAGGCAATTCTGCCATTGATGTCAACAAAACAAACCTAGACTTTAAAATACTATTTCTTCTCCGTGTTTGTATATAAAAGCATAGATATAGGTTCCTTATTCCCCATATAAGTGACAGCAGAAACTTTCACTGATATGGATAGTATAACGGAACATAACATTGAAGACCCATCCTCTTTGTCAAATATTCAGTTTACAAGAAGGTCACTTCACAGAAAATTTTCTGTAGTCCAGGGTTTGGTACAAAGTACTTTTATATATAGAAAATAAGTTATGGGTGATTTTTACTTCTGTTTTCCATCCCAAATCCAACTATATATCATATTACACTCCTGTAATTTAAGAAAATATATCTTAGAGGGGTATTGCAACTGCAACAAAAGGCAGTCTTCAGACCACCTGCCTCCAAATCTTGTACTTACAGGACAGACTATTAGATGTATTTACAATGAGGGTGGTGAGGCACTGGAACATGTTGGCCAGAGAAGTTGTAGATGCTCCATTACTGGAAGTGTTCAAGGCCAGGTTGGATGGAGCTTTGGGCAATGTGGTCTAGTGGAGCCTGTCTCTGCCCATGGCGGGGGGTTGGACTAAATGATCTTTAAAGTCGACTTCCAAAACAAACTATTCTATGATTCTATTTTTCTGTGTACTACTGTCTTCCAGCTCACACAAAAGGATGATTCCACACAGTTCTGGGCCAAAAAGTCTGGCCATCTGTCTTCACCAATGACTTTGACACCTTTATTGATACCAACCTTACTTAGATTCATTGATGTTCTGCTTGTCATTTCTGTCTAGATAGCTCTATCTCAAGCAGTTATTAATTTTTTATATTGGCCTGGAATTTTATCTATTTATTTATTTTTTTTTTTCCACAAAAATGTTAACCCTAAATAGATATGTGGGAAAAGTAAACAGACAGACGGGGAAAAAGGAACTCAGATCACCTGTGAGGTCAGAAATAAGGCTTCTTCACATTTTCATGTTGCAGTGCAATGTATTTGTGTTTTTTTCATGCCAGTAAGGATATTGTTTATGGATAGCTGTCAAAAAAAGTTATTTTCTGGTAACAATCAATTTAGTGTTTTCCATAAAGATGGTTTTAAACATCTTCAGTAGCCCTTGTTCATAACTGTGGTGGGTTGACCCTGGCTGGGGCCAGGTGCCCACCAGAGCCACTCTGTCACTGCCCTCATTCACCAAACAGGGGAGAAAAAGTACAATGAAAAGCTTGTGGGTCGAGATAAGGACAGGGAGAGATCACTCACTAATTATTGTCACGAGCAAAACACACTGAACTTAGAGAGGGAATTTATCTAATTTATTACTAAGCAAAACAGAGTAGAGAAATGAGAAATAAAACCAAAACTTAAAACACCTCCCCCCACCCCTCCCATCTTCCCGGGCTCAACTTCACTCCCAGCTTCAACCTCCGCCTCCCTCAGCGGCACAGGGGGACGGGGAGTGGGGGTTATGGTCAGTTCATCACACGGTGTTTCTGCCGCTTCTTCATCCTCAGGGGGAGGACTCCTCTCATCGTTCCCCTGCTCCAGCGTGGGGTCCCTCTCACGGGAGACAGTCCTTCATGAACTTCTCCAACGTGAGTCCTTCCCACGGGCTACAGTCCTTCACGAACTGCTCCAGCGTGGGTCTCTTCCATGGGGTGCAGCCGTTCAGGAACAAACTGCTCCAGCATGGGTCCCCCACGGGGTCACAAGTCCTGTCAGCAAACCTGCTCTGGCGTGGGCTCCTCTCTCCACAGATCCACAGGTCCTGCCAGGAGCTTGCTCCAGCGTGGGCTTCCCACAGGGTCACAGCCTCCTTCAGGTGCCTCCACCTGCTCCGGCGTGGGGTCCTCCACAGGCTGCAGGTGGAATCTCTACACCCCTTCATCCTTCCTCCATGGGCTGCAGGGGGACAGCCTGCCTCACCATGGTCTTCACCACGGGCTGCAGGGGGATCTCTGCTCCGGCGCCTGGAGCACCTCCTGCCCCTCCTTCTGCACTGACCTTGGTGTCTGCAGAGTTTCTTACATCTTCTCACTCCTCTCTCCGGCTGCAAAAGCTCTCTCTAACTGTTTTTTCTCTTTCTTAAATATGTTATCACAGAGGCGCTGATTGGCTTGGCCTTGGCCAGCGGCAGGTCCATCTTGGATCTGACTGGCATTGGCTCTATCAGACACAGGGGAAGCTTCTAGCAGCTTCTCACAGAAGCCACCCCTGTAGCCCCCCCGCTACCAAAACCTTGCCATGCAAACCCAACACAATAACTATTTCATAATACCTAATGAGACTATATATAAAGTTATGGGTCAATTTTAAATATTTTGCACTCTGTGCATTTTAAAAACGCTATTAAGTTAGAAGTCTGACTGTGTTCACTTTCACCCTTAGTCTTCATGACTGATTGGAGAGAGGAGCACTTCCAATGCTTACTCAGATCTCAGCTGGGCTGAATTTAGACCTTGAAGTCCAATTTCTATTCATTCTGTCAGGTGGACTTAGAAATTGACTCCATTTAATTATGTGTTTTATCTTTCCTTGATTAGATGAATATATTTGCAGTAAGTGGAGATGACAGGATCACCTCACTGGGTCTTTGATTATCTGTGGGAAGAATATGGAACTGGAGAGGCTGGGAAGTTGGGATTAAGCAGTTACTATGAAGTTCTGAATCTTTTGTTTTCCCATTTGATATAACCTTTGACAGGAAAGTTGAAGCTTGAAAAGATGTGCTATTATAACATCGTGAACTAGGGTCAAACTTCCAACTAATTTTCCTTCTTCATATTCACACAAATTAATTGTGTCTGCCATAGTCAATTTTGTCTGTTTTTTTTTTAATTGACTCTGTATCAAGGCTCTGGCCAGGGGTTTGGTCTGTCCCTGCTGTGAAGGGCATGTTTGTATTTGTCTTCTTCATCCTGTTAAACTCCATCAGCATCCTGGTTATTGCTTTTGGGAACACAGCCTTTGATGCTGATGCTGAGCACTATTTTTAAACAGTGGTCAACAATATCTTGTATGCCTACAACATTAACTCATTTTAACCATCTGTAGTTTACTAGGAGCCGTCAATATCACCTAACCTAACACTGAATGAAACGTGCAACTCTACCAGCAGATGCAGATAAGTCTGCTGTTGTTGTCAGGGGAAAAAATTAGTAATGTGTGGTTAGGTGCTTCTCTTGATGTCTGTAGCAGCTTCCAAATCAGAGCCCTGATCAGGAAGATATTGCATCCCTTTTGCTCTGTGTTAAATAGCATCCCATACAAAAATATTAATTTGTAACTGCAGTGTTTCTCTGCACTAAACCTTTTTTATTTTTTTTTATGGCAGTGTGGAAGTTTATTGGATTATTATCACTGGGGGTATTAAAAAACTTTGGAATTGTTTTGGAAAAGGAGTGGGAGATACTCCATGCTGCTTCCCATGTCCTGATTTGGAACAGGAGTGGAGCTCAACAAGTCCATTCTTTCCAGCATATTAGCTTGGTCATTTGAGTTTATTGTTCACTGTCTTTATTAGTTCATACTTAATTAGTAAGAACAATATGAAAAATTAGCAGAAGAGTGAAGATGTCTCTGCCAGGCAAAGAAACAAAAAGTAAGACAGGGAAAGTCTGATAATCTTTGCAGTGTTGCTTGGTCATTGCACCCTAACAACCTCCCATCCCTGCCCTGTTTGGAAGACTCACTAGCCTTCCCCATTTTCCTGCCTCCTACCCTTCACTCCCAGCCACAGAGCAGTCTTTCTGTCTCAAGATTCTTTGGAAAAATTGCAGGATGTACAGCTTCTGGTGATATCAGAACTTATTTTCAGGTAAGTAAAAGTAGATGTGAGCAGGCAGCTCTATACTCAGTTTCTCTGCACTTCAATATATTTGCCTTATAAAAGTGCCTGTGAAAGGTGAATATGGCTGTGCCTACCAATGGAGCCAGTGAGTTCAGACATTACTTTAGGGCTATTATTTATAACAATAAGACATATGCAGGAGAAAAAAATCCATCTATATAACTCATTGTCAAATTTATCTTTTAAATACTTGAAAATGACTGCCAGGCCTTTAGAGGCAATGAATTAAGTAACTGTTCCGTATAAAGAGGAGGATCATTGTCTCTGCTTTTTCTCCTTGGGTCCACAATATGACAATGTCAGAGTGACAGCAGCCAGCAGTCCCTGGCCTCCTTATTCTAATTCTATCAGATATCAATTGACAACACCACAAAATGCTGACTTTTTTTTCACTGACATTACAGTATGTAAAACTTTACCTTGGGGTGGACTGCAAAGTTAAAAAAAAAATGCTGATGCAGCCAAAATACTGCTGTATAGTGCTGTTGTGGCCATAAGGGACCTATTGTTTTGTATTTTGCTTTGCTGAACAGAAGCACCTTACAATAACAAAAAAGGCATTTGCTTCATGAACACATTTCAAATTTTATTTAAAAGCACAGCATTGATTTTTCTACACTGTATATTGTTAAAGATTGCTGTATCGTGTGATAATGTTCTTCAGCTGTATCATGCTTTTCCAGAAAAGAGTCTTGGATTAACTAGGTAGCCTTTCCCTTTTCAGTGAACTCTTAGGTTCCCAGACACCACTCATAGCAAGGTTACTCTAGCAGCAGACTCCAGAGCAAATCCTGATTGTATGAAACCTGGGACACCCGGGTATGATGGTTCCTGCCATTTTCCCAGACTCTCAAACAGCATGTCTGATGCATCATTGTACCTTCCTGCACTGAGGACAGAGCTAGCGTGTAGCTTTCTGATAATGGACCTCAGTGAGAAAGAAAAGCAATCAAAGCTGAACAGGTCAAATTAGCAGTCCTGGTAAAATTGTCTAGCAAAGTGAAATAGGAATGAGAAGCTCTGAGCAGCAGAGGACAGCCCAGAGGACAGGTGAGTCAAGCAGTCTTGACTTTTAAATAATGTGTTACTACTTGTCTTACTGTGTGGCCTTGCACACGTTACTCTAACATTTATTCCTTCCATCTGTAGGGAATCTAATGTTTATTTACCTGGCTAATAGGTATCTTGTGAGAATTAAGGAATTGATGTTCAGTAACACATTTAACTAATGTAACCAAATGAAGATAATTAAATGTTTAAACGTTGTTAAGTGGCTGATCCAGAGGAATATCAAAGTCATACTTGAAGGCAAGACAGAATCATAAAATTTGGAGTGCGGAATCCCATTCTGTTTCATTTCATTATGGTCCGTGATCATGACATTTGCATTTGAAGTGGACAAGAGGATTTCAAAGCATTTCTGTGATGTTATAAGTTCCTCAGATCCCGAGTTCAGGTTAAATACCTTGGAAGTCAGAGACCTTTGCTGGTTTACTTTGTGCTGGGCAATCAGCTTACCGGACGTCTGACCATATCAACTGCTCCAATTTTTTTGTTATATGGGGGACCATTCTTCTGTCTACAGAAAAGAGCAGGTTGATTGGACTGCCACTTCTGACTGGAAAGTCAAAATCTCCAAAAGACTACCTAGAGTCAAAAGCTCTCAAGCTTTCCCCTTGAGACTGGAAAAATCTAGGCAAGATGTGTTATAAGTTGCTCCATTCCTTTATGCCAGGAAACGCAATTGCTGACTATGTTTTGTAGCAATTAGTACTTGGACTCTTCTAAAAGAATGGTTGTGTACCTGGGGAAAATGTTTTCCTCAGAAGTATTCTAAGATCCCCAAAGGAGATTTAAGCATTAAAGAAGACAGCAGTCAGAAACTGGAAAACTGTCCCTGCAAACCTTACTTGAATTTAGTGATTTGGATTTCGGACTCCAAATTTCCAGGATGTCTTTTCAGGCCATCACAGTTAATGTGGTAATATGCTGCAGGAGTTTTCCTGTCTAAAATTAGGTGTCCTTAAATGCTGAAGTAATGGTATTATTTAGAGCAGATTTATTTTGATGTGACTGACCTTTCAATTGTATGCCTTTTTGTTACCAGATAAGTTACCTAAGAATTGCAAAGGTTGGATGAAAGGTGAAGCAAACATGTATCCTACATCTGAAAAATACCTGTAGCAAACACTTTAGAAAAAAAGAATGGGTCATATAAGAAATGATTGGTCACCTCTCATTTTCTAGCTTCCTCCTCACAGCAATTTATTGACTTTCTGAGCTAGAGATTGCATTTGAACAGTTATATTTAATAGCCACCAGCAAATCTATCTTCTAGTTCCTTTTTAAACCTATTTATACATTCAGTTTTCTGTGGGAATAATTCTATAGTCTTCATTTTTATGTGTCACATGAAAGAATATTTCCTTTTATTTGTTTTAAACTTGCAGCCTCCTCTTTCTTTTGAGAAGCCATGAATAATCTCACTGCCATTCATCATTGTATAGGTCTCTGTCATGTCACTTCTTATATAACCAGTATCATTCTAGACTATTTCACATGCACATGCAACCCACCCCACACATCTGATCATACATGTGGCCCCTCTTGGCTGTGTTTCTGTATCTTGTATGGGAAAAGCAACCAGAACTCAAGTGCAGTAGTCAAGAAATAAGATTTAGACAATGACCAAAATGGTGATTTCTATCTATTTTCCAGATCCTTTTCAATTAAGTGCAAATATTCTACTTCATTTCAGACTGACACTGACCATTAAACTGATGTCCACAGGGACCTATTTAAGTGATTCCAAGTGATATACTTGTTTTCAAGAGCAAATGTAACCAATACATACAGTTTACTATGATTTATGGCTACTGGGGAAGATGTTATTTACATTTCTGTTATTCCCAAGCCATCTTAAACTAAAGCATACTCATAGACCTGTCTTGATTGCAAATTACCAAAATTAAAAGAGTGTCAAATGTCATTCCAGTGTGTATTTTATCGCCATGGTAACAAAAAGGTAACTGAGTAGGTTAAGCTACAAATTACGTACTCAGCTATTTAAAGACCTCAATGAAATAAAGTCACTTAATCAAGCTTATCATTGCTTGTGCTATGTAATCAAGACAACTTTATTAAAGCCAAAGTAAAAATGCTGCATGTTTCTGTGTTGCCTCTCTTCTGTATGCTCTAATATATCAAACATGGCCAGTCAATGAACATTACTCATTGTTGCAGGCTATGCTTTCCAACCATGTTAAATAGAAGTGTGTTTTCTTTTGCAAATACTCCATATTGTAAGTTTTCCTGTATCATTTATAACTAAAGCTTAATATTTTGAAATATATCCTTTCATATGCTAAATGCTCTTCAATTGCACACATCTCAAGGAACAACAAAATCAGATGCACTGAAAAGTACACTCCTGGGTTTTTTCTTCTAATTCAAAATTATATGCATGGAATACAATGTTAGGTTGTGGCTGTTGCCAAGCAAAATTGCATTATAATCAAAAGCGCACACAACAAGGGTAGAAAATAAAAAAATGCTTCTTAGCTGAATTCAGATGCTGTGCCAGGATAGTAAAAAAAATATTTATTTGGAAAAATCAGTAAAAATGTTTGCTGCATTTTATTCTCCCAGTATGGCAGTAGAAGTTTACATTATTTAATCACATTACATCAGTAATAACTTACATATGTATAGTACCTGCTGTCATGAAGTACCTTGTAGGGTCATTATGCAAATTGTAATAACAATTACTGCTCACTTCACAGACACACTTGCCTTTAGCCAGTGTCCAGAGTTTTGTGGTCCCATGAACTCAAATGCTGTGTTTGTTTTTTATCCATACCTAGAACTTTACCAGAAATTGAAAAAACAAACAAAAAAACCCAAACCAAACCAAAACAAAACCCAACCAACCAACCAAACAAACAAAACCACCCCTGTTTTTCCAAGTGAAAATACAGGAATTTCAGAGGCTTAGCCAATCCATAGTGCAATGTTCAGGAAAAAGTCTGCAAAAACCCAGAGAGGAAATATCCACTTGAAATTAACTCTGAATATATTAATGGAAACATTTTTTTCCTGTACGACAATCTCATAGGCTTGACACTTATGTTACCATTTATTAGCATGAACAGTCTACACCAGTGTTATGATAGCTAATTAATGTAATAATTTCTAAATAACAAAGTGGCAACTGAAGTGCTACTACTCACCCTATCTTTACGAAGCATGTCACAGGAACACAACTGACTACTGTGTATAGTTAGGGACTCCCGTTCCATCCTCTCCTAATGGACATCTTCAGCAGCGAACACCTTCCAAGGATTCAGACCCCAATCCAGAAAATCACCTATGCACCTATTTAAATTTAAGCATGTGAATAAACCCATTCACTTCAGAGGCAATACTTAATACATAAACTTAAGCATATGTTTAAGTTAAGTCTGATGAGCGCCTGTGGCGTACTGCAAAGAAACGTGCCACCTACCGTTTCATCAACATCATGTCCTACAGCACCTGGGTTTTCTTTGGAAATTGTCCATCTTGTTAAAAAAAAAAAAGACCCAAACTTGATTAGCTTATAAAATCTTGAATAGCTTGCAGTTTGAGGTAGCTCAGCTGCACATGAGTGAGCAAAAGAAGTTTTGTGCCAGGAAAATAGACTCCCTCATTTTTCAAAATGAGCTAATTTTTTTCCAATGGCTTTTCATTCATATTCAGATAAATTATTAGAAGAAAATCCCAGTTTATTCACTTCATGAAATATTTACATGTTGTCACTATTTTGATTATATCAATTTGGGCCTCAATCCTGTTCTTGATTTCAAAGGAAGCAAGATCAAACCTATAGAAAATAAAAAATAGCTTTCAGCAACATAGAGCTGTTAAAATCATTAGCAAAAATTGAATAATTTTACTTTATTTATACAAGATCAGTAATTTTTTTTTCACATTTGTGTATATCTGAGGTTTGACTTCACTAAATCAAATGGAGAAAACCATAGCTTGGACTTCCCAGAGAGTTTGGACCAGGTTCATGTGTCTTGTCTCACTAGCAGTGACTAACAACTACTCATTCCAGAGCAGATCATTGTATCTTTTGTGGCAGACAATACGAAAAGATTTTCTTAATTTCATATGATTTTGGTCAATAACACATTCAGGTGTAGGTGTATAGCAAGACAGGAAGAAAAACCTTTTGATGTAATCCAGAATAACACTTGATTATTTATAAAAATGTTACCTTTGCTGTAGCCCAAGTGTTGTACTACACAGAGAATAAGCTTTATGCACATGTACATGTCTATGGTTAACAACTCCATTTAAACATTGATGGAATTTTCTACTGCATTTGCTCTGGGGCATGCTTTTAAATGTTCATAACTCCATTATTTTACAATCAACTCTTATACAACCCAGCAAAATATGTACTATTCACTGGGGACTAGTTACATGCTGAGTTTCATACATCAAAGTTTTGTCATTTCTAAGTTATGCTAAGGAGAAAAAAAAATCCAGTCGCAACAACTTTTCTCTTTCTTTATTAAAAAGTGTAGTGTTTTCACTCAGGCAAAAATCAGAAACAGCTGAATGCATTTTACTCCAACTGCAAAATGGGGAAAAATCACCTTTGAGCAGAGACCAGTTAAATATAATCATGAGGCAGAAAGGTGAGAAATTTGGAACAATAAGCATCTGCAAACAGGTACGTTCAGCAGCAAATGTTTTCAATCTTCACCACATCTCCCTCTCTTTTCCCCAGTCCCTCTTCCTCCCCAGTGCCTTTCTGGTCTTTCCCCTTTGCTTACCTAGCGTAGGATAGTTTCCTGTCTTTGCCCCTTTTCTAATTTAGTAACCTTCCTTCATCCCTATTTTTATTGCCCTCTTTTTGTTGGTTCTGTGGCTATCTGTTCATACCTGGGAAGCAATAAACTCATTAATAATTCTATGGCTTGAAAGACAATGGTAGCAACAGGCGTTTAGTATCATTAAAGTGAATGTTTGGATTTCACTGAACTAGAAGCACTAGAGTTGCCTGCATGGGCCTAATGCCCACAGACCAAACTTTCTGAATATGTACTTCGAGTCATCCTTTCAGCAGTTTGTGATGAAGATGAGGAAGGCAACATCCAAGCTAAGGAAGGGGAAAAGAGCACATGGCAGAGAGGTGGGCAGCAAATTCTAACTGCACTTAGTACATCCTAAAAAACTGTGATTCATGGGAATGATTATATTATTGCCATGAATGACACATTTTCAGAAATGCTTATCTGTAATTAATTTGCCAATTACACACCATTAATTTATCATGCAACTCTATTTTCCCCTCCTTTTCCCTTGTAAGCCCCTCCAATGAATTAACCAGATGAATCCTTGGTAGTGAACTGAGAGACATGAATGATCCTAATAGCCATAGGCCATCCTTATTTTTCTTTTTCGTCAAACATAAGGTATTTCAGAAGAAGTCTTTACAGTGTGTTGGTTATCTATGTGAATGGAAATGGTGCTTGAACTTCACAATTGCAGTTCTTTTCTGTATCTAGACCAGGAACATTAAACGACCCACTTTGGTGGACTCAGTGAAGTTTATCCCAAGGAAATCAGTGAGCTGAGCTCTCTTACAGAACCTTAAGAATGTTTCAGTGCTTCCATGCTGATCAAAACTAGATGGTTGTCATTAGGAGTTTTAATTCTGACTCTGTCATGTTGCTGTACATCAAGTTCAGCTCTTCATGCATTCTTGTATATGATCATGACCTCTTAACTACTTAATTTAAATCTGAAGTCCCCAGTAAGCTGAATACACCAAATTGCTGATGTACACAAATATGGTGTGTGTATGTTTATAAAATGACAGTTCCAAATACATTTGACCCTCCCCAGCTACTGCTTCTCTGGTAACGGTGTGCATAGCACTTTATTTTGTAATGAATTTGTTCTTCTCTGCATTATCCTTGCCATTTCTGTAAACAGAGGTATAACACAACCAAGTCCGAAAAATTATGTATCTGCAACTGAATCTGAGCAGAAAGCTATCAATCCACTAACATGCAAACACATTGAAAGATAACGTGTGACACCTCATTCACCTTAATTAGAGCTTATTAGAACCTGCTTTGATTCTTACAATGGTGATTCCAACACTCTTATCTGACAGGTTAATGAGCATCTGAAATGAATAGTGTTACTAATGAGGATCTGCTGAAATTAATCATCTGTTATTATTAACAACTCCAAAAGCTAAATTTCTAAAGATCAGATTATGTAAGATAATGTATAAAAGGGAAGAAGCCAAAGTGAAATATTATCAAGTGGTAGGTTATTTCCAAGCCTAAAGCAGGGCATCAGTTGTATTTTAAGGGAGGAAATTCAGCTATTTATTTCTAAGATAAATTATTTTGATCCTTTCAGAGGGTTTTTTTACAATCAAAATTTGAAAAAGGGATAAATAGAAAAATTTCTATTAGAAATCATTTAAAGTTGGAAAATGAAGCACCTTTGTCATAGTGGATGGGGATAAAAATTGGACTTGGTTCTACAAGCCCTGAAAAGTGAAACTGGCAAAACTGAAGCCTCTAAACCAATAAAATGTCAAGTGTACTAGCCATACAAACCTAATTTAAGAACTATCTCTGTTTATCACCTTCTTCAGCCTTCCTGGGCATCGCCAGTCCCTAGTTTTGGAAAAACAGTTTCCAAGCTGTGAAATTGGCTTCTGTTATCATTCAAAATTTCATTCTCTGTAAAGCAGAAAACGGGAGGCAACATCCTAAAAACCAGTGTTCCTTTAAATATTGTAGCTTTAGACATTTAAAGGAGTTGCTTCTACTGACGTCATTGCAGTACTGGAAAGAGGACACATGAGAAAAAAAGAAAGCATATGTTGGTTTGATAATACTCTCCTGATTCACTTCATACATAATTCTATCCTTTTTCTTCCTCTGTCTGAACATATGGTGGTTTTAAATCAGGTGGGTTAAGCAATACTGGAAGGAAAAATAACTCTTCTTAGCAATTAATCTGAATTTAGAAATGATGATTTGCTGTGTATTCTGATTAATTTTCTAGTAGAGTTGTGAGATGGCCTTTTCCATCACTTCCATGACACAGCTCTATTATGTCCTCTCTCTTATGCCTTTTTTTCCTGAGCTAAAACAGTCTTTTCAAATAACTGTTCAGTGAGTATTTTCTATGTCATAATAATTTTCATTGCCCTTTCCTAGACTTTCATTTTTCTCTTGTTAGGTGATATTTTATCATCTGAGATAGGTCTGTCAGAACTGAACATTGTATCCAAAGCTTTCTGTGCACTAAAATAACATTAGGCCACTTTCAGTGTTTCTTGTACACTTCCTAAGACAACATAACATCTTGCTTTCTGCTGGTTTTTTCCCTCCATCATTGCAGATTTTATTTTTTTTTAACAGCGTGCATGGTAGTATGCACTTTTTTCTGAAAAAACAATTCATGTGTTGTGAGATGCTGGATGGTTTCTTTCCATTACAATACTTCACATTCTTTTTCATTCAGTTGTGTTTCCCTATTGATTCTTCTGAGAGGATCTTTAAGATTTCTTATGGCACTAATCTTGCCTGATCTAACTAATTTTGACTCATTTGAAAAAGCAGTTACATTGTTTCTGGTGTATTCACCCAACAGCAGGCCAATGACCTCCTCAACAGAAGCATTGTATGCAGCTGTCATCAACGAACCTATCTGTTATGACCTTGTCTAAGCCGATTCTTTTTTTTGCCAATCCACCAATGTTCTGTGCCATAGAATTTCACCCTCTAACCATGCACTGTGTGAAAAGTTTGCCTAAATGTGCTGCTTGATAAATTCATTGAGCACGCCAGTCCCTACTGGGTAAGACAGGGAATAAATATTCCCTGCTTCTCTCCTCGATCTATTGATGGTTTCATAGACCTTTCTTTTCCTCTTATGCCGTCCAACTCATCTCTTTTCCAAGCTAATTTTTTTTTTTTTTTTTTTTTGGTCTCTTTGAAGAGAAACTGTTTGTCAATCCTGACAATTCTTGTTGCTTTTCCATATACACATATATATATATATATATGTAGTAGTTTGACTACTTCCTTTATGAGACGGAAAAATCCTACTTTCTGCAGTGTTCAAAAAAGGCATATATCATGGATTTATACATTGGCATAATGTGGTTTTCTGTTTTATTTTCACGGCCTTTCCTGATAACTCTTAATATTATACTTGCCTTTTTTTGATTGCCATTGAAATTACTTTTTATAGAACTATCCACAGTGATGAGAAGCCCTCTCTCCTGAACCAGTTAACAAGCTATAACTGTACAAGCATAATTAGGATTTTTATTCTGCATGTGTATTACTTTGCATTTATAGACACTGAGTTTCATATGCTGTTTTATCACCCACTCAGTTTTGTAAAATTATTCTGCAAACTCTTTGCAGATAAATGCAAATATCATTCCAGACTTGAGGAAAGGAATGAAAATCTATTCTGATGAAAATTTGTGTTGAGACAGAGTAGAGATAAGAGCATGCTTTTGGGGGGAAACACATGGACATATTCAGAACATTTATACAGGTCTTGGCTGTCCAGTTGCTCTCTCTTACAGTCAACCAGACTTTAACAGCCCCACTGAAAGGTCTGAAAAACTCCTGCTGACTTTACAGTGCCTGAGATTTCACTCACGCACTTTTGATCCAGGGAGAAAAAAGTGGCTGGAATAGAGTGGCTGAAAGAGGAATTCATATAAGTATGAAATCAGCTTTGTACAGTTGCCTCCAAGGAAGAGGTCTCTCAAAGAAATGGGAACAGCCTTCACTTCTTAATACCTAATATTCTAGAGGTATTTCTTAATCCCCAAAGAAAGACCCACAGGAATGCAATCATAGGTTTTTCTTTCTCTTTCTCTCTCCTTCTTTTCTAATTTTTTTTTAATGTCTGTTATTTTTGTCACACTTTAGCCAACTCTAATTAGCATATTTTTGCAAACTGGTGAAACAGGCAACATTTTCAACTTCCCTCTGAACATTTTGTGAGGCAAAACACAGAAGTAACACCTACATGTAGATGATTCTGCGATTGGCCTTGTTCCAAGCATCGTTTGAAACTAGCTGTAAGAAATCTAAGAAAATTAGACAAGTTGGACCTTACACACCCATATGGAACTAGAAAATCTAATGACAACACAGGAAACTGTCAGCTGGTTCTTAATGTGTCATACAAGAAAGAAGCATTACCAGAAAGCTAGTTTATTGAACCTAACTGACATGAACAACAACAAACCAAAATTAGTAAAAGCATGTGCCTAGGGCAATCTACTGCTGTTTATTTATTTTAGATTTCCTAAAGCTGCTTATTGCTTAGATTTCTTTGTTGGATACTGAGATATGCTGTCTTGCTATGGTAAAATGCTGTATTCTGAGGGGACAATTAATGACAATCAAATACAAAATACATTTCTAAATAAATAAAATAAAACCTATATTTGTTCCCTAATAAATATAATATTTTTAAAACTATTGCAAATACCTAGTCTTCCTGTCATGGCCTTTTATTTCCTGTAGTATCAGAAAAAAAACCCCAAAATATAACGGACTGCTCAAAGTACTAGCTTGCCTTGTAGATGAAACTGAGAAGGTACAAAGGTCCCAACTTCCCTTCAAATATCTACATCTCACTGCCGGACCTGAATAGGGCAGAGGTCTTTGCTTTGAATGTATGATCCCCAATTCATTCCTGAATCTAAATGAATCAGAGGATGAATTCATTCTCTGGTCTGCTGAGTTCAAGCTGGAAATAGTTTTCTAGTGATTCATGATCTGTCTCTGTTCAGACTTTCAGATGAGCTAACACATTCTTCTTCATAATTCTGTTTGGTTTTTATTTTCCTCTGAAATACTCTTGTCTCTTTCCTTATTTATTCAAAAAATAGATTCTGAAGGAAAGCTTAAGCATGAACTCCCTCAGGCACCACATCCAGCATCCAGATGCCACTGGCACACTCAGTCCCTGGATGGGACCCTTTAGGCTCCCAGCATTGAAATTTTAAGGACTAGTCCCCCAGGGTGTTCAGCTCTTACATGTTCTCAAGATCAGATCTGTCCTCTACTTATCTCAGGCCTTAAACCAACAAGATGTGACCTAAACAAGCTCTAACCGACCCCACAGAAGAAGCAGCTGCAGGGTGTTCAACCAGTAGCTATAGCCCAGGGATCAGTGCACTCGAGTGGGAATGCAGCATGCACTGTTCCCAATCTTTTCTCTGTCCAAGAAGGTTGGAATGACAGCCTCTCATCTTTTTGGTAAATATACTAGCTGGTAGATTATTAGGCAAATATTACTTCTGCCAAAGTTATTTATTTCTGTGTCATGCTCAGGCTTTCTTTAGGAAAACATCTACATTGCACAGCAGCACTTCATATTGGGAACACAGCCTCTGCTTGAGAGGCATAGAGATGCTGGATTTGCAAAGCCTTGTGCAGCTGATTGTTTCTTCCTTTTCCCTCTGTGAATCCGTGTCTGGTCTCTCCCTGGGACGTCCCAGCCAGCTAACACTACCTCAGGCATTTTCTTTGCAGGCTCTGCTCAGTTTTTCTACATATGCTACAATTTCAATATTTTTCCTACAGCCCAAAGGCCAGTAAGATGTACAGGCCAAAATTTGGTCTTGGTGGTTTCAGGTGGACTCCTTTTATTTCTATGGCTTTATTTTTGTTGTATGTGAATACAAACTCTGATAGGAGAATTTGGCCCACTGTGTATAATGACATGTATTCACAACATAAACCAATGATTATATTACCACACAGTACAGCAAACTGTTCTTTAGGCAATAAAAAAGCATTTTCAGCTCCAAAGGAGCAATTACACTGCACACTGTGAATGCATATTAAGAATAATACACAGAACTCCTCTCAGTCTAAATTAGTGTATTGACATGATGGCAGCTCTGAAGATGAAAGAGTGCTGGAGACCTGGGCATTTTGTTCATTAAATTCTCATCAGGGTAACTACATTGACATAAAAACATCAGTGAAGACATTGGAGGCAGATCTTCTTCTGATGTAAAATACTGTTGATTTCAGTAAGTACAGGTTAGCTTAAACGAACTGTTCTTTAGTCTAAAACAGAGATAAACTGGTACAAAGGGGAAAGAGGGGGTTATGCTGATCTGTTCCACAGCTTGCATGAAGGTACCACACACAGGTACTCCTGTCGTTATTATTTTCCTTTCCCTCTTAGGCATTACCTTGAAACTATGAAAGGCTGGAAGGAAGATTGCAGGGGCAGATTGAACATTACACAACCCTGAAGAGAATATTTGTAAATTGTCTGATTCCACTTATGTTGTTTCATTCAAAAGTCATTGTTAATCTTGCAACCTGCAACTTGATTACTGGCTGTGTAGGTCTGGTTTTAGGATCTGCCACATTTATTATATTTATTAAAGTACAGACATGGAAGACTCTAACTATGATGTGTGAAATCTGTTCTTTCACTACTGCACTGCAAATCTCATTGGAAGCAATGAATTTCCTTTATTTAGACCTATTCCATAGGTAGGGAAATAGAGATTTTTAATTTTTTTCTTTTTTTTTATTTGTATGAACAATAAAGACTTGTTAGTGATTTACCTCTGATGTTTATGGATTTCCCTTTAGCACATGCAAATTGGTTTTAGGCAATAAACAATAATTGTGTTTTAGGACTCAGAGGTGTCAGTGCCATATTATGTTCAGAACCCTGGTAAATTTCTCTGTTCTACCTTTCTTCTGCAGACAAAAAAATATATGACAAATAATGTTCCTTGACTCCCAGCCTACCTTTTCTTCTCCTTTTCTCTTTCACACCATATTTTTAGATTAATGATACTTAGGAAAATACTAAAAAAAAAAAAAGTTGCAAATGAATGATTCTAACTATGGTGTCTGTTACTCCTCAAGGACCCAGTAGAAAACCAGAAACTTTTAATCTAGAGCAACTTTACAAGCCACTAGAGCTAAAAGTTAATTGGAAATTAATTCCATATTCTGTGTAAATTATTTCTGTTAAATCATGTGTTACTGTATAAATAATATACATTTAAAGAGGCTATTGTAAGCACAAGATAATTAACAATAAACAGAAAGCATTATTCTGCAATAGAATGCTTTGGCCAAGTCCAATTTATTTTTCTCACTTATAACACTAAAAGAACATCTTACATTTGTACTTTATATGCAAGTCACAACAGTTCTGTTCATAACCACACTGTGTCTCCTTTATATATTCATGCCTTTTACAAAATTTCCATGATCTGCACAGCAAAAAACAGACATTACTAATTGTTTAAGGGCTTGGGTTTTTAAACCCCAAAATCATTTAAACTGGTTTTATTACAAAACAAATAAAGGTCTAAAATGGGAATAATTTCAGTGCAAATTCTAGTCTCTAATGTTGAGATTCTAAGAATCTAGTCTATCTGTACAGAAAATAGATGTCATCCATGACTCTTAGATTTTGGATATCACTCTTTTTTCTGATCAGGCTACTGACACATACATAATGCTCTATGCACAGTCTGCATGAAATATAATCCAAAGAAGAGTTTATGTGTAAATGCAGGCACCTGAAAATGGCTATATGAAACATTAATTGTTTGGGGGTTTTGTTTTGTTTTGTTTTGTTTTTAATTCACGTCTGGCAGTAACAAATACTGAGCAGCTTTTGCTTTGTTAGTGTAGGTGTTGTTAATGCACTTTCTGCATCCATTTAAATGCAAATCCTCATGCAAATAATCATTTGAAGGAGGAAAAAAAAAAGGAATATGTTCAGCTGAAGACAAAACTGGAAGGATAATAGAAAGCATGAGCAGAGTGTCAGTGGAGGGCTTTACAATAAAAAACCCTTTTGGAATGCCAATGAAAACACATTAACGACTGCACTGAAAATTTCTCAATAGAATATTACAGTAGAGTAGTATGTATCCATGGTTTCCAGAAAGTTAAATTGAATTAATTAATTTAAAATATATGTATGTTGGATATATGTTTGCGAACATGTAGTACTGTATATGCATTCATGTCAGAGCCATAAACAGACTCTCAAGTACTGGCCACAGACAAATATTTGTTATTTGAATCTAAAACTGGAGAAGAAGAATCATTAAACAGACTACTGTATAACCAAATAATGCTTTGGGGTGGCATTTGTGCAGAAAACAGGAAATGAATGGGGACTTAATAAACATAATTGAACTAGAGAACAGCAATTTTGGACCTCTTTGCTCTGGGGAAGCATGATCTTGGAAAAAGTTGCAGTTTACACATTTCTCCAGGCCACTTAAGTAGCTAAACCCCACAAACCCCTACACTGTGCTATAACAGAAATAAGCTTCCTGCCCACTTGTACCTTTTTAATATTTCCAGCATCTCTCACTCTGAATCAGTTAGCCTATCTGACAGACAATATATTATCATGGATAGAGAGACCACTATAGTTTTAATGCACTGCAAGCTACCTGGCTTACCACTGACTCATTTGATAACAGCATCATGATGATAAAGCCCGGAAATGCCAGCCTGTACACTGAAAGACAATCATTAGTCTGTCTGGAGCCAAATACTCTCCAGTGCAGGGCAGGCACCTTCTTTCCTGGGCATCAGTTGCTAGAACTTCCTGCCCATGAGCTTGGGAATCCAAGAAAGTTAATAATTGAATTTTGAGAGTGTTGGTCTAGATTATGATGCAAAGGCCTTGTGCTGGAAACAGTGTTGAACACCGTCAGGTTAAATTTCTTAGGTCTTTGAGGTTGTTTATGTTTGAGCTGCTGGGCAGAATGGCACAACTGTACTTGAGCAGCTGTATACAACCCAGGGCAGTTGGCTGTGGAGAGGGAAGGGGCATATGGTGGGGAAGCTGAGAAAGTGGGAGGTCTAGCAGGGACTGGGAGAGGTGGAAGGTGTAGAGGAAGAAGGAGATAATTTGTTAGAATAAGAGTCAGAATGAGAGCAAAATAACAATTTATTCCCTTGCGTGGTGGACAGAGGAGGAAGAGAGAATGGAGCCACAATACTTTTAAAGTGCTGGGTGTGTTTGAGTAAAATGGAAATTACTAGAGCTTTAGGAATTTTACAGGTTCCAAAAATTTTCAGTCTTTCTCTTCTTTTCAGACAGCGAAAGAAGACAGATCCAGATTGGTTTCACCCTTCCACGACCGGAGCAGCAGTAGTCTTTGTCTCAAACTTGAAGCCTGGGAGGAGAGGGAGGGAAGGGACAAAACACTGATAACCAACATGATTTTCATATAGAATGGGGAGGAGGATGAGGCAAAAGAAAAACTTCCAGCCTAAGGCAAGCCTTGGAAAATAACTGTCAAATACAACCCTCTACAGTGAGAGGATTTTTACCATTGCTGGCCATAGCAAAATCTGTTACTGATTAGAGGCAGTTGGTGGCCTCCTTCTGCAGAGAGTGTGAAAGAGGCACCTTATGGCCTTCAAATGATAGACATGTATTGTGAATCAAATATATAGCAATAATATTGTTTTTATCCACCTTCCTTGTCTAACGTCTTGGCTTTATGCTGTTCTTCTAGATCAGATAAGTACCAATCAACACAATTAGAGTTAAGCAAATAATTTGCAATGAATAATTTAGCAGATGAATTTAGCCTCTTTTCCTGACTATGGAATATTGCTGAGCAGATCATGATCTCCTTTAAAATATTCATTATTCTAATTTATTCTGAAAATGTACTCCATGAAAGCTTCTGTATACTTGGCACTCAACATTTCCTCTAAGTGTGTTGCCTAGCTATGACTGATCAAATAAATCACATGGTGCTGATATTGTTGCCTGACTGGATAAACACTTGAATACGGTATATGAAATGAATATACACTAATTTATGTTTAATTTGGTTAGTACTTGGAAATTAATTTTCTGTTAAAAATCCACAATAGAAAGATCTTGTCTGTTTCATCATTCTTCAATAGACTGAAGGGATTTTTGGTTCTGAATCATAGAAACATAGAATGGAAGGGACCTCAAAGATCATCTAGTTCCAACCCCCCCTGCCATGGGCAGGGACACCCTCCACTAGACCAGGTTGCCCAAAGCCTCATCCAACCTGGTCTTAAACACTTCCAGGGATGGGGCATCCACAACCTCTCTGGGCAACCTGTTCCAGTGCCTCACCACCCTCACAGTAAAGAATTTCTTCCCAACATCTAATCTAAATCGACCCTCCTTCAGTTTAAACCCATTACCCCTTGTCCTGTCACTACACTCCGTGATGAACAGTCCCTCTCCATCTTTCCTGTAGGCCCCTTCAGGTGCTGGTAAGCCGCAATTAGATCTCCACGGAGCCTTCTTTTCTCCAGGCTGAACAACTCCAACTCTCTCAGCCTGTCCTCATAGGAGAGGTGCTCCAGCCCTCTGATCAGCTTTGTGGCCCTCCTCTGGACTCATTCCAACAGCTCCATGTCTCTCCTGTACTGGGGACCCCAGAGCTGGAGACAGTACTCCAGGTGGGGTCTCACCAGAGAGGAGTAAAGGGGGAGAATCACCTCTCTCAACCTGCTGGTCACGTCTCTTTTGATGTAGCCCAGGATACCATTGGCTTTCTGGACTGCAAGCACACATTGCCAGCTCATGTTGCGCTTCTTGTCCACCAACACCCCCAAGTCCTTCTCCTCAGGGCTGCTCTCAATCCATTCTCCACTCAGCCTATAGTTCTGCTTGGGATTGCCTTGCCCCATGTGCAGGACCTTGCGCTTGGCCTTGTTGACCCTCACGAGGTTCACACAGGCCCACCTCTCAAGCCTGTCAAGGTCCCTCTGGATGGCATCCCTTCCCTCCAGCGTGTCGACCACACCACACAGCTTGGTGTCATTGGCAAACTTGCTGAGGGTGCACTCGATCCCACTGTCCCTGTCGCCGACAAAGACATTGAACAGTGCCGGTCCTAGTACTGACCCCTGAGGAACGCCACTCATCACTGTTCTCCACATGAACTTTGAGCCGTTGACCGCAACTCTTTGAGTGCGACTATCCAGCCAATTCCTTATCCACTGAGTGGTCCTTCCATCGAAACCATGTCTCTCCAATTTAGAGACAAGGATATCATGCGGGACAGTGTCAAATGCCTTGCACAAGTCCAGGCAGATGACATCTGTCACTCTTCCCTTGTCCACCAGTGCTGTAACCCCATCATAGAAGGCCACCAAATTTGTTAGGCACAATTTGCCCTTAGTGAAGCCGTGTTGGCTGTCACCAATTTTCTATACGCCTGAGCACAGTCTCCAGGAAGGTCTGCTCCATGATCTTGCCAGGCACAGAGGTGAGACTGACTGGTCACTACTTCCCTGGGTCTTCCTTCTTTCTCTTTTTAAAAATGGGGGTTAAATTTCCCTTTTCCAGTCAGTGGGAACTTTGTCAGACTGCCAGAACTTCTCAAATATGATGGCGAGTGGCCTGGCCACTTCATCCACCAGTTTCCTCAGGACCCGTGGATGCATCTCATCAGGTCCCATGGACTTGTGCACCTTCAGGTTCCTTAGATATTCTTGAACCTGATCTTCTCCTGCAGTGGGCGGTTCTGCATTCTCCCAGTCCCTGCCTTTGCCTTCTGTGACCTGGGCACTTGCCACTGAAGACTGAGGCAAAAAAGTTGTGGAGTATCTCAGCCTTCTCCATATCCTGGGTAACCAGGTCTCCTGTTTCATTCCAGAGGGAGCCCACATTTTCTCTCATCTTTCTTTTATCACTGATATACCTATAGAAACTTTTCTTCTTGTCCTTAATATCCCTGGCCAGATTTAATTCTATCAGGGCTTTAGGAATGTAGCTTGTGTGTGTGTGTCACCACCCCCAGATGAAGGTAAGAAAATTCTGCAAAATCTGGAAAATGCTTCTCTTTCCATAATCTCTTCAACTAAATGACTCCTGATTGTGTGATACAACAGCTGTACTTGTATAATGGTTTTGACCAGTGTCCTTTGCATCTTCTAATGCAGTAAGATTTTGTAGGATACAATGGTGACATTATGGGCACTGATGTGTATACATTTTCTTTACAATCTATTCCTTGCTGTGGTGGTGTGGAATAGCTGTAGAATGAACTGATATAAGCACTGATAGACTGTGTAAGAGGTATTCCAAAACACAAAGCAAAAGTAAATTGAATAACAAGCATAAAATGAAATATCTCAGATGTAAGCGGTTGACTGCCTGCAACTGGTTACAAAATCGCAAAGGGTATCATTAAAAGCCATTTCAATCATATGGTTTGAAACCAACCCCAAAATATGCCCCAAAACCTACCTGAATCTAACTAGGTCAATTTAAAAAATGAAAAATATGAGCAGAATTATGTTTTCAGAATTTGGCATTTTCTATGGACTTGTTACGAAGCTCAGAGCTCTATATGGATAAAATTGAAGTTCAGATCAAAACCCTTTGTTAGGGCACATAAGTATTCTTAAACCCACTTCCTACCATGAAGACCAAAACAGAGGAGCCACTGCCTTACCCAGAATCACACAAGGATGGAGTAGTAGACTTATCACTGCTGACCACTGAACAACAGCCATAGATGAAGCAAGATGAAGCAAGATCTTCAGCCCCTTTCTAAGAGACAGGACACATTTTTCTAGAATTGGTTTAACAGATCTGACCAGCCCCTGCTCACCCAAAATATCCTGAACTGATTTTAAAACATATTTAAAAAGACAAGCAACGCAATATCAGCCAAGACTTTTCCTGTGAAACAAAATTCATCACATCCTAAATGATGGCTGAAGTGTTGTTTTTGACACAGTTGTGACACAACACCCTGGAGGATCTTTGTGTTTCCCAGATATTCCAGGTGAATTATGTTGTCCTCCATGATGAAGCCATGCCCTGCATGCCCCAGCAATCCTGCGATGGGTCTAAGATCCTGGAAACTGGTGCTGCCCAGTGCCACAAGTTTCAGCCTGACAATGACAGAAAATATTTCTGCACTCTGGGTTTCTCACAAATCTGCCAAAAGGGAGAGTTAAGAGCCTTGAACTTGAGTTTTCAGGGTTGGGTTCAGTTTGAGATTCTATAAATTATTTTTAAAGTATATTTTTCCCTTTTATGGGAAAGCCTCAAATGTATCCTTTGTGTTTCAGGGTGGGACAATTCCCTCCCTTCACCCACTCTCCTCCCAAATCCAGAATTTCCTATGACATGGAAAGGTCAGCTTTTGCCCTTGTCACTCATAGACAGCTGACCTCTGTGCTATGTGCATGAAATACAGACAGTTCCTCCACACACAAACAACTCAAACCATTGTATGGGTTTGACCCCAAGTTGTTACTCTGCTTTCTGTAACAGGCCATATGGTGATCTCACAAGCAACCATGCTGGGCTTTTTAAGATTTTAGACTTACAGAGGTTTGCAGAAACATCCTAAATGTTACAGGTCAAAGAGTGTATTGCAAAGACAGTTCATCAGAGAATAACAAGAGTGTTTATTTTGGGAACTGAATTTTCTCATACTTTGTGAAGCAAAATTTTGAAGTGATGGAGATGTGACATTCTGTTGCAACATAAAGACATCAACTTCATGTGCTGCACCCATTTCAAACTGACTGTACATCAGTATGATTTATTCCCTTTTATGGTTTACAGGAGAGTTCATCATTCTCCTTATCCCCTACTTCCACCCAGTTTTCATTCCTACAATGGCTGGGAAATGCAACACTAATTTAGACATGCTCTCTGTTACTCTGTGTCCTAATTCACGGCAAAATGCTCAGTTCCAACAATAAGACTTATTAATGAGCCATTTAGCTAAGATTTTCAATGGCTTAACCAAGTATGGCACTAAGGAGCTCTAAAAAGCCACATCCCAGCATACAGTGGACTCTGTAAATCTTGTGTTGGATTCTCCATGGGTAATATCCTCTGCCTACCCAAAAATTAAAAAAAAAAAAAAAAAAAAAAGCTAAGACTCCTTTGATATAGAAATGGATCATTCTTACACTTTCAATAGAATTTACATTACAATTCAGTGGAGTTTGTAATACACATGGTGACACCATAGACCTCTTAGTATCCACCATCACAGTAGTCTACTGCAAGTCCTAACACATTGTCAGCTACAGTCAGCACATGAAATATGATTTTGTATCTAACTTCAGCTTTACTTATTGGCAATATATTTGTGGTAAAAGATCATACCTATAGGCATGTTGCTGCCACTGAAATAAAAGAGTTTTGTCATTAGCCTTTGAGAGAAATGCTGAGAAAAAGTATATTCTTGTTGGTTTTGAACTGAGCAAATAATAGGCAAGGGAATGTACACAGTAGTACTGGGTTTGCTAATGGCAACATAATTATGCATAGGTCAGGTTTGTGGCATTTTGAAACAGTACTTGACTTCCTTTAAAATGATTTTTTATAGATATAGATGTATTTTTTATATATATATTTTATATATATATATATATTTAGGAGCTAGTGTGCCAGTAACATTCCTGGTTCTCAGCAGTAATGTCAGTCCAACTGACTGTTGAAAGTCTGTGTTTACTTTTGCAGTTGACAGGTTTTTTTTCTTCTATTCATCAGTTACTTAACAGCAGTCTTAATTCTGTTAGGTTTTTTTGAAAGCAAATTTCCTCTGTTAAAATATAGTCGAAGAACAAAAACATAACAGTTGTATTTGTTTTCAGTGGCAAACACATACACTCCCCTCATCAGAGCTCAGCCAGTGGTGCCAATAAAATTTCACAATCCTAACCACTCAGATTAACAAATTGCAGTTCACAGCGTGTTACAGTTTCACTTTAATATCCTTTTCTTTTTTCTTTTTTTTTTTTTTTTTTTTTTAAATACTGATCCAGGGATGGTGTTAACACACATCAAAAGGGATTTATTCCACTCTGCATTGAACAGATGGCAGCTAGAGGACTGTGTGAGTAAAAAAACAATATAGCTGTGGGGTGTGTGCTTGCTGATATTAGCTGGGCTGACAGTTCTCAAGCTCCATTATCTGTCCATGTGCTCGGGAGTGTTTATGCAGATTCTGCAGTTCAGTAGCTCATTGAGATATAAGTACATGAAACAAATTCCTCTCTGTCAAATGGATGCTAAAATTAAAAAGCAGCTGGTTTAGTTCAAACATAACTTTGCTGTCATTTTGGGCTTACCTGTTCTTTCTTTGAAGGTCAACACAGGAAAGCCACACACGCGCACATACATATGCAAACAAAGATTTCAAAACAAAGCCTTTCTTGCAGCTTTCAGTAAAGCTTTTTGGGTTTTGTTTTTTGTGTTGTTGGGTTTTTTACAAGTAGATCTTCTTCCACGCTCCAGGCACCTGGCAACCTCCTCTTTGCTAATATGAGCCACAAGGACCAGGTAAACCAGGACTGCATTAGACTTCAGATGCTCTCCCTTATGCTGCAGTACTTGCTGCAATTGCTCTTTCTTTAAAAGCCTGAGGAAAGTACTATAAACACCATTATATACAAACGTACAAAACCATTAATACCTGAGATAAGAAAAGGACAGAGGACCACGCAATTATGTTAGACAAGTCTATATTAGACTATACAGTCTTATCTTGTGTCTTGCCATATTAACTTTACAATATGAATTTATGATCACAACTTTAGAAAGTGCTTAGAGACTACAGAAATGATCCGAATACAAAGTCCCTCTTTAAAAACATGCAATTGTGATACAATTCGTGAAGACTATGAAAATTTATTAAAACATGTCTATTGTCTGCAGGGATGTGATAAGTTTACGGTTCAGTTATCAGGTAATTATACGGTAACATTGGCATGCATTGTCATGTAATTACTGTGCACTATTTTACATTAGCCCATGGCACCATTTTATTCTAATATTTACATGGAGAAACTTCATAAATAAGTGTGTGGCCTTGAGCAAAGTTCGAGCTGTGATGGAGAGCTTACTCTTCTTATGTTCTGTTGGTGCAAATAGGATTTAATTTCCATTAGCTATTGTGCTACCAATATCTGGCACAGTTAGGATAACAGTGCAGGCTTACAAAATTCTTGCAAAATATAAATTAAAAAACAGTATAGCAACAGTGACAACTTTAGCTTTTGAGTGTCCCATCCTCAGGATGGTCAGACTTTACGTGAGTATGGATCCATTTAGACAGGCATAATGTTAGGATGGAACAGTCAAAGGCCGGTTTGACATAGCTGCAACATATCTGTGTGAGTATATTGGCATTTTGGCATCTTCTTCCATACCAAATTTACTCTGTTTTTTTTAATCAAAGTATAGAACCCTGTCCTTATATAAAAGCACTTGGCTCAGACTCTTTTACTTAGAATTTGCTTCAACTTGCATGTCGTACCTACTATACACGCACTACATACTAGAGACAAAAGCCAAAATCTTTCATTTGTGCTGTTGTGCAATGCTGTGCAAGAATGGAATGCAAAGAATTGAAACAAAATTCCACTCTAGCAGAATAGCATTCTAACTCACTGTTTTCATAGCATTTGAGTTAACTGTGTGCATGATATCACAGAGAGGTTTATATTTCAAGGCAAACGATCTTACAATATCCAAATATGAATCTTTCACATGATGATCTACCTCTCTTGGCAATACTGGACCAGTCCTCACATGTCCCTATTGCTGTAATGTTTCTTAAATTCAGTCTTTCTGCAAACTGCTTAACAAGAGAGAAATTATTTTAATCAGTCATCTTTGCATGTTCTTTCAGCTGCCTAGTAGCATGCCTGACAGACGTCCTGGCTTCATTCTTATGTGTGTCTGAAATATTTTCCTCTTCTTTCTTAGGTAACTCTAGAGAGAAGGATTATTAATTTCTTCATACTTGTCATTTGTCCTTTCCATTTAATAGCTCGTACTTTTCTAAACCATTTGTGTTCAGATATGCTTAATATATGCATATAAGACTCCTAAAGTAACCCTGATTTCTAACTTTTATTTCAACATAGTAATTTTATTATTCCACAGAAAAACCTATGTGAGCATGGCCCTGGAAGGAACATTTTAGATAATTTTTCTTCTTTTTTCCTTTTTTTTTTTTTTTTGGGGGGGGGGGGGGGTGTGTTTTGTTTTTAGATTTCATGACACTCTCATGTCATTCTCAAATGGTCTACACAATCTGTCTACAAGGTAGGTACACAGTCAATAGGATTTTTGTTTTTATGAAAGGATATGAAGTTTATAGCACAATCAATTAGGCTGTAATATGACTTAAAATACAAACTTGCAATGTGTTTGCACTCAGAAAAGTAACATTTCTCTTGCAGGTGTAGCTGGGATTAGAAAATGTAATTTTAAAAGCTGGGTACTGATATCCTTGCTCTTTAAAAAAATATATATATTTACCTAATGCTAATAAGGATTAGCATATAATCCTTTTCTGAAGATGTGATGTGTTTCATGACACTAACAAAGAATGACCAATATCATTATTGTGCTGTATTTGAGCATTTGTTACTAGAGGCTTCAAACAGGTTGAGGCATCATTGTGTGAGAAACTGTGCAAACATAACAAAAGATAAGCCATACTATGCCCTAAGAATTACTTTAGAAAGCGCTCAAGATCAAAGATGTATCTTCCCTATAATAAATTGTAAGATTTTTTTGTATATTCAGTTTGGGTGAGTCAGGGATCACTCATTTTCAGCTCACTGTTCTTTTGGGCTTGCATGACTGCACAGCTAATACAAAAACATTCTGTAACAAAAGATGCAGATGGATTTGTGTTTTGAATAGCTGTTGTGGAACAAAATACTCATATATGAGAACTGAAAGGATCTCAGAACAATGTGGAAAGTGTAAAAACCCAGTAACCAGAAGGAATGCAAAAGTAAACTACACTGAAAATTCATATATTCAATGCCTCTGTTACCTGTATGTTTTGCCAGCAATGTACAATACTTCCTGATTCTGTTGAAACATTTATATTTGTAGATGTTAACAGACTTTAACCTGTTTGTACAATCCACTGGAATTCTTAGCTTAATTTTTGTTTTTGTTCCTTGTCTGAGAAATGACTATATGAGACTTCTTCAATTATGAGAATACAATAGTGCTATCAGGCTCTTTTTAGCTCTGTTTTCTGTTACTGATCATGGCCAGGTACATTTGTTAAGGGGAGGAGTATGAGAAGCAGAGCTACTGTAGCTCTTCCACCTTGTATTTGTTGTTAGCTTGTTGATACAGGGACACTGACCATCCAATTATGCATGTGTATCCTGAGGGATTCATCATTTTAAATAAGTGGTACTGCTAAGTTCCATTGTTGTTCACATCTTTTTTCAGCTTTAAGCTTTCTGCCTTATAGTTTTCTTTGGGTGGAAGCTGGTTCTTCTGTTGTGTTAAATGTGATCATTGCTTCATATCCACAGTCTCCATATCATTCAGCATTTCAGAGGTTTCTGTCACATTTCACAGTCAGTCATTACCCTTTTTTGGTAACAAATCCTAGTTCTTCTCAGTCAACTCTGGGCGTATTCATACAGAGGTTGTTCTCATCTCTGATGATCTCCTTTATACTTTTTATAGAATTCAGTCAGGTAACTCAATATTTTCACATTTCAGACAGTTTGAAATGCTTATCTTTACAGTTCTACAAACTCATGTAATTTCTTACATTTATCTTACCTGAAAAACAGATTATTCTGGAACATAAAGCAGTGGGAAAAAATGGGGAAAAAAATAGTATGTAGTGAGTTTCTCTTGGGAAAGTGGCTTGAAAAGCAACAGTGGCCTGTCACGTCTAACATTTTTACCTAGTTTAATGTTTATAAAGAGATGTGGATTTTTAAAAACAATTATTTTAATCAGGAGACTTCCAAATAGTAGGGAAAGGCTAGTCAAACTAGACTCCTTGGGTGTTCAAATATATGCATTGCAACTACTTTCTCTGCCAAATTGAGCTCAGTATCTTCAATTTGTTCACCCACCCAGATACACAGCTGATATCCCCACAGCTATACACAGCTGATATCACTGTGTGTAAAACAGCAATGCATGTGCTTGGCATTAATGAGACTGTATAGGCATAATTTTTATAAAGCAGACCAACTAATATTTTTATTGCTGAAAAAATTCTCATTTTAAATCTTTTTATCTGTAAATATGTTATGAAACTTGACCTGAAGTGATTTAGTTAAAAAATGGTCAATTTGTAATTAAGTTATTGCATATCATTTGCATTTCTCAAATTACAAAGGTATACTTTAAATTGTTCATTCAGAAAACTTAATTTTCCTGTCTAATCACATGGTTGCCACCTATGTAGCACCTGGTGCTCTCATTGTCTCTTCCCAAATTGACACAGATGTCCTCACTATTCCTCTGGCATTTAAAATCATGATTCTCCATATGTTGTAAACAAAAATATTCAGGCATCTAATTATTGTGTCTCTTAAACCATTAAGTATGTCATACAATATCTAAAAGTTAGGCACCTAAGAACATCAGTGGGTTCAGATGAAGTGATTTCCCCAGGTTCAAGCTGTGAGTAGAAAAACCAACAGTGTCTGCCAAGCAGATGAAGATATATGGCGGCTCTTCTTTTCTGGACATTGTCTTCTACTTGAGACACAATATGTCCTATGTTTTGAACTCCTTCTTGAAAAACATCATCCTTCAGCTCACTTGCAGATTTTCCAAATGCAGTTGTCTTGCTTTTGCAGAATTTAAGCTTGACCCTGCCTTTGGGGGAGCCTTGCTTGTTCTTGCTGCGTCATGCATCAAATGGGCAGGAAAAAACTTTGCTTGTCAAGGGAAACAAAGATTCAGCAAAGATTTAAACATGGGCTTAAGTATAGCCATAGACAAGCAAAAGATTGAGTGAGGTCAACTGTAAGTACTGCTTATTTGTCACTGACTTAATGGGATTTCAGCAGGCAATTTAAGATGTACTTGTACTTACTTGGAGTCAGTGGGATGTAAATTAGTGGGACCTATATATAACTTATGTGTTTTGTGGGAGAAGAGTAGGCAGCTCATTTAGATGTCCATCACATTTTTTAACTCCCTGAACATGCCGAGTCTTACACTTAGGCAGAGAGAATTTTAAAGCACAGTAATTATAATGCACATCCTTTTTTTAAAACAAACAAACAAACAAACAAACCCAAAATAAAACAAAAAAACAACTCCTTGGACTATTACATCATACTCAATCAGATAAGAAATAATTATTTCATTGTTTTCTTATATATGTTACAGCAGATGAATATATATAGCTCATTCAAAAGACATGCTAAGATCAATAGTTTTCCATTATATAGTATTTCCTATACCAAATAACCAGAACAAAGACATGTAACTTGGCTTCATATCATTTGATAACTTCACTTTGAAACACAGGTTCAATCCTAAGCAGATTTTGAAGCACCATATAATGCAAGGTGAGACGCCTAAGGGCTTTATGTAAATGTAATTAATTTGTAAGGATTACATTTTATTGATTATTAACAAAAAGGGACCACATGAATTTCTAATGATTTAAGAGAAGAATACAAATATATTTCTTTCTGGAGTTTTCAGATCCATATCAAAAGGATAGTTTAGTTTTATCACTTTCAACAGTAAACAGAATTAAATTACATGAATTACCCAAATTGTATGATCTAATGCATCTCTAAAGTGGACTGCACTTATGGAATTACATGGTTTTGGGAAGCAAGAAAAGCAAAAGTCATTTTGGAACACATCAAATTCCAGCTGTTGATGGACTTCAGCTCTGCATTTCTTTCTCATTATCCTACACCATATGTTATGCAAGAGCATGAATGTAGGAAAATTCTGTAACTGTGGAATAACATCAACAAGACATCAAGATCATTAATCAAAATAATTTCTTATGATATGTCTTCACAAACAGAAGATGTGTTGTTTACCACTGTAAAACAAAAGTACTTTCCTGTAAAGATATAATGTGGAAACGGATTGAAGGCTATCAATGAGGTGACTGTGGACTAAGAGTAGTGGTAACTTAGAGCAAAAATACCTCTCTCCACTTAAGTTCTTATAGACAGATAACCATTGTGCATTAGATTTACTTCACTCTGAAATTAAACAAGAAAAAAAAAGGAAATAAATCTCCTCAACTGCGTGTTGGTAAAAACAATGTTAAACTCACCCCTGGTAAACTCTTCCCAGTTGTGTCTTTTTTATCTAAAGCAGGAGCTGTGTGCTATTTGGCGGGATGTAAGGGAAATGCATCCACACCTGGATGTGGAGCTGGCACTTGGAAATGCAAAAGAGATTCCACTTTGCTATCTAGTCAGGGACGAGAGACAGAGTCGCTTTGTCTCCTCACTGACCTAGCGCAGTGTATTTCTTCTCTGAGTGTCATGGAAGTTCGGGTGTGTCTTCTTTGTGATGGTCATATTCTTCCCCGTGTGCTTTTCCTGTCAAGAAGGAAGAAGAAAACAGAAAAAATGTAAAACTTGCACAGTCTGTTATGCCTACAGTAGCTGTTCCTCCTCTTCCAGCACCTTAATTATACCTTTCAGAGACTGAATTCTTTCTGAAAATTCATCATTATGTAATGTTTTTGCTTTAAAGAAAAATTTGTTTGTTGGACAAAGGGGCTTTCTCTTTTCTGCTCATTTATGACAGGGCAATTTGACTTCACCAGAAGCTTCTTTAATAATTATGCAGAAGAAAGAGAAAACCTTAATTAAATTTTAATGATGAGTACGATTGTCCTGATTAGGATAATAGTGGTCATTATACACTGTCATAAGACTTCTTGTTTATATGGTATGTTGCTACTACCATGAAGCTTATCTCAAAGTTTGTATTTATCTTAATTTGGTAATCTCTGCTGTTATTAATTGCAAACTCCATTTACACTCTCTACACCTCATCACTACTATAATATCTCTACATGTTCCTCAAATAGGTACATTTATATGAACGACAACAGCCTTTCTGTAATTTACCTAAATATTTTTCTCATGTAGATTCCAGGAGCTTGGTGACCTAAAGTAGATTTGACTTCAGATTTCAGCAAAAATTAAGTACCCAAAACATTGACATGGACTTTGTCTAAAAGCTTTGTTCACTCCCTTTTGGTAACCTGACCAGATATTAGGTAGGCTGCAGGACTTGTATTGATCTCTTTTTCTGTGAGCATCATTTTAATATCTTTGAGGCTGGCAGAAATAATAGGAGCATAGGGCCCTGTGTTGAGAGACATTTAGACACTTAAAGATAGGGCCAGCCGCCAGAGTTGTAGTGTGACAACACATCTGGTGTGTTGTGATTCCCAATAACTAGGCACCTGAGCCACATGAGTTATTCATGACGTGGTAAGTCGAGAGATGCTGAAATTCCAGATGTAGTCAATAGGAAAAGCTAAGCACAGGTCTGTTTGCAAAGGACTATAATGCTGATCTGTGCATTCGGTCTCTTCATACCCTTCAGATGTACAGAGCCAGAGTTCCTGGAACAGCATCAGCAGCCTCATAAATGAGGAACATGATGAGTCACACTACATGAGATACCAGACTACCTTCCTCTGATAAGGTAGTGTTCTTACGTAAAAGCAAGATCAGAGGTATAAGGTCAAGAGGAGAAAAAGCAAAGCAGAAACTCATTCAAAAACTGCTAGTGACAGTGCATTCTGAGGAGAAGTAAGTTTGTAGCTTGGTGGTAACATGTCTCTGGCATCACAACCTTTGGGGGAAAAAAACCCAAATGAAATCTAGGGCTTCAGCCTCTTGTATGAGGGTGTAAACCTCCAACATTAGCTGTAAACACTCACATAGGGACTAAGAAGGTGTGGAAAATGAATACAGTGTCCCTTTTTGTTGCAAGGCTTTATCCACTGGCTTTGCCTTGAGGTGCTGGGAGCCCAAGCACTATAATTTATAGAGTGACATAGCTCACGCTCAGGTTTCCACATTGTCCGCTCGAGCATCAAAAATGTGTAGAGTTGGAATTCGAGCATTTAAATGTAAGACAGCAATGCACTTTGTTTATTTTCACATCTCAACAGAAAAAAACAGGAGTCCAGGAGGACACCGTAATATTACAGGTGGCTGTGGGTAAATAAGAAGTACGGAGGCATCAGTCCTGTATCAAGGGGCTCTGCAGGATATCTGGAGGATATTGAGTCTTAACTTACTGTCCCCACTGATCCCTTTTGCATCAATATCAAGGTAGGACGCTACCTCCTCCACCTTCCCTTTCCTTTGTGGACCTCCCATCTGCACTGGCAGGTAGCCTGGGCAATACTTCCTGCGTACTCCAATACAAATGATCACTGGCAACCTTATTGTTGTTTTGTCTTAATTCACAAGGTGGGCAAGGCCACAAGTTATGGTGTCACAGCACCTACTTAGAAGAAATGTTCAGTTCTTTGTCCTGACATGTTGTTAGAATATCAGTCAGTCTCAACAGCCTCCATCTTCACTGCCATTACCTTTGTGATGAGCACCCTGCAGACTGCTGCTTGCTGGCTTACATAAAAGTGGTGTCCCATTTGGGGAAAATTGGTATATAATTTTTTATCGATGTGAGTGTAAATTAAAAAATCAGCCTGAGATTTAATTGGCTGATGAACATGTTCATGCTCTAAGGTAGCTGAAGGCAAATAGCTTTGCAGTGTCAATGATTGGCTGCAGCTCTCAGTCCCACATGTAGGATGCAATCTGTCACAGGAAGGAAGTGTGAGTTAGCAGGAACAGAAACAAATGGTTTGGGATGAACAAAGGGCTTTGTAATTTAGTAATTCAGATTTCAGTGACAAAGGTACATAGGGCCACTTGGGGTCTTTATTAAAGGATGTCTAAAGAAATAATGAACCATGAAAAAGTGACATGATCAATAGATTAGTTCCAGTTTACATTTGTTATAATTCTCACCTAATTGCTTGCTTGGGTCTGCCCATGGCCTTAATTGCATACTGGTATGTCACCTTTGAACTCTGCTCTGTTAATTTTAATTGTAAACAATGGACTGTCTTTGAAATATTTCCTCCAGTTTTCTTTCTTTTCTGTCACAACTGAACCTGTGCCTCCCTGATGTATTATAAAAAGGAAGTGTTTTCTCCCTGCTGCGCCTGAAGACTGACTAAGTCAAAATTCTAATGGTCTAGACCTAACACTGGCCCAAGAAGCACCACCACTACTTAAAATAAGCAGGAAAGGTGACTCACCAAGTATGGCACCTGCTTAATATGCCCATATACCTGTGAGCGCACACACATCCTATGTTCAAAATAATTCAAAAAGCCATGGCAAATAGGAGTTCTCTCAACCCTACAGCAAATGTTGCAGTTTGTGGATTAGGGCTTTTTTTAACATTGCCTGCAGACCTTAAAGAATAATGTTGCACCACTAAGGTCCTTCAACTTGTTCTAATATGAGTCAGGAATGGTTCTTTCTATCCACTGGGTAACATTTACATTTATTCCTTCACATGTCATACACAGCCATTAATCATTCCAGCAGCCTCTCCACCTCATAAGAGATACAGGGCCATGATAATGTTTTATGTGTGTAATTAATCCTGTGGCAGATGTGTAGTTTCCAAGACTACTGCCATTTAAAGTATTGACAGGATTCAGAGCAAATATTCAGGCACTGGTTTAGTGATGATTTTAATATGATAATGTCCAGTTACTCGTAAACACAGAATACTCAGACCTTAAGTTTTACATAAGTGTAATTATTTGTAAAGGCTTTCAGAGAACTAGTGAGGAGGATTTTATATTCGTAATGCTGCTGTTGAACAAACAGCACACAATTAACATAGCAGCTGGGTGTGCATAATTCCTTAATTCACCTCCACTCTGTGATAGTCACCATTTGTGAAGTGAGAAGCATAATTTATAGTGAAAATAAAGGTTATCCAGGGAAAACAAATGATGCTAAGCAATCTGCATATACCTTTAAAGGTTTGCTTTTAAAATTATGCTCCCTTTCATTCCTGCTAAAAAAGACCTCCTTAGCTGAATTCTTGGCAAAGGGACAAATTCAATTACATATTATGATAAAATTGAGGAACTAAAAATCCTCTAATTTTCTTTCACAAAGTGACCTCTTTTCAATGCATATGGATCTTCAACTGAGGCTGGGCAGGACTGCTACTTTTCCATGTTTTGATGCTTTTTTCCTCTATTGACTTTGTTACCATGTTATTCCTTATTCTGCTGGGAGATGGGTGTGCTGGTGAGCCCCACGAATTTGAAGGCTACACTTTATATAGACATGATTTTTCACACCATTTTAAAACAGTATACGCTTCCTAAAATGTATAAAAGTGTGAACTGATGGCAGTGCCTCCTAATTTCACATCATATAGCATATATGCAGCTGTAATATCTCCTCATGGAGTTGAGAAATGTATTTTACATTTAGTTTGGACTATCTTGATTCTTCAATTTGGTGGGAATAAGAAATGTATTAATCCACCAGTCCTCAGTTTGGTGGCTGTCTCTCAGACTTGCTTCCCAGAAATAAATGTGGACCAATATAAGAAAGACAGAATTTACCTGCAATGGCTCCACAATATGGTTATTAAAACTAATAAATAGCTATAAATCTTGTGCTTTCTACTTCACACAGAGGTTTTGTGGAAACTGTTGCAGAGTGAGGGAGAAATAGGTCTGCAGTGTTTGCTTTCCAATTCTCTAAGCCAGATGAACAAAACAAAGATGGAGGGTATCAACAACTTCTTCTGTTCAGAAGAGGACTTGGGGAAGGGGACTATTCAGTGGAGAAAGCTTCATGATACTCTTGTGAATCATGAACACTGCCACCCTGAACTTTCATCATTGTGTAATTTTTTCAAACTTGAAACTGAAAACACCCAGATGTCTACAGGACTTGCCAGACCAGCTGTCATATGCCATGTGCGGCAAAGATGAGTGGAAAGGAATTTCAGTCCTGCTGTGAGCTATCTCCACATCTGCTTTCTGTTTCTGCAGTACAGCCATGATTCACTTCAAACTCCCCACTTCTTGGGTCCTTCATTGCCCTGAAAAACCCTGTCCATAGCACTCAGTTGCCATTGGGACATTTTCATCTCCTGCTCTGCCTTTACATCATTAACTTACATGTGGAAACAGGGAAAGTGTGCACGCCTCTGTGGAGAGGGGTTAGCCTCAACTGCATGCATATTGACCCTCCCCAAAACAATGCATGTGGCTTTGATGACTAAATGCTTTGGGTCTGCTTATGAAATGTGAATTAAGGTTTCTATTCATTTTAATTGTCCTCTGTCACTGCTCTGTTTGAGAACATTTTGACCTATTTCTTTGTAGTAGTCTCTAAGCTATTTTGCAGGGCAAGGAACCGGATTGTCAATATTATTCACAGACTTGACTCAGGATGAAGGTGGTCTCAGTAGTTCCCCCAAAAGCAGGATATTCAACTTGGAGACACTGCAGACATACAGCCAGTTCCATTTTCTGTGTTAGATGTGCTTATCTGCTCTCTGATATTTGCCTCACTTGATCAACTTATTGAAGAGACATTTTTCCCTTTTACATTTCCTTTTGCAGAAGCAGTAGCTATAAATTGCTGTGTGATTTCCCACATGTTGAAATAAAAAAAAAAAGAGAGAACTTTACATCACCTAAATTAATGTTTTGTGGAGAATTTAGTTTTACACAAAGTTACACACATTGAAATGTATGTACACTGTACTATTGTTCGATTACCTTTCATTTATACAAAATATATTTGACTTTACATTTCCATTTTTTCACCCTGTCTATAGCAATATATGAGTTCTGCATGTAATATTGAATTGCTGTTAACAGCAGAATTAACTGTAGGGATTTTTTTTTTAATATTAAAATGGTGAAAGAAAAGATAATAAACATGTTGTCAGAAATGTTTGGAGCGTCTGAATTCTGTGATTAATATCTGTGAATCTGTGAGTAGCTGCTTGCCAATTTGTTCCAATTAAAATGTGAAAAAGAAGGTTATTCATTATAAATAGCTCAATTATTATGTACTCTGCTCCTTTGCTTTTTTTTAGGTTAGAATGAAGCTAGTTTCTGCATTACAGAAACAGTATGTACTAAGATTGAAGTTAGTGGCACATTTTACCCTATGTAAGTCATTGTGTTTAAAAAAACAAAAAAAACAAAAAAAACAACCCCAAACCCCACCAGATTAGCCCTATGTTCTGTCTTTACTCATACAAAAAAAACCAAACCAAACCAAACCAAAACAAAACAACAAACTCAACCCAAAAAAAGAAGGACTATAACAGGTCAAATCCAGCCCAGTAACAAAACAGGAGTTAGTAAAAGGTGCTTCAGAGTGGGATACAGCATAGTGTAGCACTATGGACCTATAGCATAGTGTAGGTCCTCGTTTCTGGCAATCCACTCTCTGAGCTGGAAGTTGCATCAAAAGCTTCATTTTTAATAGCCACTGAGTAGCCTAATTCTGTGAATTTGTCAAATCTCTCCTTGAATCCACTTACACTCAAGGCCTTCTGTAGCAATTAGCAGTATAATAATAATTATATGTGGTACAGAGAAATTATTTTTGTTTCTTTCAAAATTATTGCCTGGGTTTTCCATTAAATGCTCCCTATTCCTAAGAAAGAACAGGGAAACATCTCCTTTTCAACCTTTCAGTACTGCTTATTATCTTACAGATGTCTGTCCATCACATTTCTCCAAAGTTGTCTCTTATCCTATAGAACCTTCCATGCCAATTTAGTTTCTTTGTTGGAAAATCATTCCATAAGTCTGAGCATCCCTGGTGTCCCTTCCTGTATTTTAATACAAGACCTCCTCAAATAAGGTGACCAGATCTATATTTAGGAATCAAGATTAGTGCTTTTAGATGTAGTCAAGGATTTATACAGTAGGATAATGATATTCTTTTTTTTCTCTCAGTTCTTCATATGCTATTGTCCCTTTTGCCTGGTTGGTGATTCATCACATTCATATCTGATTTCTTTTGTGAGTCTTGAGTTAATGCTGGCAACAAGGCTACAGCAAAGGGAAAAGATTGCGTGAGTGAAGTGTTCACCTTCCTGACCCTTCAGAGATGCCTAATGGAGCATCTGAGCACCTGAGCTCCATCAACTGCTGGTAGTGCTCTCCAAATTACAGTGCCAATGAAGTCTTTTTTAGAACTAATCCATAACAGGGCTGCAAGTCCCTTCCATTTATCATGGGATAAATGGAAGCAGGTGGAAGGAGTCAGAAAAGGAGAGAAAACAAGGTGCAGAAATAAGCACCCACTCTGGATCTAGACTGTTTCGAGGTGGTTCAGCTTAGTAATTTGGTCCTGTTGATATTCCCTGTTGATTTGCTAAAAGCAGGTTTTATCAACAATTAGGTCTAAGCAGTTCTGTAGACTTATGTCAAACAGAATGGACCTCAACAGTGAACGTTTAGGATTTTCTCCTGAGTGAAAGAATGAAAATGATCTGGTTTGCTTTTGTGCTATGGTTTTTGTCTTTCTTTTACACCTCAATCATGTACTAGTTCCACTAGCCAGGTTCCTGGTTCTGAGGCACTAAAATATACTTTATTGCAAGCCTTTTTGCTTTTAACAAGTTGCTCTTCAAAATCTTTTGTACCTGTTTTCATTTTGGTTTCAAATTTGATTTGTCAGAGCTTTTTTTTTTTACATTGCTTCTGTATTCATGTTACGAATATAGAATTTAGGAATTTATTTTATCTCTTTACCTGCCTCCTTTTCAACTTCAGTTTTTTAATTGTGCAAAAATATTTTTAAAATATAAATTTTTTGTGGGAAGAGGAGTGTAGGTTTTGATATTTGTAGTATTAGTGTCACTATTTTCAATTTTTTCCCACAAGCTTGGAAATAGGGATACTGCAACCTCTTTCTCTTGTCTCAAGATCAAACCTCTGTAATTCTGCTGGTTCGCTTAGTTTTAGGACTCTTTCACTCTCTCATATTTCTTGACCTGAAAGCATACAGTTAACTAAGTACAAGACACAAACAAAAAAGAGAAACTTAAAGAGTCAGATGAAAATAAAGTTACACTTGGTTGGGTCTCTCTGAAAATAGCCTGTATAGAACAGGAAATAAATATAACAGTTCATATGCAGACTATTAGTAATTTTGTACTTAAGAAAGAAGAATTCAAATAATAATGCAAAAATGTAATAGGATACTCATTGGTCAGTTCAGCCTAAGAAATAGTTGACATATGTAGATCTTCTGTATTCCTCCAGTAAATCTGAGTATACCTTTCTTTTAAGTAGTTTACTAACATACACTGATAACTGGGTTATAACTAATTGCATGACATGGTTTATTTGGAATCTATCCTCAGATTTTTGCCATACACATTTGCCAGTCCTATCAATCATTTTCAACATGAAAGACACATTGTTTAACTCCTGCCCAGCTGCACAGATTTTCATGTTACTAATTTGAATTATATACAGTGTATGAGCTTACCCTAAGAACCATGCAATGCAGTATATTGTTTCCTCTTGGCAGTGTTTATAGCTGTTAGAGATGAACTAGTGTAATTTTTGCAAATTTACATAATATCTGTTTATGATCTCTCATTAGCACATGTTGAACCCATTTATATTATCACCTGCTTTTAAACTACATAACATGAGCTGTGGAGAAATGTTGGCTATTACAGCATGTCAAGATATAATATGGCTTCATGCATCCTCTCTTCCAGCAGTGTTGGGCCAGATAGAAATGCCTAAGAAACTCCAGGCTGTTAAGCAGATTTCAGATTTGCTTTGTGAAAATCCTGTCATGCAATAAAACATGCATTGAATAAACTGTGAGCACAAATATCTTTGTTATGCTTTTAAGCTTCTGGCGTATCTTACCAAAATATGTAGAGCTAAGGCAAAATGGCTCTCCAATTTTAGGGAGATCTCCTACTGCTGACCAAGTAGCAATGGCAGAAGTAGTGTTGTCTCACAGACTGCATTTTTATCACTGTATTATCCACCATTACTCAGAGCAGATGCTCCTTGATTTATGCCAAAATGCACTAAATTCAAGCCAGTGACATCCATATGAAACAGTTTAACCCACAGTTAATCTAGTATACTATGTGGTCCTTGCTTTCTTGTGCTTTCAGGACTGTCATTGCATACAAGAGTAAAATATTAGGTAATGATGGTTCAACAAGAACTGTAATTAAAACCCTATCAGAACAACAATCCCCAAAAATAAATTATGGAGAGGAAGTACAGGGGTTTTTTTCTGGCAAAAACTGCTGTGGGATTAATGCCAGTGATACTCATGGTGTTAATACATAGAGTGGCCTTTGCACAGTTAATATGTACTGATCAATATTAATATAAATTAATTGACAGGAATTTACTGCCTCTGGTTAAACTTGAACAAGACCTAGAGAAAATATCTTTGAATTATTTATTTTTCTTCATCATTCATTTTACTATTTCAGCAAGTATCTGATTTCTTCTTGTTTAGAAAATAATTTCTCTCAGCAAACAAAAAAGCACCATGTAACACAAATGCTTAAAATAAGTCATTTGAGGGTTGATTCAAAGCCCTTCGAAGTCAATGAGGGGTTGCCATTGACATCAGTAGCTTTTGAATCAGATCCTCTAAGCGATAGATATAATAAAAGCTGATGACAGAGAAGAAGGTTAAAGCTAAAAGGTAGATAAAAGGAGATGAAAAGAGGAAAAATTGCCACACTCACCCAGCTTCATACCACTTGCAGTGAAGCCACCAGGATATTTAACCACTTAAACTAAATAAGAGTTTCTCTTTATCATGATCTATTAAATGATAGGGAGAATACATAAACAGCGTCCCAGATTTCCAATGAAGGTAGACTTCCCAATCAGGCTGTGTGGTGTTCATAAGTGTTATGCTTACAGAGGCTGCCATTTATCTCAGAGACAGTAAAGGCTTTACTGAAACATGTAGGAAATGTTTAGTGTCTTTCATGGGTGGGTCTTTTCTTGATAAACTCTGTTTAGCCAAGAAATGCAATGCCAAAGAGCTATAACATGTCACAAATGAAAAGAAAAATTAAGTGTCATTTCAAATGCTATTCTCTTTTTATGGCTAGGTCTTTTCTTCTTGAAATATCCTCCTTCCAAATACTACCCTTTAAGAACATTTCGGTAGGGTTTTTTTCATAGAAACATTTTCTCATTAATTTCTGTCCTTCTTCATATTTCAAATATGCATTTTTCAGCTGGAAGCTGAAGTTTAAGCAAACAGAAAATATTTTTTCCAATCATAGCTGGCATTTTTAAATATTAATATACATTTATGAAAATGCATGCTGGTGGAAGGCATCTCATTAATATCAGGACAATCTTTGTCAAGGTAATTTTGAGACACTATTTTCTGAGCTATATGATTATAATAGCATGCACACTTTCTGTAACACATGCCTGTATTTTCCTTAAATACATACGTAATCCAGCTGGGAAGCTCTATGACCGCCTTCAGCTTCAGGCCAGGTCAAACACTAGGTCTGCATTCGCCTTTGAATTTATACTAAAAAATCCCACATGGATACTATTAATATGGTCAAATACATGTGGTTAATTTTTAATATCTGATTCATTTAAATATTCTTAATTTTCATAATTGTATCAACTATGAAGTTTATGTTCAGTTCCTAAAAGAACACTCCTGTTTTTCTTGTCTTGAGCAATATGCCTTAAATTCCTTTTTATTCAGCCCACAAATATTTAACAGTTATGTCTTTCCTCAGATTTTTCTAATAACTCTTTCAGAATTTTCAGGTTTGAGTATAAATAATACAGTACACCCAGCTGTATATAGTATGCAATAATCTGAGTAATGTGAAGTCGGGTTTATTCTGAAAGCTCACAATCTAGTCTTGACTTTCATGATTTATTATGTCAAAGCTGCAAAAATTGGCATTAAAAGTAGAACTAGGACTAGCACTACTTTATACAGTCTGTGTGCTGGGTTTGTGTGGCAAGGTTTTGGTAGCAGGGAGGCTACAGGGGTGGCTTCTGTGAGAAGCTGCTAGAAGCTTCCCCTGTGTCTGACAGAGCCAATGCCAGCCGGCTACAAGATGGACCCACCGCTGGCCAAGGCCAAGCCAATCAGCGCCTCTGTGATAACATATTTAAGAAAGAGAAAAAACAGTTAGAGAGCACTTTTGCAGCCAGAGAGAGGAGTGAGAAGATGTAAGAAACTCTGCAGACACCAAGGTCAGTGCAGAAGGAGGGGCAGGAGGTGCTCCAGGCGCCGGAGCAGAGATCCCCCTGCAGCCCGTGGTGAAGACCATGGTGAGGCAGGCTGTCCCCCTGCAGCCCATGGAGGAGGGATGAGGGGGTGTAGAGATTCCACCTGCAGCCTGTGGAGGACCCCATGCCGGAGCAGGTGGAGACACCTGAAGGAGGCTGTGACCCTGTGGGAAGCCCACGCTGGAGCAAGCTCCTGGCAGGACCTGTGGATCCGTGGAGAGAGGAGCCCACGCCAGAGCAGCTTTCCTGGCAGGACTTGTGACCCCATGGGGAACCCACGCTGGAGCAGTTTGCTCCTGAAGGTCTGCACCCCGTGGAGGAGACTCACGTTGGAGCAGTTCGTGAAGGACTGTAGCCCATGGGAAGGACTCACGTTGGAGAAGGTCATGAAGGACTGTCTCCCATGAGAGGGACCCCACGCTGGAGCAGGGGAACGATGAGAGGAGTCCTCCCCCTGAGGATGAAGAAGCGGCAGAGACACCGTGTGATGAACTGACCATAACTCCCATTCCCCGTCCCCCTGTGCTGCTGAGGGGGGGGGGCGGAGGTTGAAGCCGGGAGTGAAGTTGAGCCCGGGAAGATGGGAGGGGTGGGGGGAGGTGTTTTAAGATTTGGTTTTATTTCTCATTCCTCTACTCTGTTTTGCTTAGTAATAAATTAGATAAATTCCCTCTCTAAGTTCAGTGTGTTTTGCTCGTGACGATAATTAGTGAGTGATCTCTCCCTGTCCTTATCTCGACCCATAAGTTTTTTTTTTCGTTGTACCTCTTCTCCCCTGTCTAGTGAACGAGGGGAGTGATAGAGCGGCTCTGGTGGGCACCTGGCCCTCAGCCAGGGTCAACCCACCACAGTCTGCTATGAACACATATACCTGAAATAAATGAAATGACAAAAATTTTCCCCAAGCAGTGCTAAGTACTGGTGAAAATTTAGAGAGCAGAAGCATTGAGCTGTTTAGTACTGTGTGCTGAGAAACGGGGCAGGCTTGCCATCTCTACATCCTTAGATGCAAAGAAAGTATTTCACAGTGTAGTGTTGAAGTATTTCATATTTTGAAAGATTTATAATTTTTATGCAACCTTTATTAATATTCAAGGCAGTGTAAGCCAAAGGGAAGAGGTGTAATTCAATACAAAGTTTATTTTCATAGATCAAGTTCCAGATGAATTAGCTTATGCTTACTAAAATCATCCGTAAGGGTCAAGTAATGCCCAGTGACAAATTTGGCATGAGTGTGGCACCATCATTTTTGCTTGTACAATAACCACAGAGCCTCCATCTTTTGTAGTAAGACTTCATTGATTTATAGAGGGAACTCACACAGGTAGAGAGGAACACATATGCATGAGATTAAATACTTCTCCTAGTGAAGAATCTTGGGCATTTTTCCAAAGATTTAGCGAACACTCTGGAAGATTTTGCTGCATTTTAAAGGTGCAAAAGCAAGTAGGCCAATTTTTGTTTAATCTGTGTTTTGCTTTATTGTAAAGAGCTTTCAACTTGAATATAAAACTGGTTAAATAGATAAGATTTTATTTAAATTTCTTGCAATTTTCCCCTGGATTCAGTTATCAAAGTTATAACTTGCAATGTATAATCATGTTTTCTGAATACTAAACATTCTGACAGAAAATAATGCTGATAAATATTAAATACTATATTGATTCATTAAAAATTAATGAACAGGATTTTTCATTGTATTTCTATAAGAAATAAATATGGTTTAGACATATCTATTCTCTGAAAATATACATTCTCAGCAGCATGTATAGAATACACATCAAGCGTATAGTGAAATGGGGGGAAGAAATCAAATCATATTTGGGCATTTTTTCTTTTTGTGGCATTATCTGCAAGGGCTTCAGGAGATTAAAACTTGTTGTTGTGCTAAAAGACCACTTGGATCAACATCATGAACTGAACAGTGTACATCTCAATAAAAAGGATCTTTTGAGGTGCATGTTTAGTGATTTTTGGAACCTTTAAAGTTTTGTCATTGCATGATAATGGCTTCTTTTGGTTGTGGGCTTTTGCCTTTTTTTTTTTTTTTTCACATGAATAGCTTTGGCTTTCTGAGATCAGTCAAGTACATGATGCAACCCTACCATGCTAGAGTTGCAGTTTGCTATTTGCTGCTTTTTTTATGCTGTGCATGACTTCCTTTATGGAAGACACGTAATTATAGAGTTGTCACTGTATCCTAGTACCTTTCAGAAACTTTAAGATGTAGATAGAGTTAACCTGGACTTTTCAAAGCAGCAATAGCATTAGCAATAGTAGCTGAACTAAAATTACTATGAGATATTTTAATCATTCACATGACAGCTGTTAAATAAGAAATGGTCCAAGTGATAGAACTGCACCCGTAAATGTTTAGCAATTTAACTGCTAAGGAATTAGAGAGATGCTTCCTAAAAGCTTTTCCTTGCTATTACATTCATAACCAAGGTCTTACAGGGACAAAATGTAAGGAGAAGACTGCTCTTCAGGTGGTCAACCTCTGTGCCCCAAGTCACAACATATTTGTAGTCTCAGGATAGCCAAATATTTTCCATGGTGGAGCCAAGTGGCAGCATGCACTGGGATCCCAGAGGCTGTGTGACTGCGGTAAGAAAGGCTCAGCAGCACATGCCTGTGCTTCTGAGCCTTTGCTCATGGCCCAAGACTTTCTGTTTGTTCTTCTGCTGGCCTTTGTGAAGGGCAGTGGGCTGACACTGGAGGTGCCATGGCTCTCCGATGGGGGCTCATGAATCACAGACTTGCATAGTGGGGAAGGAATGTGGGGAGGTCATCTGGGCCCACCTCCTGCTCAGAGGTGGTCCTGTTAGATCAGGTTGCTTAGGGCTGTGACCAGTTAAGTTTTGACTCAGTTCCCTCAGCCTCTCTTGGTACGCTAAGTGCTTCAGCCCCCGAGCACCTTGGCGGACCTCCTTTAGACTTGCTCGAGTGTCCCCACATCTGTTGTTCACTGGGGAACCAAAACAGGACACTGCACTCCAGGTGTGGTCTCGCAAGTGAAACCCCACAGCCAAACAGTTACCCAGTGTCTCCAATCCCACTTCTTTCTCCTCCCACCCAGATGCAACAACTCACGAATCTAAGGACTCAGTTCCATTGCTGACACATAGGTGTCTTGCGCTGTTAAAAGATGGTCATTCCCAGACCTTCGTGTGCCTCAGATACCTGCCAGCTTCGTGGACAGCTGATGCCAGAGCTTGGGAAGCCTGTGGCAACTGGAAATGGGCTCAAAGATGCTTCAAATGACCCTAATGTCAGTGTGTGGGCAGCTGAATCCCTCCTTCAGTGCCTGAATGTACAGACCCACTGTAGCAGATGCTCAGATGCTGGATGTCAGGAGTTGCCCTAACAAATTTCCCTATCTTTTTCAAGGCAAAGGTAATGGCCTCAAAAAAGTCATCCTGTGGCCCACATCTGGCCACCCACCCGGTTAACAAGGTGCTAATTGTTCTTTTTATCAGTCCATCTATCTCCTCACCTCCAGACTTCAGTGTTTGTCCTTTCTTTATTTGTCTGATAGCTACTCCATTCTTCTCTGTCATCAACACCAAAGCATCGTGATTTGGAGCCCTGGGTTACAACTAGGCCAAACAGCTGTATTTAGCATAGAGTATGTGCGGGGCACATGTTGACATTTTCTCCATATATTTCTGAGACATAAAACTGCCAGGTGGGTACTGCGAAAGGAAATTTGCAGTTAGAGTAATACAGAGGAAAAGACATTTAATGTAATGCTGTAATTCTGCCAATTCAATTGAAATTAAAAGCAGACTAGAAATCTAGGATAATAAAGTTCCTAGAACTTGTGTGAAAATTGGCAGCTGGGTAGAGGATAGAAATATTCCCAGTGCCCCTGCAAAGGGGAAGAGTGGCCATACTCAGCCGTAACCAGTGCTGTCTGACAGCAGCTGGCTGGCCAGTGGCCACGAGAAGGGCTCCAGAGCAGCCTGTCCCTGCCTGCAATAGCGTCAGGAGGAGTGTAAAGATGCAACACTGATGAGATGGATGGCAATGTGCAGGATAAAACATGCTGCTCTGTAGAAAACCTGGTTTCATTAATTCTCCTGTTCAACGAAAACCATTTTTTAAACAGCAGTAGCAACCCACCAGCAACCTCATGGTAGTAACAGTAAAGTGGGACTTAATTACTCTATTTGTCTAAATGCCTTCACCTCTAGCCCTTCCTTTTCCTGCCAATTTAGACTGCTGCTTTTAGGGGCAGAGCCTGTCATGCTGCAGGACCTTTGCAATTATTAAGAACATTTGCTTTAGCAATGTTCTTAATAATTGCAAAGGTCCCGTAGTATGACACAAAAATTATGTCTACTGTTTAGTACAGTGTGACATATTTGGAGCCCAAAATAACCCACATGGGTAGGACAGCTGAATTTGGTAGCTGTTCTGGAGCTATCAAAACTGGCTCAGCACCACAGATCAGAACATCAAACTGAATAACCAGCGACAAGAGAACCAATACGGTATCAACACAGGGGCTGACAGCAAGTGTTAGACCTCACAATTAGCTACCTGCAATTAAAATACAAGTGATACTTGATGCTACAACAAGCTAAGACCATTTAGAGATCAGCCAAGTGTGGGGGGTTGTGTGGTATGAAGGACAGGGCTCATGCCACAGCTCTGGAAAAAAAATGGAGACTGTAGTTTTGTGTTTGGTGGTAGGGCCCACCTGATCTTTTTTTCTGCAGGATTGGCTCCTCAGTCCAGGGTCACCTTGCACCCTTGTGGTCTCCTGTGCTGGAACCGAAATGAGTGACTGGCAAAAGGGGAAGGCTCAGCTTTCTATGCCTTCATTGCTACTGAAGATAATTGTTGCGATATCGTAGATTTAGTTTCCACTGTTTGACCATTTGGGATAACCTGGAGATCATCACCTTTATAGAAGGTTTTGTAATTAGCAGGAATGGCTCCCAACAGCCTAAGGGGATTACGCAGACTAGTACCAAATGCCAAAACTCATTTTTCAAATAATCTCAAACCTATTTTCACCCAGTATTTCTAAAGTTCAAGCACAATCTCTTGAATCCAGTGTAGCTTAGGGCTAAGGAGACTTCTCCCTTGCCATTTCTCTGTTCCTTGACCTGGCTTCAGAAAAATCTGAATGGAGATATCACACCATGCTTATTTGGCTTTCTGACAACACTGAAACAGTCCTAGACACTTCTATTTTCCAGATCAATAGTACTGTACCTCCAAAGAAGCTGTATTGCACTATGAGCTGTTTTCTACAATAAAAATGCACACATGATGTATATAAATACATATACATACATCCATTTATATTCTCAGCACAGAGAATGAAATAATTCTGCACCATGTACATTTTTGTGTTGTTAAGGCGCACTGTTGCTTTGCAAGCAAAACAGTAGATCTTTCATTTGCCGGTGACATTGCACAAAGTGCTTATAATTCAGTGTTAGCGTATCAGCCGCCCAATCTCCCACTCCAGGGAATGTGTCAACCATCAAAAGGAGTGGAGGAGGTGTGCTGAATCTTAATGGCTTCTATTTCATCAGACTCACTTTCTTAAGGGCATTTAATCAATGAGGACAAGTAGTAGGCAGATTTTTAAATAAATGTGTCACTTTAGGTTAATCTGCAGTACAGTTGAATGTATTTGTTTATGCGATTCCTTGAATATGTTCCTCTGCTGCTCAGCTGAATTGATAATCTGTAAATCAAAACATGTTACAAGTAGTTTTAAACTAGCCCTTGAGCAATAACTTCATTCGACCTACTGGTATCTAAACCATCCAGAAGTTTCAGGTCCAAGGGTGTTTAATGTCAGTGTTCCATATTCAGCAGAATTTCAAGCAAGCCTTTAGTTCAGTGAATCAAATTGGTTTTTTGGTCATTGCAGGTTTATAGGAATATTTTTATGGATTGTTTTTATCTGACTGTGGCTTTTTCTTCTTTTTCTTTTTCCTCTCTTTTTCTTTCTCTTTCTCTTTTTCTTTTTCTTTTTTCAGCAGTCTTTTGGAAAAAAAAGAAAAAGAACAAATGAGAAAGTGGGAAAAAACCTACAAGCATTTGCAATATTTAAGCATTGCTTCTTGGTGTTGCTTATTACTAATTATTTAACAACTAATGCAACCATATGATAAGATGACATATATAACTTTAAAAATTCTATTTACTTTTAAAACAGTAAAAACACACAAACAGATAAAATGAGTTGTATGGATATGTAGATACATTTGTTTGTGCTTGTGCAGGTGATAAGCACCTATCCACGAATTCTGATTTTACAATGTTAACTCCCTGCTAATTAAAACACTGAAACTGTTTATCTTTCCTGCTGTGGTGGGTTGACCCTGGCTGAGGGCCAGGTGCCCACCAGAGCCGCTCTATCACTCCCCTCTTTCATTAGACAGGGGAGAAAAGCTACAATAAAAGAAAACTTACGGGTCGAGATAAGGACAGGGAGAGATCATTCTCTAATTATCATCACGAGCAAAACAGACCGAACTTAGAGAGGGAATTCATCTTATTTATTACTAAGCAAAACAGAGTAGAGGAATGAGAAATAAAACCAAAATCTTAAAACACCTCCCCCCACCCCTCCCATCTTCCCGGGCTCAACTTCACTCCCGGCTTCAACCTCCGCCCCCCCCCAGCGGCACAGGGGGACGGGGAATGGGGGTTACGGTCAGTTCATCACACGGTGTTTCTGCCGCTTCTTCATCCTCAGGGGGAGGACTCATTGTTCCCCCGCTCCAGCGTGGGGTCCCTCTCACGGGAGACAGTCCTTCACGGCCTTCTCCAGCGTGAGTCTCCTCCACGGGGTGCAGACCTTCGGGAGCAAACTGCTCCAGCGTGGGTCCCCCACAGGGTCACAAGTCCTGCCAGCAAACCTGCTCTGGCGTGGGCTCCTCTCTCCACGGGTCCACAGGTCCTGGCAGGAGCTTGCTCCAGCGCGGGCTTCCCACGGGGCCACAGCCTCCTTCAGGTGTCTCCACCTGCTCCGGCGTGGGGTCCTCCACGGGCTGCAGGTGGAATCGCTACACCCCCTCATCCTCCCTCCATGGGCTGCAGGGGGACAGCCTGCCTCACCATGGTCCTCACCACGGGCTGCAGGGGAATCTCTGCTCCGGTGCCTGGAGCACCTCCTGCCCCTCCTTCTTCACTGACCTTGGTGTCTGCAGATGTTCTTACATCTTCTCACTCCTCTCTCTGGCTGCAAAAGCTCTCTCTAACTGTTTTTGTCTTTCTTAAATATGTTATCACAGAGGCGCTGATTGGCTTGGCCTTGGCCAGCGGCGGGTCCGTCTTGGAGCCGGCTGGCATTGGCTCTGTCAGACACAGGGGAAGCTTCTAGCAGCTTCTCACAGAAGCCACCCCTGTAGCCCCCCCGCTACCAAAACCTTGCCACGCAAAACCAACACACCTGCTCAGATATAAAACAAAGATTATCACAAAATTCATGGGGGGAAAAGGATCCCAAAAATTAGTGTACATGAATCATGTTTAGTCCATCATAAAATGGATCTAAATTAACCACTGTTACAACATATAGTGGTGTTCAGAGAGAGGAAAACTGACAAACTAGTGGAAAAAATTACTAGCCCATCTGTACATGAGACTAGCACTGATGCGAAATATTGGCAAAGCTACTTTGATTTACACTGATATGAACAAGATTATAATCAAGCCTAACAGCTAGATGAATGCTATTTGTGTTACTCAGCTGTGAGAACCTATAAGGCCTGACTGTGCAGTTAAAAACCCCTTGGAGACCAATGCTAGTTTTACCTGCATAATGACCACAGAGCTGTACTGTAGTAGTGTAGAAACTATTCTGTGCTATAATAGGAAACAGCCATTTATTGAGGTCTTTGGTGGAAATACTCTGCAGATCGAAGCGTGTGACATTGCAAAGGACATCTGTGATTACAAGAAGCTGCTCATGTTATGTAATATAAATCATTTGAGCATGAGCATCCAACCAGAATATGACTTTACAGTTCATGTGAGGAGTAATTAGATTGACGAGAACATACCACGTGCAGAGTAGTGAAATAAAATAAAATGCATCAACAGATCTCACAGACAAAACAGAAAGTAGGGCTGAGGAGGTGTTACAGGTGCTCTCAGCAATGTTCTTATAGTTTTATGGTGAATCTTACATGACCTTAGCCTGCCACAACTCCTCTGTTTCCAAGCTACGCAGCACTAGGATTATAAGTGCTCTTATAAACATACCTATAATGGGTACTTTGAAATGTATATTCGTGTGTCAATTTGTATTACAATTTCACTCTTCTCCATTCAAGACAAATTAAACTTATTCCTGAGCATCCTACTGGCAATGTACAATTATCTTCCTGAGACTGCAATCTTTTTTTCTTTTCTACCTTGCAGGAGGCTTTGAAGACACCAGGTACAAAACACCTCATCACTTTAAGAAGTATCTTTAATATGGATCTGAATGCCATGTAAATCAAACTGTTCTGTAAACTGTGCCTTAACCTCTTTAAACATATCTCCATGTTAGCTTTAACATCATTATGTCCCATTGTGATGAAAATGGACTTTCTGCGTCCTGTGATAATGAAAATAGCCACTTTATGCAGTTTCTGTCTGCAATTATCCAGGCTTTTCTCAGACTCTAGAGAAATCTAAGCTAATTGCTTTGGGACTTTTGCTACATTTCCATAAATTCTTTGTTAATTTTTCATGAGAAACTGTTATTGCAGTTGGCCTTAAAGTTCCCATTGTATTCAATAATGTAAAGAAGTCATTATGAAAACATAACCAATTCACTAGTGCCTCCATCAAAGCTACACTCTTTTATCTACATGTATTCTCAGGTGAGACTGAATGACTCATCCAAACCCTTCAATGGCTCTTTTTTTATATTTCGATACATGCTTTTCTTCATCTGAGCTTACTCAAAGCAAATCTAAAAGTGACTCTATGTGGTGCATGACCTTGTCATTATAGGACATGAATTGAGTTTGCTTTATCTGACAGTTGGCTGTGGAATTGCTTTTATACCTACTCATCAAGTCAAAGACAAAGAATTCTGTTTTAAGTGACATCGTAGTAATAAAAATGAAGCATATTTCCAAGGGAACGCTTCACAACTTGTGATGTTGTATTTGATTTATTGATTATTTTGAACTCAAAGTCACAATTTCTGTAGACTAGAAACAACAATAAAATATTAATCTGAATCCATTGTAGTGCACTTTGTGAAGATATTCAGTAATACAAACATAAGCTCTACCCTGATGGGTGTTGAGCATTTCTTATCAGGATCCTTTTTTTTTCTTTCCTTATCCAGCTGGACTTCAGTACACTGATGCACATTTTCCTCTCCAACATTCTCTTATAATGAAGCAATTATGAATGTTAACTGTTATTAATTAGATAATATCCTACAAAACAGTAAGAAAGCTAATTTTGGATGAGACGTTCTGGGGTAATTGCAGTTCTTTGCAGGGTCTTGAAATAACAGCAGTTCTGTGCAGCTGGCTACAGCTGGTCAAGCGTTTTGCAAAAAGAGTACTACACAAATTAGAAATCAAGAACTGGCAAAAGAACGGCTAAAGTTGTGTCATTGACTGTGAAAATGTATGTCACTATCTTCTTCTGCAAGCTGCAGTGTAAAAGCTTTGACTGCACTCTGAGGACAAGTTTCTCAAAAAAAAATCAGCAGATTTGCATTCATTTTGGTGGCGCCATGCCAGTTTACACTCGCTACACCATCAGTCTCAATGAGGTCTGTACTTAAACAAAAGCATCAGTGCAGTCCACCAAGATGCCACTTTAAGAGTCACTGAACCGTAGGAAACCTGCTTGGCTCCCCCAGGCCCCTGAAAAACACTAATAACAATGAAAGCACCTACCCCATTTTCAGAGCCTATTGCATATTACAGATTTCACCATTAAGCTTTTTCTGTTGTGATCATAAAATATTGACATTTTTATAATCAGATACGTGCCACTGCCAGCTCCGAAGCAGTTAATGTAATTTGCAGTACAAGACAGTCTTCCGCAATGATTTTTCCCTTGAATGTTGCAATGGAAGAAAACATACACTAGTGAGAAACAAAATAAAATGAAAAGGGTCAGGGTGAAAAAATCACCCTGAAAAATCAGGATAATCCAGTATTTTTCTAGGTAGGGAATATTGCTTAGTGATATGATTTATGGAAAGCACAGGTTTTGCTGATATCAATAGCAACCATTGTAGATTAGAATTGAATCATTTAATGACCTACCTTTCTCTAAGGTCCTCTAATGTCTGATTGCTGAAAAAGGCAAGGGATTGTAAGCAAACCTCAGAAATCTCTAAGGTTTGACTCAGAAATATGTTCACAAATCCCATTGCTTATCCTAAGCTTTTCTAAACCTCTTTCGTGTGGTAATGAAGCAGAGGATCATTGTATGATTGGATCTCTTATTCTCTTGTAGGTAGGTGGTCTAAAATAAAGGAAAACCATTACTGCTTGCAATCTTTATCTTAATCTTAAATAAGTAAAATGCAAAAACCTGAAATAAGTAAAACATTAGCCGTACTTTTTGCTTTCTTACCAAAAAGATAAAGCTGGCTTCGATCTTGTGCACAGATGCAGGTTTTTCACATTTTTTAGTGATTTCCCTGTGCTGAAGACTATCGATTCAAGACCTGTGCCCTTCCCATACTTCCCAGGAGCTGTGGTGCTTTATTCTCCAAGGAAGTGACTGACGTGAATGGGAATATTGGCAGCATATGGCACCACTCAGGATGTCTGAAGTGGATGGTGCCTTGTACTGGAGGGAGATTTACTCTGGTTTAGTTCTCACCGTGCACGCTCTCGAACAGCGCACGTGCACAGCCTCTCTGAGATGGCAGTTTTACTACTGCTGTTTTTTGAGGATTTGCTGCCACTGATGCTAATGGTGAGACAAGTGAAAGAAGCAGTATGGTAGCTAGTAGGCTGAGATTTTGATTTCTAAGAGTCTTAACTACTGTTTTTTTCCTTACTGAGGTGGTAGCAAAAATAGCGAGTGGTATTAGGAAGCTAAGCCTTCCATGTATATGACTTCAAAAGTGCTTGAACACAGTACATTTCGACTTTATCCAGAACACTGGATTTTTTTTTTTCCTCAAGAGGTACAGCCACCCTCTCCACATTGGTTTTCTTCTGCACAAAATTGGGTTTGCTTTGAAAGAGAAAAATGATTCAAAGGCCTGCTCTCATCCCAACAGCCTACACCTGTTGGAAGACTAATGGTTTTAACAGCTGGTCTGCATTTCTCTTCACCATCTTCTCTCCAATATCTGCTCCAAGCAGCAAATCCATCCCCGTGCATTCAAAGTGGCCCAGGGAGGAAAAATGGATCCACAAGCAGGGGTGGGGGGGTCTCTCAATTCATAAACAGTGTGAAAGGCAGGAAAGTGCAATTATGTTTTTCCCTGTAGTTGCTGAGTGGATCTGAGGAGACAGGATGTTATGTGACATCAGGCTAAACAAGGTATTACTGAAAGGGGTGGAACAAAGATTTGCAGAAGAGATGTGGGACATGAAATGCTGGAAACTGAGAGATCCAAACAGGAAAGGAGATATAAACACCTGTGCTTGCATGAATGTGTGTGCACATCTGTCTCCTCACACAGGATTGAGACAGGAGCCAAAGGAAAGAAAAGAAAGGGGAGTGGAAAGGTGCAAATGCAGGGAGCACTTCCAAGTCTTTTTGCATAAGAGAGCAGCAACAGCTAATGTGTCTTGTACAAACACCACTGTAGCAATGCAGGAAAACAGACTTTGAACTTCTGGGGACTAATTGAATGGCTTGGCTGTGCTCCTCTAAGCAAGTCATTTTGCTTTGTTTGTACATAATAGTTGCAACAGGCTTTACAGCTAGGAGTCCCTTTACTGGTAAAGAAAATTTCACTTGGGCAAATTCATTCCAGCAGGCCAGGTTTATTGTATTTTGAATATATTCACAAGTTCATACACAGGCTAGGTAATTCCTTCTTTAGTAGCTGGGTCTTAATGGTGTTTTCTTTTACGTGTCAGTTACTTTCTAGCTTTTTGGTATTTTGTTGCTCTGATCCTGCCTGAACCGTGATAGCAAATGAAGTGATTACACGAGCTAGTGAATATGGCTTGGTTCTTTTCCTTTTTCTTTGCTTCAGTATCTGCTAAATAAGTGAAAGACAGCTGCCTGAACTATTTGGGAAAAAATCTGAAACAAGAGCAAACACATACAATAGCCTTGGATTTTTCCAGAGCTCTTAGTGTTTAGTTTCAGTCTACCAGACAATAAAGATGATTATTTAGGGAATACATACACAAGGCACACATAAAATTTTCTCCAAATCATTGGTTGGCTATGACACTGATCACCAAAAGCAAGGCAAAAAAGCCCTTTCAGTCTTACAACAATCATTCTTTTTCTATTAGCTGAGTGTATGGAAAAATCCCCCAACATACATACACATAGTACCGATTTCCATACAAGTAAGTGCTGTCCAGCACTATCACATTCCAACTAGCTCTGCTGTGAAGACAATTGTTCATTGAAAGCTGTTGAGAAGATAAAGTTCATATGCTTTCAAAAAACACCCAACCCAAAACAAAAAAACTAAAACAAACAAAAAAAAAAACCCCCTGCAAACTTTTGACTGTTAAAGTCCATTATGCATTATGTTGTTCTTTACTTAAATGAAGGCTCTCATAGAAATGCTGTTACAACAGCAATGAAAAACACATTGCTTTACATGATGCTTCATTTGTGAATTCCCTGTGGCTAGTGCATTTCTTTCCAAATCGAAAGAAATGAAGTGTCATGTGTACCAGTTTGTTCTTCATTGCTCACATTCCTCTTTGAGTTGACGAGAATTTTCAGTACAAGAATGCAAGAATGGTACTTTACTTAAAGATACTGTGTTATGTTAAGCAGACAGTATTGTCGTTATTTAGCAGCTATAGTAGACTGTGGAAGCAGTCCTGTTGATTTTATTAAAGAGGCTGTCAGGATCTATAATTCACACATCATTAACCGCTTCATTAAGACTAGAGCAGCTCTGTGAGCCCTAAACTTGTAGCAGTTTCAAGACAATACAAGTAAATGCTCACTGTCTGAGACATGCAGGCATCTCCAGTGACTTGTTCACTGGATAGTTAAGAGCCAGTACTCATTTTTAGGAAACACTTTTTTCAAACTATAAGCATAAATGCATAAAACATGTTCACTTAGAATTGATTTGATTTAAGTTAAAAGCATTACTTTGCAATGAGGTGTGCACTCTCACATCGTCAATCAAAAAAAAAAGGCAATAACATACCAAAATGTACAGTCATTTAAGTATTTTCATATGGTTTAGGTTTTCTTTACTGGAATATGAAGCAGCCTGTGTGCTGCAACAACGTGAAGTAGAACTCTAACAGACATGAGCAACATGAATCATATTTATTTAAGAATTTAGAATTAATGTAGCATTAATTAGAGAAAAATTTTATTTTCCTATTATTTTCCCCAAGTCCTCCTATATTTCCATTCTACTATACCCATTCCCTCGTGCTTGCTTTCCCTTCCTCTTTTTCAGTAGACACCTCCTTCACCCTCTCCCTGCTTCTTTTGTTAGAGCTACCAACTCAGACATAAACACATAGCATGGATTTTGAGCAGCACTTTGGAGCCTGATAGACTTGAGTGGATTTGGAAACAAACACAAAGATTTGCACTTCCACTGATTATGCAGAGCCAAGTGTGGGAGCCTCCCAGGTGGGATGCATATGCAGCCCTCACAGCACCGCCCAGCTCTTTCCCGCTCTTTTCCCTGACCTTTTTGTCTTCTTCCATTGCCCCCTTCCACACCCCACACCCCCCTCCCTAGCATGGTCACTGCCATTTGTGCATCCTCTGGGGTGCAGAAGCAGAGAACAGGTCCAGTGGCCAGGCACTGCTGGCTCAGCCACCCCTGATGTCTTCTCCCCCAGCACAGCTCTTTGATACCAGGGCACGGCTCGTATTCTGCAGCGCACATCTGCCAACGGGGAAGGAGTTTTCCTTCTGTTGCCAGCAAGCACAAATTTCCAGCCTTCCCCACCTCGGGAGCTGCAAGCACAGCTTGCTGGAACAGAGCCACCAGCCATCCCTCCTTCCTTGCTCTTTGGGCACTTGTCTTTGTGGTGTCCCTGTGAAGATCTTGTCCATCTGCCCCAGAGGCTTTCAGCCTCCTCCCACAGCTCCTTCACCCCGAGCATCCCGGTCCCTCGGGATACCCCAGCAGCTCAGCCCCACAGCCACCCCTGGAGCTGCCCTGGCTCAGGGCCACAAGGCCACGAGGCAGTCACTGGGATGGGGACAGAGGACCAGGTGTTGCGGCTGCTCACCAGCATCGATGCTCCAAGCCTAGATGTCCCAATGGGTCTGTAGCAGCATTTCTGGGGCCCAACATCTTGTATTGGGGCTCCCCATCAACGGCAGCCTGGCACCCCTAAACTGGTGCTCAGCCCAACCTACAGGAACTCCCTATCAGAAAAACAGAATCTACTTTCTTTGCAAAAAACAGGCAAAATTTATGCTGATGGCTGTTAAGGGCTGGCAGTGTTCTGTGGGGCCCAGCCTACAGCTAGTGTGCATTAGGCCAAGAGAAGAGCAAGCCCAAAGCTACACTAAGAGTGGGGCTGCAAGGGGCTGCCAAAAGAAACTAAGGGCTGCCTGGCACTCACACTTTTCGTGGGTTTTTATCATGCACTTTTTGAAGGCTGCTATATAAAATAACACAATATTGTATTTGTTGTTATCAGCCTAGGAGCACTATGTAAAGCATAATTGATTTATGTTACTCCAAAAGTCCATTTGAATTTTGCTAACTTAATTCCTTGCCGCCTTACTGACAATTTAAATAGCATAGTTGTTGCCATAAAGTAAATTTCTAGGTAAATGTACTGTCAGCAAACATATTGCACCTTTCTTGGATCCAGTACGTGAATCTCTGTATTGACATTTTTTGTAGGGAAATAAGTCAAATTTTTATTTTCAGATTTTTTTTTTTCCCTCTGCATTTACCTAGAGAGACATGAAGACAGATTTCTGCTCAGTCACGGTAGATTCTTTGAAGGTTAAATCCCAGGTCTCCAAGGGAATGTATGCATTATTCTCTCTGTGAGATGTCAGTGTTTCTAAGAATGGTCTAATCAGGAAAAAAAAGCCTTTTACCAACAGCACAATGCTGACAACTATTTTTGCTGGGGGAGCATGGTTGCATAATGGTCACCACTTGCAACATACTTACAATTTATTGGGATGGCTGGGCTGCAAATCTCTGGCTAGAGTTGAGATTATTCTTTCTAAGTTTTGGTGTACTAGTGGTTACTGAGAAATAAGATCAGTTATGGTTTTCCATCTGTTGTCTTTAGTGCTTTCCAAATGTGTCAAATACTATAGGACAAAGCTGACTTTTGTAAAAGGGGACTGAATTAGGAGCTCCATGGTTTTTTTCTGTAATTATCACTGGCGATTATTTGTGCTCTCAACAGCTAAAGTATTGGTTACATTGGGACTTGGTGGATTTTGTGCAAACCAGAAGGGTAGTCACTGTGCAAACAATTAGAGGCCAAGATTTTTCACCATGACCTTGCACTGACCTCAGCCTTGATGTATAAACTTCTTTGCAAGACGCAAAACATGAATGCCTTCCTGTCTGTCCAGGACAGATGGCCTAAGACATGGTAGTAAATTCAGTATGCCCAAGGCCATTCTCTAGCAATGAAGCCAGTCTACACAGAACAGCGCACATCCTTTCTTTTAAATTATCCTACTGCTCAAAACAAGGAGGCCAAATCCAAGCCTACAACATGAGTACAGTCGCATCCCACATCCAGCAGATGGTATGGGCCAAAACTGGGCTGAGGCAGCCCTTGCATTCTGTCGCTATGGATTGGTGAGCCTAGTGCCCAGCATTGTTCCCCAGCTCTCTTCAACAGTATAGAAATAGCAGGGGAGCTTCTTCTGGTGCTCCTCACTCTTCCTAGGGAGTAAATGTACTAATTCTGTGTTCATTTTACTTAGAAAACTTGAAGGAAATACAAGCAGTTTCCTCTTAAAGGAAGGTCAATAGTCGCACATCTGAGCAAGTCAAATCAGACTCACATTTTCCCAGCTCAACTAGCATATTCCTTTCACAGTCTCATCCTTTCCCTGTAACCTATATTCATTCTCAAGTTTTAAAAAGATGAGGAAAAAAACAATCAGCTCAGATATTCCTAGCTGACCTGATTGTGTGGAGGGCTCTTTGTGTCCAGAGCCAAGATGACAAGAGGATTGTATCTGTGGTAAATCAATGAGCACTAAATGCTACAGAAAGTTAGCAAGGCTTAATTAATTAGTCCCACAAGATACCATCTAGTAAAATATTTTTCCTAAGAGGTCATCCAACTTTGCAAGAGCTGAAAAACCCAGCAACCTATGATTATGCTCTGCAAACAAAACCTCAAACCCCAAACCCATGGAACTCAGCATGAGAAAATCTTTGTGACAGAAAACTGTAAAACAACAACAACAAAAAAAACCACCTGGAAAAAACAGAAAAGTTTTTACAATAGATGTGTAAAAAGCTGAAGGGAAACTGCCAGATCCATCCCATGCAAATCCAGCATGGGAAACCTGCAGATGTAACAAAAAGCAAGTTTTTCTGTAACATTCTCATGAAGGCTCCTGCTGGTGACAGAGGATCATCATTGTTATTTAGTGTTGTGTTGATTTTGCATGGCAAGGTTTCGGTAGCGGGGGGGGTGTGGGGGGGGTGTGTTACAGGGGTGGCTTCTGTGAGAAGCTGCTAGAAGCTTCCCCTGTGTCTGACAGAGCCAATGCCAGCCGGCTACAAGATGGACCCACCGCTGGCCAAGGCCAAGCCAATCAGCGCCTCTGTGATAACATATTTAAGAAAGAGAAAAAACAGTTAGAGAGCACTTTTGCAGCCAGAGAGAGGAGTGAGAAGATGTAAGAAACTCTGCAGACACCAAGGTCAGTGCAGAAGGAGGGGCAGGAGGTGCTCCAGGCGCCAGAGCAGAGATTCCCCTGCAGCCCGTGGTGAAGACCATGGTGAGGCAGGCTGTCCCCCTGCAGCCCATGGAGGAGGGATGAGGGGGTGTTGAGATTCCACCTGCAGCCCGTGGAGGACCCCACGCCGGAGCAGGTGGAGGCACCTGAAGGAGGCTGTGACCCTGTGGGAAGCCCACGCTGGAGCAAGCTCCTGGCAGGACCTGTGGATCCGTGGAGAGAGGAGCCCACGCCAGAGCAGGTTTGCTGGCAGGACTTGTGACCCCGTGGGGGACCCACGCTGGAGCAGTTTGCTCCTGAAGATCTGCACCCCGTGGGAGAGACCCACGCTGGAGCAGTTCGTGAAGGACTGTAGCCTGTGGGAAGGACTCACGTTGGAGAAGGTCATGAAGGACTGTCTCCCATGAGAGGGACCCCATGCTGGAGCAGGGGAACGATGAGAGGAGTCCACCCCCTGAGGATGAAGAAGCGGCAGAGACACCGTGTGATGAACTGACCGTAACCCCCATTCCCCGTCCCCCTGTGCTGCTGAGGGGGGGGCGGAGGTTGAAGCCGGGAGTGAAGTTGAGCCCGGGAAGATGGGAGGGGTGGGGGGAGGTGTTTTAAGATTTGGTTTTATTTCTCATTCCTCTACTCTGTTTTGCTTAGTAATAAATTAGATTAATTTTTCTCTAAGTTCAGTCTGTTTTGCTCGTGACGATAATTAGTGAGTGATCTCTCCCTGTCCTTATCTCGACCCACAAGTGTTTCGTTGTACTTTTTCTCCCCTGTTTGGTGAACGAGGGCAGTGATAGAGCGGCTCTGGTGGGCACCTGGCCCTCAGACAGGGTCAACCCACCACAAGTGTACTAAAGCAACTGTGGTCTGTGCTAAAGCCATGCAAAACTAAAAAGCCCTCTAGGAATATTTAGATATCACCGCAACCTTTTTAATTTAAAAAAAAAAAACACACCACCAACAAAAAAAATGCTAGATACTGGATACTGGCTAGATTTCAGCATGAAATGTTAGCCTCCAGAGCTCATACCTTACCAATGCTTCAAAAATCAGCTACAGATGATGGCCTAGATGGCTAGTATTTTGGGCTATAAGTCCTTTTGGTAGGACCTCGTAGGACAGTCCTTAACAGTGTGCCTTTCTGATGGGTAATGTAAATCTCTCTTGCTGGATCTCATTCCTTTACTTCTCAGCCTATCCACAATGGGCAGGAAGTAAAGTTACCTTCCTTTTTTTGCTTTTTCTTTTGTACTGTTTTAAGACTTTCACCTCTGATCGGATTCTTTGACAAAACTGAAATCCCTTGTTTTTTACCATTTTCATTCTCTTTCAGACTCAGTCTACTTAGTCCACATCTTGAAGTGTAATGACCAAAAGATGGGCAGGGCCTGGAGCTGACTTCTTCCCATTGCTCAGTAGAGCGAGGTCATTAGTTCATGTGTTACAGACTGTGCTATTTCATGTCCCAGCATGATGTGTTGATGCTTTCATAATAGCATGACATTGTTGACATTGTTCACTTTGATTCATGATAAACCCCTACAGAGTCACTACCTAATCACTACTTGCATAGTTTATTTTCCTTACCTATGCATCACATTTTGCATATCTTTTGCACTGCAGTTTTCCAATTTGTGAAGATTACTTAGCTCTCCAGTCCCATCCTTTAATGCACTTCCAGCCCATTCCAGTCTGGTAGGAACTATATATTTTAAAAGGATATACACCCTATTTCATTATACAAGTTATTGGTTAATGTACTGAAGAACAGCCTCAGAGCAGCTGAATGGGACTCCCCTCTCAGTACACACATTTGACCAAGAAGTGTTGATAGCTATTCTCCAAACACATTCTACCAGTCACATTTGTTCCTACTTCACAACAGCTAAATCAACACACACCTCCCTCACTTGTACTTAGGAGTATTGTGTAACACACAGTCAAAGTCATACTAAAGCTAAGATACGTAATACCTGGTGTTATTCTCCTAATGTCCTATCAGAGAAGGAAGTTTGGTTGTTCTGTCTTGATTTGTTCTTGTTTTGTCAACAGCTACTCAACATCTTGTTTCAAGTGATTACAGTTTGTTTTAGCATTTGTTGTTGTTTTACTCTGTGAATTTGAAGATATGAGGCCTCCTAGCCTCAGCTAACAAGCTGTGCTAACCCTGGACTCTCGCTTTCTTCCCCTTGCAAAGCTGGTGGAATCATTTCTGCAATGCGACACATAAAACAAATCCCACTGGTCCAACTGCTTAGGCAAAGAATCACTTTTTGCAGACTTGCATAAACACACTTTAAAAATTCAGATTTTTAAGCACCTTGTGGCAGTCAGCTGTTTCAAGCCAGTGATTTCAACCATAAGTAGTTTACTTGTCTCTACTCTTACAGCAAGTTTAGCATAGGATCTTTGAAATATCATAACTTTCAAGTCCAAGACTTGGGAAGAAAACAAAAGTCAGCAACTGATGATAAAAGAAATAGATAAAAACCTATCAGCAACTAAAGAGAAGTCTCCTGACATAAACACTTTCTCCCGTAAGGTCCTTGGCCTTCACAAGCTTCTTCTAACGTCAGACTGACAGTTCAAACAGCTCCCCAGCAACAAGTTAAAACACCTGCTAAGTTTCAAGGTGGAGCTTGACTATGGCTTCAATTTCATTACTGCTTTAAATAGTGTTGAGATATTCAGCAGATGCTGATGTAAGTTAAACTATTAGCTGAGCAGATATTAAAATCTCTCATCAAAATCCTAGAACAACTCTACAACTTATAAAATAAAATTGCTTACAGGGTCCTTTTGGCTGTGTGGAAACCTGAATCCCAAAGTAGTCTCATTTTCATATTTATCATGTATTTCACATTTGCCATGTATCATGTATTTATCGGGTACCTCATATTTGTGGTAGATATATATCTTTAATCTTGGGAAGACAATACTTGAACTCTAGATCTAGGGTAACCTGAAAAAAGACACAAGATCTCCAATAATCCCTCTGCCACAGATTGTCAGTCATTTCTCAAAAAAAAGACCCTTCTTCTCATTCTAACTGTATATTCACCATTCATAATTACAACAAACACTTGTAATCACACAGACATAGTGTGGTGAGTTGACCCTGTCTGAGGGCCAGGTGCCCACCAGAGCCGCTCTATCACTGCCCTCGTTCACGAAACAGGGGAGAAAAAGTACAACGAAACACTTGTGGGTCGAGATAAGGACAGGGAGAGATCACTCACTAATTATCGTCACGAGCAAAACAGACTGAACTTAGAGAAAAATTAATCTAATTTATTACTAAGCAAAACAGAGTAGAGGAATGAGAAATAAAACCAAATCTTAAAACACCTTGCCCCACCCCTCCCATCTTCCCGGGCTCAACTTCACTCCCGGCTTCAACCTCCGCCCCCCCCCTCAGCGGCACAGGGGGACGGGGAATGGGGGTTACGGTCAGTTCATCACACGGTGTCTCTGCCGCTTCTTCATCCTCAGGGGGAGGACTCCTCTCATCGTTCCCCTGCTCCAGCATGGGGTCCCTCTCATGGGAGACAGTCCTTCATGAACTTCTCCAACGTGAGTCCTTCCCACGGGCTACAGTCCTTCACGAACTGCTCCAGCGTGGGTCTCTCCCACGGGGTGCAGACCTTCAGGAGCAAACTGCTCCAGCGTGGGTCCCCCACGGGGTCACAAGTCCTGCCAGCAAACCTGCTCTGGCGTGGGCTCCTCTCTCCATGGATCCACAGGTCCTGCCAGGAGCTTGCTCCAGCGTGGGCTTCCCACAGGGTCACAGCCTCCTTCAGGTGCCTCCACCTGCTCCGGCGTGGGGTCCTCCATGGGCTGCAGGTGGAATCTCTACACCCCCTCATCCTTCCTCCATGGGCTGCAGGGGGACAGCCTGCCTCACCATGGTCTTCACCACGGGCTGCAGGGGGATCTTGCTCCGGCACCTGGAGCACCTCCTGCCCCTCCTGCACTGACCTTGGTGTCTGCAGAGTTTCTTACATCTTCTCACTCCTCTCTCTGGCTGCAAAAGCTCAGTCTAACTGTTTTTTTTTTTCCTTCTTAAATATGTTATCACAGAGGCGCTGATTGGCTTGGCCTTGGCCAGCGGCGGGTCTGTCTTGGAGCCGGCTGGCATTGGCTCTATCAGACACAGGGGAAGCTTCTAGCAGCTTCTCACAGAAGCCACCCCTGTAGCCCCCCCGCTACCAAAACCTTGCCATGCAAACCCAATACACGTAGATAGATAAAATTCCTGAGTGCTTGTGAAGGTTGGGATCAAAGACAATCGCTATAAAAGCATTTATACATCGCCATTCTCAGGTACCATGCACTGCTTTTTCTAGGATCTGGCCCAGATATCTGACCTATTTCTGGGGCCCTACAGTGTACATCAAATATGTGTACACAGCCAGGATGTATGTAATACACAGAACATGCGTGCCAAGCAAAGCAATTCTCACATGTGGCACTGTGCAAACATGAGCCCTTGCATGTGCACAAGCCTGAACAGTGTAGTGATTTCTTCTTGCAGGTTGATGGCCTTTATCTTTTGAGTCTTTGCTATTGTTTTTAAGCTTAACGTTAATCAAATGGAGCATAACTTTACAGATAAACAGGTTTTAAAGAAACAAAAATGGCAGTGGCTTTAACAGTGCCTTTTCCATCACAGAAGTAATACGAGGACAACTAATTCAAGATGATAACGTTAATGGAAGTTGATAAAGTGTTTGAGTAGACAGTTGTATGGATTTATCAAGTGAAGCATGCATCTTAAATGTATTAGAAAATTATCATCTCACACTGATTAAGGATGTAACATTTCTTTCCATTGAGATGTGCTTTACATCTGGGAGGCTGTAATGTGTCTGGCAAATGGCTTCAGTATTTCACACACAAATTATGTTTCTCACTTCCACATGTTCTGTCACTAAGTGAATGGAGATGCTAGAAAACTCAGCTCTAAAAAAAAGTTCACTGGTTTTTCCATCCAAAACAGCCTTTTCATTACAAACCAAGCCTTTTTGCAAGGACTTTATTCCATTTTGAGATGTTTCTCTTGTATTCCCTTAGCAACCTATGCCACAGTTAGACAGATAGGAGGAAACTTCAGCACTGTGAACACTTGCCCATGAGAGACCTGTAATCCCTGGCAGTAGTGTTTAATCACATTCCTCAGTCAGGTGTCAAACAGAGCAAAGGCACAAACACACAAGCAAGTTTTGTTTAGAGGACCTCAAAAAAACAGCCAAGTGGCAAATTTGGACATCTGTGCTAGACTGCGGCTGTCCTGTTTTTTCAGTCTAATCTGTCAAGATAACCATTTCCCCATTCTCTTAAACAAACACAGACTTCCTTGTTTAAACAACAGTTGTAACAGAGCACAGGTTTTAATCATTCTCTGCTAAGTACACTAGCAAGAGACTCAGAAAAGAAGAAAAACATCTTAAAAATAAGCTGCTGATTTTGCTGTGTGCAAAAGAGCAGGGCATGTGACCCTCATATTTCAGATGGACCATAAACAGTAGGCTTGTAATAAAAAAGTGTGCCTCAAGAAGAGATGAGCTCTTTTTTGGTCTCTTAATTAAAGGAGGACAAATCAAATGCAATGCCATTATGAAAGAATAATAATTAATGGAGGGGCATCGCTTTTCTTTTCTTACAGGGTATCCTTTCCTACACATCCCCTCTGCTACTCAAATTATATTAATGTAGCAGTAGTAAAAGCTTTTCTATGAGCAATATAATCATAAAATGTGATAAATGTTGAACATTAGTCTATAGGTAGCCACTGCTTTAAATACCAAAATCTAGGAAGATATGCCTCTCACAGAAAGACTATTAAAATTAGACAAACAAATAAATCTGATTAAAAACAGTAATCTATTTTTTCTGAATATTGACTTATCTTTTTACTCTCTTCAGGCTTTTCCCCCTCCTTTTTTTTTCTATTAGTTCTGATTCATTCCATTCACTTCTGTATTATTTATCTTAGATTTTTTTGTTGTTCTGTGTGTTGTTCTCTTGCCTTTCTCTTCTGTAACTATTTGTTCTTTTTCTCTCTGAAAGGAGCATTTCTTTTCCATTCATTCTTTACTGCTTCTATGTCCAGCACCCTTTACTGACCCACACACTTTCTCTTTCATTCTCCTGTGATCTTTCTCTTCTTTTCTTTTCTTTTGTCTGTTTCTTTTCATTGCATTCTACTGTTTCTTTCTTTCTCTTACCTACCACATTCACCTTTCTTTATCCTTTATCCCCAAAGTCTCCTTTTTCTTGCCATTGAATCCCTCCCTTTATTTGTTTCTCATTATGGGACTTCCCCACACCTAATCATCCATCTTTTCCTATCCAACATATGGTGTCTCCTACCCTCCCATTCCTCATGGGGTCCTTCTTCCCGTCCTGCTCCAGAGGACAGAAATGCTACTCCCCATCTTGCTCTTTCACCTCTTGCTTTATTTACACTACAGCACTGGTTGAGTCTTACCACATGCTTGGGAATCAGTCTTCCCAGGGTTTGGATCTTGTGATTTCCCACACAAACGATCCCAATTATTTTCTGCCTGAGAGCCACCTGGGTGTATTGTGGGTGTGTATTCTTTGTCAGGAGCCTCCCTCTCCCTTGGTTTGAAGGTCAGTTCAGAAGATCCCCATCACACAGTTTCCTTGGTAGTTCATATAGACTTCCAAGAGCTCCTTTTTTGTGGCGCCCTGGTCAAAAGTGTTTCTTCTGGGAAACCATCATTAAAGAAAGGAACACACAAGGTCTGCCGAGGAATTTTTAAAACACTTTTTTCTTGGACAATACAGGAACCACATAGATACATGCACAAACAAGAACACCTATGTATGTCTTTCAAGCAGAGTTTATCCTCCTGTCCTGAGTGATTCTGCATGTTCAATTTATGATTGAGGCAGATATACTACTTTCCTTTTCTTTGTTACTCTTCCATTTTGCAAGGCCAGTAAAGTAGGGAGAAAGCAAGTAGCTCTGAAGAAGATATCCATCTTCTGGTAAAACTTTGCTTACCCCTGTCAAGTTAATCTCCACTTTGATACCCTGGTAAAATGGCTCATACCCAGCTCTCAGAGAAAGACTAGGACAACTGGCTTCCACTAGCTTTGGCTAACTGGTCTTGCAAAGACAGTTAAGAAAAAACATCTCCCTTCACCTCTTACCTTTAGGATAAAAAGAATTAGTCAACTGATTTTACAGCAAAAGTGGGATGAAACAATCCAGACGGAAAGTGTCATGGACAGTGAGTCTGAAATACAGTGTATTTTTACAAAATGAGATCCAGACAGACCATCAGGTTTTCTTGCACGCAATGTATAGACATTACTTCATCAGTAATGTATAGACACTGGAATAGCATGTCACATACTTGGAAAATGTTTCTCCTACCCAAAAGGTGAAGTGATCTCCTCAGACCGATAGTTCACATTGAAGAAAATACGAACTCTTAAGTGTTCCAGTGATATAGCTACTCTTTTTGCTCATTGCTGAGTAGTGCCAACACCCAAACTAGCACTCAGAAAGAAGCAGTAGCTGAGGATCATAGAGAGCTCAGACCCAGAAAGAGACAGAAGGTGTGCATGAAGTTCTAGCAGGCATGAAGTCTCAAATGCTTGGAAACTGGAAACAAGACTTCAAATTCACCTAGAAAGTAGCCAAGGACCAGGGAAATACTAGTCGCAGCCACATGAGGCAGAAGTGAAAAAAACCCCAGCCCTGAACTGACTAAATGGGAAGGAAGGAAGGACGGAAGGACGGAAGGACGGAAGGAAGGAAGAAAGGAAGGAAGGAAGGAAGGAAGGAAGGAAGGAAGGAAGGAAGGAAGGAAGGAAGGAAGGAAGGAAGGAAGGAAGGAAGGAAGGAAGGGAGGGAAGGAAGGAAGGAAGAAAGAATCTGTGACCCAGGTTCTGATTGTCTCCAGAGGTGATTTCCCCTCCTGTTATGCTCATCAAGCCCCAAGTGCAGTTTGCTATAGGGGGTTCCTTAAAGTGCCAAGTGCAGAACAGCTGGTTGTCCATAGTCTCCACCTGAAAACAGTGTTTTTAAAGTTCTGCAAAGATTTCTAGCAGTACTTACACAGAAATCCCTTCTGTTGCTGAAGAGTGTGAACATCCTTAGAAAATTTTTTAATCTAGAACATATGTAAAGATAGATTTAGAAATTTCTAAAATTGTATTTTACTCCTCTGTGCTTACAGAGGAGATATGTCCATCTTTGGGTCTTCCATACATGATATAATCTCAGTATTGTGAAAAATAGGTTACAGTCTTCAAAATTACGAGGTCTGTTTTGGAAGATCTCTTCTGCTACTTTGTAGAGGTCATCCATCAAAACAACACATAATTGTGTGGAGTCTTTGACTTACTGTTAGAAAGTTCTGCTGAGGGCTTTTATGTTTATGCAACATGATGGTGCCTTCCATCAGTTCTGATAACTAACAAATTCATGGAAGGATCATGAATTAGAGACACAATGTTCAGATTTCCTTCCATATATTCCTTCCAATCCTGCCTTACAAGGCGGTCAGCTAAAAAAATTCATAATTCATCAAACACTTGAACATTCTGCAGTTATCAGTCACCTGGAGAAATTTACAGCTTGGGGTAAAGGGAATAGTTCCAACACGAATCCAAATATTAGTGAAGGCTGAGGTTCTATAGTTAAAGGATTTTCTCACAAAGGGAATATTGTCCTGAAGATTTAAATGTCAGAAGTTTATGTGGGAAAATACCATCTCACTCAGTGAAAACAAAATGAGGTTTTCCCTAAAACTAGATGCAGAGAGCATGAAGTAAGGAATCCAGAGGAAGACAGGATGGATGTTGCAAGAGTCCAGAATTGGAATAGAAATGTCAGAAGCATCAGAATGGAACTAGTGACTAGAAAGGAGAAAACTGAGAATGAATAGGGATCTGTCAGACATGGTGTATGAGTCTGCCTATCATCTAGATTTCGTATTAGTGTCAGGGCTAGGATAAAATTTGTCCTGATGTGGCCTAGGACTGGTCTGCTTTGCTGCCAAGGCACACCGCTAGCTCATGCTTACCTTGGTACCCACCGGGAACCTCAGGGCTCTTCCAGTCAGACCCCAGACTGTGCTTTTGCTTTTGGTTACTGTGTCCCAGGAGCAGGAATTGATGTTTACCTTTGTTAAACCTTGAGCAATTCTTAACAACCCAATCTTTCAGCCTGTCAATGTCTCTCTATAGTGGCTACTCCTTCCCATGTACGCACAGCTCCTCCTATTTTGGTGTCATACACAAACCTGGAGCGGGTGTATTCAGTCCTATCATCTCGGTCAGTTATAAGGATACTGAGTACCACTGGTTCCACTATTCACCCTGAGGTTCTCTGGTTGTGAGTGGCAGTTTGACTTGGAGCCACTGACCACCACGAGTCAGTTCAGACAGTTTTCCATACACCTTGCAGTCCATGTGTCTAGTCCATATCTTAATGGCTTGCCAGCAAGGATGCTGTGGGAAGCTATGTCAAACACCCTGCTAAAATAAAGGTAAGTGTGTCCTCAACTCTCACCACTAAGCAAGTTGTTTCACCATCGTGATGCAGTGTCTCAACTGCTCACCACTAAGAAAGTTGTTTCACCATAGAAGGTGGCCAGACTGGTCACGCACCATTTACCTTGGTAAATCTATGTTGGCTTTTCCCAGTCACATTCTTGCCCTTCACATGCCTGGATATAACAGCTTACAAGAGGACATCTACCAAAGTTTTCCCCACAGACAGTAGTAAAGCTTGTAACCTCCTGGACCTCTATCTGCTTTCATCTAATTGTGATTTCCTGTTTTCAGTTTAACACAGAGGAGGTGCCTCCAAAGCTTGTGTACAGCACTTGAGGACGGGTCATGCAAAATGGTACAGTAGAAGTAGGTGCCCCTGTAACTCATTTAGTCCCTAAGAAGCTCTTTAGAGGTTCATTTGGGTCTTAGAGGACCCTGTAGTGTAGCTCATGGAACAACTGGAGAGCTATGGAGGGAAAAGAGGAGAAAAATCCTATCTATCTAAACTGTGAAGAATGTCTTCAGTACATATGTCAGGGCAAGCACCAATGATGGTACCTCTCCCCTTTCCCAGTGACCCAATATGTGTCCAATACTGTGTTGCCCATGTATACATGCATACAGAATCTGAATATAGTGAACTCCCGCACGACCATAACATCAGTACCTTCACTAGCCTGCCCTCTAACAAGAACATATACTTCGGGGGGTTTGTTTGTGAATATGTTAGGCTCCGTGTGAGTGTTTATTTATGAAGGGCAGGATGTTTTTACTTGCACCTTAAGCTCTCTCTGTTGAGGAGCTGAATCTCTTGTTTGAACATCCTAAAAACCCAGGAGATGGAATGAATATTTGCTTGATAAATTCAATAGATGATAGATACCTGAATGCATTTCTTACAAGGCAACACAAAAGAGGTCTTAAAAAATAATAAAACCTAACTTTGTGTATTTCCTAAGAGAAGAAATAGGTTTTGTAGAATAATATAATAGTGGAGGAATAAAGTTTTCGCTAATATATTTTATCGTAGTATGTCCATGCCTTTACTTTTAGGCAAGGTAATTTAATCTTTTACACTTTACGGATAGCACAGAAAGGCTGCATTCTTTTTCAGAGGAATGTGAATATCACCTATTCAATAGTGAGGCACATTCAAGACCCATGTTGGCACAATCAATATAGTTTTATGAATACTTAGTTTATTAGTGTCATAAATAATTAATTAAATCTAGGTAGACTCCTTTAAAAAGCAATTTACTAAGCTGTCCAACAGTACAGCAACAAAATACCAGGAATACACTTTGCTAAGAGGCATAGGTTTTAAAAAAGGATTAGTTACTATATTTAAAATATGATAAATACTTTTCTTCTGAACCTGCAGTTCAATTGCAGCATTGTCTTCACAAAAATTCACAACTATGTAAGGTGGAAAGACAAGCAAAAGATGTTATTTTAAATAATAAAGATTTAAAAAAAAAGTAACATACTATAAGAGATATTTCCCATCTAAAGGAGGTGGTAAATGAATGTTTTACTTACTTCAGAATGATTTAAATATTGCTCAATAATTAATGCGCTGCTGTGCTAACGTGGCGTTATAGAGAAGAGCTAATTCAAAGGCAATTAGTAGTATTAGATGAAAGGTTTGCTTTGGGGACTTTTATTATTTAGAAGCTATTTTTTATCATTAATTTAAACTCGATAGCTTACACTTAAGCTTAGGTGGCTGTGGCTGCCTGCTACATACAGACTCTGGCGGAGATGCATATTCTCAAGCCAGTCAGTCCTTGCAGCTGAGAGGCAGCGACGCCAGAGCAGCTCAGTACATTCAAGCTGTCCCATGGGTGTGCAAACATTTTTAACCCTGCCACCTCCTCGCTATTGTAGCTAAGATATAAGGGAAGAATGCAGCATCCCAGCTTTGTCTTGCACTTTGGTCCCACCGAGAGGCAAAGGTTAAGAATGAGGAAAATTAGGCAGACAGCCCTGTGTGGCCCAGAGAAAGACATGCTATTCTGTGGGGGCCATCTCCCCTTACATAAATGGGAGAAAGCTCTATGAATGAGATCATTTTGACTTCCTTTACTCACATGCTAATGTGGGCTTTCTTTCCTTTAGTTAAAGCAGGTCAGCCGTGCAGCAAGGTTCAGCGCCGCATTGTGAACCATTTCCGAACCCTCGGTGCCTGTGCTGTGACTTGGGTCTGAAAGACGTGACTCACGTGGGCTTTTCCCGCGCTGCCACCAGTGTGCGAGGGTCCAGCATCCCCAGAGCCCCCCGCCCTGCTCCTGGCGAGGTCCCTGCACCAAAACCCTCAGCAGTCTGCACGCCCACAGGAGAAGCGAGCTGGATTTTAGACCACCTTTCAGGGGCTTATTAAAATCGGATTTGTGTATGCCTACCCCTCATCAACAGCAAGCACATTAAATTTTAACGGGGGGCAGCTCCCCAGCATTTAAGAGTGCCGATGATCATGTAGTCACCGTCACAAGCTATCAGGCAGACACTCTTTCTGCTGCTGTTTGTTTGGTGGCTTTTTTAATCTGTGGATTACTTTGCCCTCAAATTCTTTTATTGTTTACTCACTGAATTATGTTCACTCCAGAAAAGTGAATCCAGTTTCTTCTGTTCCCACAGTAATCATCAATTCAAGCTGAAGTGAAAGGGTCAGATTTAGAAGCAAGTAAATGGTGGTGTAAATTTCTCATTAGCAAATCAATGCAAATCTGTGAAATTCAGTGTCATTGAGCCACAGTTAGCCCTGCTTTAAGTGAAAACAAATTCCATTAATTTCTGTGGGAATAGCATGGTTTTTACTCTGCATTTGATCCATTGGGCCAAATTACCTTTATACCCTTGACATCTCACTGTGAATTTGAATTAAGAAAGGAGGTCAGCATGTCTGACACAGTGAATGTAAATCTGTATAATTCACCTGCTGAGAGGGGAATGGAGCTGAAGTAGCAAAAAAAGAGAGTCAGCATAACAAAATATACTTGGCCACCATAACATTTTTATCATCCACTTGGACCTCACCGGCGTTGGCAGCTTCTACTTTCTCAAAATGTGTGCTGCGTTAATAGATTCGTACACTCAATGGACTTGATGAGCAGACGGCTGTTAGGTGGGAGATAAAGTGCCCAAAAGGAGGCTGCTGGGCATATAAAGAAAATCCCATCCCTACTTGGCTGGCATTGCCCCAGACTGAGTGATGCTGCTGGGGGAAGGAAAGTGGCAGAACCTCTCTGGAGTGTTGGCTAAATACATGCTGAAAGGCAGTAGGTTATCTTACATGTATTAAATTTTGTTAAAACAAACTAGAAATAGTGATGAATGAGGAGAAACCAACACATACACCAAAACCTGTCAGATGTCCTTCAACCAACTACAGAGTCACCCCACAGACCTCGGCCAGCACGTGCGGTCCGCTCTCCTTCCCAGAGGCTCACAGTGCCTCACGTGCCAGGAATGGTGGTTTATCTCCTTGTGCTGATGAGAGTGGTGCAGTTTATTGCTTCTGGTGCAAACAGGGAACCCTGCCACAGACGTTGGCTGGTGCTGGGGTGCCCACTGAACCAGCAGTCAATGGCAGCTCACCATTTCCACATCCACAGCCTCTGCGCATGCTGATGAGACGCCTTAATCCCCACTGGTTTATTTCAAAAATAGCCTTTGATCAGGCTTCCACACTCATGGAGAAGTTAATGAATTATTTTATTTATGCCTTTGAAAATATAACACGCATTCAACTGTTGAAAATCCTTAATGTAGTTTTACATATATATGTGCATGTATACATACTTATATTTACATATATATGTATACATACAAAATTTTAAGTGTAGACTTGCATATAATAAGTAAGTTACACATTAGAAATAAGAAAAACAGGAAGGGAAAGAAATACACTTTACTGTGAAATTATGTCTCACTATAAGCTTTTTAACGAGCCTTTATTCATTTAAAGTTTGCAGCAGATCAAATTTTCTCCTCTTTTTCAAAAGACACCTTATCGATGATCTATCATATTACAAATTCACTGTCAGAGACTTAAATTCTTATGAAATGGATGTATTAGGTTAGGTCACGTTCAGCAGTAATGCTGTCAAGGACAACCTTGGCTGCTCTTTTTTATTATTTATTTTTCACATTGTCCAGATTTGCTTGATATTGTTTTGCATTTTTAGCACTGTTATCTCTGAAAGACAAGATTAAGCATTATACCAGAGTCTTACTATTATCTCTGAAATATATATGAACAGAGGTATATGCAAAGTGTAAGCAGTTTGGAAAAAACACTATATTCAACGTTAGAAATATTTAATGGATCAGATTCTAGCTGGTCCCTTTAGGCAGAACTGTTTCCTCCCCACACATGCATGCAATTAAAACTAATATACTTTTAAATGAGATTTGTGAGTACTTAGCTCTGTGTAGGTGCCTGCATAAGAGCCTTACAGAACTCCTACAGAGGCTAAAATGAATTTGTGAACAAGCTGAAACAGGATGGTAGCATCTACGGGTGCAAAGGCCACTGAACTGTATGCCAAACACATGAGGACTCGCTCACTTTTCCTGCAACAGTTATCAATTTATGTTCAGGCAGACTATGCTGTCTGGAGTTAGCACTGGGGTCTGAGTTGCTGTCATGTATCTGTCTGCAAGAAAAGCTGGAGCTTGGTTTGCAGACTGCAACACTGTTCCTCATCTGACACTCACTAAACACACTTTCTGGAAATGGTAGAGACTTGCCATAAATTTCAGGGCTGTAGATGTGAGGACACATAGCCTGGATTAAAATTCTTGGCTCTGAATGTTTTAGAATTCAGATCTGGATCACAATCTAAGCAGACAGTCAATATTGGATTTGCTGCGGTCAGAGTCTCATGTGAGCTGCCAATTGTATTTCCTATCAAAATAGCAGGAATTTTATGAAAGCAGCTGTTCTGAAGATATTTTTTGCTGTTCTCCAGACTGATTTCAGCTGATTTGCCTTTATCTACCTTGCACCGTACTCAAGCTCTGGGAAATGTACTTCAGTGTGCTCTGTGGAGCAACTGAGAGATGAATCTGTGTATCACCAGAAGACTGAAAAGACTCATCTCACCTTCCCACTTTACTTGCTGGTAGGCTTGTATATGTGAAATAGCAAAACAGTAGAGGAGAACTGTGTGCTGTAGTTTTTAACACACTGTCAGACAGAGGAACGAACACCCAGCGCCATGGTAAAGGCTGTCCCTGCCTCCCTGATGTGAAGCGCCATCTCTTTTGCTGGGAACCACAGGAATATCAAGAGCAACACAGAGCTGCTGGAGGTTGTAAGACCTCAAGTATGCACACCACCAGTTAAAAACTCAGCTGGTCTTTGCAGATCCACTCTGATGGATCATGATATTGAAATCACTTCAGTCTAAGATAGAGCATCCTGAATTGCTTTAACTTCTACTAGCTTTTGATGGCCCCTTCTGGGGTCATTATTCTATCAGGATTGAACTTTGTAGTGCACGTGCTCTCTGCCCTGGTATGTACTGTATGTATTACATCATTCAACCAATGCTTCACAAATTAGTAGTCACTGACTTCTAGTGCAATTCTCTAGACCTAACTACCTATTTTTGATTAACCTAATTAAAAAACTTGTTAAGGATTTCTTTCAACTCCATGTGGACAACACTCACATACTGGCCCTGTCCCATTCATTATGAAGAACAAGAACTGAAACACCCTGCTACTGCTGCTGTCAAACCAATTGAATCACCTCTTTTTGGCTAAAAAGAAATGGGTTTGTTCAGCCTTGAGAAAGGAAGGCTGAAGGGAGATTTGATTGCTGTCTACAGCTACCTAATGGGAGGATGTAGAGAAAGTGGAGCAAGATCTTCCCAAAGCTAGACAGGGGTAGGAAAAAAGACAAAACATACAAGCTGGAACATGGGAAATTTCAACTAGGTATAATAAAGGCAATTTTCGCTGTGAAGGTGGTGAAATACTGTAACAGAGGCCTAGAGAGGTGTGGGATTTCCATCCCTGAAGATGTTTAAAATCCAAGTGGAACATCCCTGAGCAACCTCATCTAATCAAACCTTCTTTGAGCTGGGTGTTGGACTACAGACCAACACAGGTCTCTTCCAGCAGATATTATTCTGTGATTCTAAAAGCAAAGCAAGGAGGTGGATTTAATAAAATACGGCTGGGGGTACGTTTCTCATCTTCCTAAGTTGTCTCCTGAAAAGTCTGCTAAGTGCTGTTTCATCTGCCCTATTCCAAATCTGTATAAAATCTCAAGACAATTCACAGAACTAGATTAAAATGTCAAAGCACCCATAACTGTAAATTACTTTCGTTCCCTTTCACGCTGGATATAAATACAAAATGCACTTCCACACTTGGCTTCTTTATACCATTTCTGGCAAGGGAAGTCCTGCCTTACAAACATCTTGACAGTCAAGGGATCAGCGAGCATATGGAAAAGGATGATTCAACCAGATCGCTCCTGTGATATTGTCTACTTGGCTTTCCAAAAGGCTTTTGACAGAGACCTTCACAATGCCTTTTAAAGAAACTCAGCAGCAAAAAAACACATGTAGGAAAAATAACAGGCTACAATCCAGGAAGCTGAAGGTAGGAATAAATGGGTTGTTCTACAGTGGAAAGATAAAAATGAATGTCTACAACTATAAAGGACATATTAGAAATAGAAAAGGTTCAGAAAAGAATTACAAGGATGATTAACAGGAAAAAAAAAAAAAAAAAAGATTAGTCTGGGAGTCTTTACTGTGGAAAAAAGATGACTTAAGCTGGAATACATTAAAGTCATATAAAATCATGAGAGGTGTAGGGGGAAGATGACTGGGGAAGAAATTGTTTACTCTTAATTCCAGTACAAGAATCCAGAGTCATCAAATAAAGGTAAGAGGGACTGCATGCAGGACATACAGAGGGTCTTTATGCAATGGACAGTGCATGTGGGAACACCTTGGCAAAGAAGGACACTGTGGATACAAAAAGTTTAAACTGAATTCAAGAGTAGATTCAACAAGCGCTTTGGGGAAAAAAAAAGTTTGTAAATTATTGCATAGAAAAACCACAATAGAAAATACCCTGGCTGAAAATTGTCAGAAGATGGGAGAGTATTAGCATTGATACGTTCCCTGCTCTTGCCCCTCTCTAGGCATTTGCTTGTGGCCACTACTGATGACTGAGCTAGCCAGAAAGTGGTTGGGTTTATGTTCTTTGACCTTCATTTACACAGAGTACAGAGAAGAATGCTGACTGACTAGACCCCCACGCCATGCCCGAGTGCAGCTGGCTAACCCATGGCCATGGGCTTTCCTGCCTCCTGACCAATTCCCCAGCACTTTGAATTCCCAGGATGGCTGATGTATGTGTCCTGCTGCGCAGTGTCCGGAGGATTTTGCATGTATCTCGGCCATGAAGCTAAATCTCAGCAGACCTGAGACAGCGGGAGTGGGAAAGTAAAACCACTGCTGGCCTCTGCTATGTGGCCTGAACCTTCCTATGGCAAAAGCAGCTGGATTTCCAAGAGTGTTCCGGCTCTTTGCAGGAATCTCAAAATGTGTTTCACAAGATAGTTGCCAGATGCCTAACTCCCCTTGATTGTAGTGTGATAGCACTTCTGAAAATACATGACACCTATCTACATCTTTAGGTGCTTAAATCTCTCTAGCGTGCTGACCCTGTGCCCTCCAGAACTTAAAAATAACTTTGTCTAATTGGACTCCTACTTGACCCTGTGTGGTTTGAAGTCTGCTCCATCTGCCTAGGCTGACAGGGCAAATGAAAATATATTAATCTGCAGTGAAAAGCACTTATTGCAGATGGAGCAGGATCCCTTGAGGTACATTTCTGATCCCAAAGTTACAGGCAGGCACAGCAATTTTGATATTAATACTATGTTTTAAATAATAGAGAAGCTGTGAGAATATCAATTTATGGCCTAGCAAAATATAAATCACACTGTTATATGCCAGATTAAAGGACTGTAGTCTATAAATTGTCGTGGTTCTCTATTACAACAATATTACAGTGGTAAATACTATTAAACAGGAAATTGCTATATGTGTGGGGGTTTTTTTCCTCAACACAACAAAAGAGAAAGAAAGGAAGAAGGAAAAATGGTGGGACAGGTCTCTGTAAGTGTGTTTCTGTAGCATCAAGCTGAGCAGGCTGGAAGCTTTGGTGGGCAGGGTAAAATAATTTACACTGCAAACAAAAGAGCTCAGAAAGGCAAAAGACAGAGCAGGAGGCATGTCAGACAACAGTATTACCTGTGTATGCACGTACCAAAGGTATATCTGGTCACCAGATGATCTCGCAGGTATGCATATTTATGTAAGCGTTCCACTATTTTTTCTCTCAGAGAGCAGTTTTGTTATCACACACAGGCATTCCCATGTTTGGCACATTCAGGATTCATTCCTGTGTCTTTGCTATTTTTTTCCTCTGTTGTTTTTTTTTTTTTCCATTGCAGTATGAGGCACTGTATGCTTTTTTTTTTTTTTTTTTGGCTCCTGACTAGGCAGAGAGAACTTCTTCTCCAATTCAAGGATGCATTCACTCACATTTTCAAAGCAGATGATTAGCTGTCCCAGGCTTTGCCAAGACAGTGGGAGTTGCATAGCTAAATCTTTGTGCAGGTCTTTGAAACTGTTCTCTCTTGGTAACTAATTGCAGCAGCTGACCTTCCCAGTTTCTCGTCCATCCACAGTTTCCGAACAACAGTGCAATGCACTACCTACTATACCAGTCATCCAGAGGTCATTATTTGCAAAACTGCACAAAAAAAATTTTTTGTCCTCTGTACTTAGAACGCTGCTTTAAACTCAAAGGCAGGTAAATGGGTAATGTTGTGATCCTGGGTCTGATCCTGCTCACCTGACCTCAGTGGCAGCTCAGAGCTTTAGGATGTCACTACCTCAATGTCATGCCCATATCAGAGGCAGCCAGCCAGGTGGTGTGGTTGTGCCTCCTCTCCCCCGCTGGGGTCAGTGCAGTCCGGGGCAGACGTGGGACAGCTCTGTGCCACGCTGCACTGCCTGTCCCCAGCACCACGGGCATGTTCAGCCATGGGGCAAACAGGGCACACGTGGCAACAGCATCCTAAAGCCCTGGAGTTAGAATTGCCACAGCTCTTCCACCTGCCTCCTGATGTTACATCTCAGCAGGAGCAGGAGATACAGAGGAAACTCTCCCGTTGCTCTCCCAGCTTTAAAAGAGGCAGTCTGCAGCACACTTGTAGGGCTTCTCTGGAGTACTGAATGTTTTCTGGATCACTTCAAATGGGAGCAGCACGTCTTCAGCAACACAACAAAACATATTTGATTAGCAGTGTAGATCAGTCTGTACCAAAAACTCAGATTCAGAAAGTTCGTGTTAAGCTTTTGTGGCTGTAACGGAGCTCGAGTCAGGATGTACTCTTCCCCCAGCTATTTATTTAGCTGCAACACATAAAACTCTTGTTAGTGCAGCTAGGGTTGGGTATTTCCTTTTTTCTCTGTTCCAAGAGAAGCATTGTTCTACAAGAAGAAACAGCTTGTGTCTAAAAGTAACTAGGTTAGCAAAATAGCTGGTGTCAATGGGTAACAGGAGCACTCTCGCGACAGAGAACAACTCATTCAAGTGGTTAATAAAGAAAATAGGAGTCTGACTTTAGATGCGCAAATTTGAAAGTATTGGCCTATGTTCCTGAACTGAGCCCTCTCATGCTCATATCGACCTTTCTGTACAGCAGATTGGTGAATCCTAAAACTGGATGTTTATTGTAAACAAACAAACAAACAAACAAAAATCACTGCTGCAACTTCCATGATAGCTATCTGAGCTCAACACTGTGGTACAGGTATGTTCTTCACTTGATATTTCCTAACACTAAACATACATGTGCATGAAAGGGAAAAAAGATCCCCAGCAGCCACGCCAACCTCATTTGAACATTAGATTATTCACTTTCCCAACTAATCAATAATTGTTATAATTAAAATTGATAGCTGCAAATAACATGACAGAGTGCTGCTGCCAGAATACTGATTGTGTATTTGGCTTAGAAAGATAGGCAGTAGCGTGGAACACTTATTTTCCAATTTGCTTTTAGCTGTGTGCAAATTGCTTTAGCTGTATCCAGCTGATTTAGACCTTGCCTGGAGGTACACTAGATTAATTGGGAGCCACACATTCATTGCTTACAGAATGGACTCTGTAATTGGTGAAATTTGTTAGTGCCAGTTATAAAATAACTATATAGTTCTGCTTTTTAGTTGTCCTTTCATTACTCTTTCAGGAAAGGGGAAAAACAATTAGAACCTTTCAGACAATCAAGATTGCTTTTAAGTCTTTATGTAAAACCGCAAGTGTGACTACAGTCAATATTTTATGCAAGCAAACATTAGTGTGAATATGGTATTGATTTTTTTTCAAAACTGAAAAGCTCTTCAGCATATGCAAGAGGGATTTTTTTTTTGGTCCTTGTTGTGACTGAACTTTACATAATGAAATCATTATGTTGTTACTACCCAGAGCTTTCAAATATAAGTCTTTGTTCTTTTTTGTATCTTAACTAGCTTATTATTAAACAGTAGAAAAATTCGTTGTTGTTTGTTGGTCCCCAAAAGTATTAAAAAAAGACCATGGCCACAGTTTTTCTTAAATCCAGGCTCCTTATTTGCCTATGGGTATATAATAGGGACACAGAAAGCCTGCAGCTATATACATAAATATAATGGACTACTTACAAGTCATACATTCTTGTGATTATTGATGGATTTAGGAGTCAAGAGCCATGACCTAGGCTTATTTCAGTTTCCCTTGTTCATAACTTTACCCTAAAAGTGAACAAATTATAAACCAGATACTTTTGAACAGCTATGATGCCAGCGATGTTCTGTATCTTACTCGTGGTACAGAGCGTGGTGCAGAGCATGGTGCAAGAGACTGGAGCAATTTCACAGAAAGAGTCCATGCCTGGCCCTGAACACAGCCCATCTTTGTAAGGGGAAAGGATGCCATTACACTCACTGCCACCTTTAAGGGTTTTGACTCTTTGGGTCACACACACAAGGCCACACAGAGGATACCCTTGCACAGCTCTCATTTACAGTTCCTGTGACCACACCATGTGTATAACCTTTACCTTGCTGTGGTGGGTTGACCTTGGCTGAGGGCCAGGTGCCCACCAGAGCCGCTCTATCACTGCCCTCTTTCATTAGACAGGGGAGAAAAAGTACAACGAAAGGCTTGTGGGTCGAGATAAGGACAGGGAGAGATCACTCACTAATTATTGTCACGAGCAAAACAGACTGAACTGAGAGAGGAAATTCATCTAATTTATTACTGAGCAAAACAGAGTAGAGGAATGAGAAATAAAACCAAATCTTAAAACACCTCCCCCCACCCCTCCCATCTTCCTGGGCTCAACTTCACTCCCGGCTTCAACCTCCGCCTCCCTCAGCAGCACAGGGGGACGGGGAATGGGGGTTACAGTCAGTTCATCACACGGTGTCTCTGCCGCTTCTTCATCCTCAGGGGGAGGACTCCTCACACTCTGCCCCTGCTCCAGCGTGGAGTCCCTCTCACGGGAGACAGTCCTTCATGAACTTCTCCAATGTGAGTCCTTCCCACGGGCTACAGTCCTTCACGAACTGCTCCAGCGTGGGTCCCTCCCACGGGGTGCAGACCTTCAGGAGCAAACTGCTCCAGCGTGGGTCCCCCACGGGGTCACAAGTCCTGCCAGCAAACCTGCTCCTGCCTGGGCTCCTCTCTCCATGGGTCCACAGGTGCTGCCAGGAGCTTGCTCCAGCGTGGGCTTCCCATGGGGTCACAGCCTCCTTCAGGTGTCTCCACCTGCTCCGGCGTGGGATCCTCCACAGACTGCAGGTGGAATCTCTACACCCCCTCATCCCTCCTCCATGGGCTGCAGGGGGACAGCCTGCTTCACCACGGTCTTCACCACGGGCTGCAGGGGGATCTCTGCTCCGGCGCCTGGAGCACCTCCTGCCCCTCCTTCTGCACTGACCTTGGTGTCTGCAGAGTTTCTTACATCTTCTCACTCCTCTCTCTGGCTGCAAAAGCTCAGTCTAACTGGGTTTTTTTCCGTCTTAAATGTGTTATCACAGAGGCGCTGATTGGCTTGGCCTTGGCCAGCGGCGGGTCCGTCTTGGAGCCGGCTGGCATTGGCTCTGTCAGACACAGGGGAAGCTTCTAGCAGCTTCTCACAGAAGCCACCCCTGTAGCCCCCCCGCTACCAAAACCTTGCCATGCAAACCCAACACACTTGCACATAGCATTCGAGCCTGCTGACCAGTTACAATTAAACTAGATACTCCAAAGACACCCTATAACTTCACAACTATTGGTAAGCAGGCAAAGGAGAGGCAGCCTGTTAGTAGCCTCATTTAGGAAGAACATCTGAGGGTCTAAACTAGCAAGGAAGCCACTGAAAACTGGCCTTTATTAGCTGCACTGGTCACAGAACTTCTTCTTGTTCTTCAAGTCTCTTTTCCTTGGTGATTAGCTAGCAATTTGGTTTTGATTGTGTCAGAAGATAGGGGTAATTCAACTGTTCATTCAAGTAGAGCATCCGACCTTCATACTATCACTAGGGACTAATGGATAGTAAATATAAGGAGAGAGCGAGGGGCAAAGCATAATCTAAAAGGGGTATGGGAGTGTGAAGGAGAGATGGGGAAGCAGTCTGCATCCTGCAATGCCCTTAGCTACCCTGATAAAACCTTCTCCTGAAACCAGTGGCACGTGTTTGCTTTACAGATTTCACAAAGAGAGATTTTCAATTCTTATCCTACTGATCATTGTATACTAGTCAAATGAGCTTCAGTGTGAGTTAGGGGCGTTAATCGTATTATTGATAAATATTGTCTCCATGAAATCAGTGACTTGTTCTGAAATTTGTTTTCCTTTGGATCTGCTACCAGACGCTGCCAAGAATCTGAATGATTCGTGAATTAATTTTGTCCTTTTAAAGAACTAGGGGAAAAAGGTGTCCAAGTTGAATTCTTGGAAGCTTATTGTTCCCTTTCAAGTGAACAAGATTAAAACAAAAAACCAAACAAGCCAATGAACAAAAACCCCACAAACAAAAACCTCCAACCAAACAAAAAAAAACCCCACAACACCAAAATGTTACAAAATATATGTGGCACTTAATATGAAAGTCTAGTACCAATTTTGAACATACTGCATCCTGAAGATTCAGCTGAGACCTCATCAAAGCTGCATGCTGAAGTGCTAATGTCTAAAAATATAGCAGCCAAAACAAAAGCATCTAGTGAGGACAAAACTATCAAGTCCCATGATGGAAATATCCTTCTTACAGAGAAAAATACTCAAGATGGCTTCTTAAAAATGTATCAGCCAATTAATGAGGAGATACGGGTCCTTTGTACTGGTGACTAGTAATCTAACAGTGCCATTTAATGCGCCCCAAAACAATGTAAGAATCAATCTACTTAATGACAACAAACAATGAAAGAGAACAGGATAAAAGGTTTCAACTTACTGCCATGAGAGGAAGTGTAAATGGAGACACACATTTCTGGCTTGCCACATATGGTCTCCTGGCTGGTAATTTTCTACTCTGCAATAAAGTTATCCTTATAAAAAAGGTATTCCTCTTTACTCCTGTCCTCACATGGCAGATGATGGTTCTTGGTGTACAGCAGTTGGAAGCAAGGGAAATCACGTTCCCTTGGGGCAAGGGAGTTGCATGTGAGTAATGGGACAGGTTCAGTGCCTTATAAAGACAATGTTGTCAAGGCCATGCTTGAGCTTTAAGGCTGCCTCATGCTTTATCCTGTCTCACCTTCTGTAAGTTGCTCAGACGTAATTAGGTAACTCTGACCACTCTTTGGCTTGTAAACACCCTGTCTCTTGATGCTGCAGACCTGTGTGCCACTGAGGAAAGCAGAGCATACGGAGATGGCAGCTCATAACCCAGCAGCATGTGAGCATGTAGCAAGCACCCGCATGCTTCAGGAGAGTCAGAGCTGCTCCAAGGATATTTGCTCTGTGTTAGCTGCATAAAGAAGATCCACCTGTCCAGTGTCAGAGCTTTCTTTACTAGGAGCCATTCCAATCCCCAGTATCAGCATTTGGGGACTCACCTGCACTTGCTCAGTGACTTATGCGATGCTTGGGTGAGCTAGCTGGACCCATGAACCTCCAAATCCCAGTATTTCAGTACAGAGCTCAGCACTGGAGTCTTTAGAGTAGACTGATAAGTTTTCAGCTAGGTCATTTTTATGTCAAAACCTCCTGTCCTCCCTCCCCATCAGGGCCAGCTTTAATCATTCCCTCCTCTTTCTGTATACATCTGGAAAGACTTGCCAGGCCAATACACTGACCTATATGTACTGCTGCTCTTTAATAAAACAGAATTTTAGTATATCCACAACTTAGGAGAATTAACCCTTTTACAAGCAGGACAGGTTTTAAAAGCTCGTGACCTAGTGTCAGGTGCAGAGATAAAACTCCAAAGCTGAGCAGTCATTAGTGCCCTAGAGAGCTATTTTATTGCCAGTGGGCTACAGAAGAAACCTCTAAGCAAATTAATATCAAATCATGCATATAGCGTTCATATGTGACCCTCTAACAAAGGAGAGAGTGAGTACATGGGCATCTGAGGGAAACTTACATGTGCATGCACTCTAGGAAGAAGTAAAGAGCTATACTGAATAGCAATTACTGCTCTGCCTCAAGGGACCAAATCCTTACCTGAGTGGCAGAAGCAGAACCCACCTAAGCCTAATGAGAGGTGCTCTAGTATAAAAAAAAGTGGACTCCATCTTGCTATTTTTAGTGTTTTCTTTCTATAGTAGTTCCTTCTGCACCTTGGTTCTTTAGGGAAGTAACTCCAAAAATGGCGACAGACTTTTGGCAGATAAAAGGCAAAGTGGTCAGCTGATTTCAACAAAGCCACAAGCCATTTACAGAGGCTGAGGATTTGGCAAATTCTCTGTTAAAGAAAGCCAGCTTCTTTCCAAGTAGGAAGATCATGAATTAGCACAGCAGATACTTGCGGCAAAGCTTGGTATTAAATTGTTATGTTACAATGTACGGCATGGGGAGACATATTGTGTCATTCATTAACATTTTAATGACCTTTTCTGTCTGGAGCTCTGCTTAAAGATCAGTAGCTTGATGAGGCTCATCACTGCAAACACTTAAACTGACTTAGTGACAGAGCTGGGGAAAGTTGTGGACAAAGGAGATTATAAAAGCCTTGCTCTGGCGTGTGTAGGCAATGGAAAAGCAGAAACATCAACTGTCCCTGCGGTCCATCTAGCCCTTGATCTGGTTCCTCCTGCTCTTGTCCAGGGAAGACAGAGCCCCAAAGGAAGGAGGCAGAGTCATGATTCTGAAGCAGGCAGTAGAGCTGACTAGTGCTGAATAGGAGGAGAAACCTGTTCCACGTAAGGCAGGTGCCAAGTTTGAGCACCATGTATTAAGGGCCAGCTCCTTTTAAAGCGAATTGCAAATCTTCTCTTTTTCAGTCACCCACATTGGATGGGGAGAGGAAAAAATTCCCTTCTCCCCTCAAGTTATTTCTAGTGTCACTTGGACTCTCAAATGCAAGTTTATACTATTGAGGAAAAAGGGAAAAAAATAAAGAAAAAAAAGGGACTGTTGTTTCGGGGCAGCCTGTTAACTACACAGGAGGTTCTTCAATCAGAAAGTTCTGAAGCTTTTTATTCCACACCTCATTTCCATTATTCTGTAAGAGCTTGTTTTGAAACATATAAAGACAAAATTACTCTTTCCCCTTTCATTTGTATAATTAAGACAACATTACTAAGAATCTTACTGAAGCCCATTCCCTGCATGCCATTCTCTTAGAAACAGCCTAAACCCAAGTCCTGTAAGAGCAGAAAGTGCACATCCTTGTTCAGAACGCTGAGAGCACAGCCAGGGCTGGGGGCTGCTGTGGGCTGGCAGGTCCCATCCCACCAACCCCAGCCAGGGAGCCAGGGGTCCAGCCCCAGCCCAGGGCATCAGGCAGCCCTGCGGCTGGGAGGGATGAGCTGAAACCAGTCCTGGTCCCCGGAGCAGGGGTAGAGGGAGGCTCCATGGGAGGCTGGGCAGGGCCAGCAAGGCTTGGTAGTGCCCTCAGGGCCCGGAAAACAATTAAGAGAATTGCAGTCATTTACTCTACCTGTCAAGATGTATGCTTTAAAATTAGTCTCCTGTATGAAGGGTTTAAATAGGCTTTCAGAGAATCTTTGCTTCCTGATTTAGCTCGTTATTTAGCAGGCACTGCTGCACCATTCAGTTTCATGAAGAAATCCTGTAGCATTATGCTCAAAGCAATGAATAAGCACTGTTCTACCATCAGCAAACTCAAATGATGGAAATCATGTAATTCATACACACCATTATACAATCCAAAATGACTGCAGAATGCTGCTGAAATGACTATGAGGCTACTGGAACTGAACTACAGGTACCAGCTTGAGTTCATTTGTCTATAACAAAATCTGCTTTCAAAGTCCCCAGAGCACTTCTCTGCAGTATTATGGTGGCGAATAATAAGTTTACTGCATGATAAATACTGTCAGGCTGCAAGTAATAATTACCTTTGCTAAGTCCTTAAGTTTGCTAATTTATCAGTGCAGACAAGAAGTTCCAGAGTTGCTACTGAGGTTGAAAGCACTATTTAGCAGTTTGTGTGGCAGTTTGCACAGGAGGGCCCTACAATCTGCTTGTAGGCTCACAGCCCAGGGAAGTGCTCTGGGTCTCTGCCAAAATGGTGGGCACTCGCCTCAGAGTTAAAGCCAGTGTTCCTACAGAGAACATCTCCCCTGAGATGTCTGACGCATCCACCCAGATGGAGGTGGTAAGGAAGGAGACTTTGGTACAGGTAGCAGGTTGCAGAGAGTGAAAAGGTAAGTATCTGCACAAGGTGTGCACAGGTTGACGATCTGTTATGTCAGGTGGCCGAGTTGCAGGAAACAGTTAAAAGGCTGTGCAGTATTAGAGGAGCAGAGATGGAGGTAGATAGGTGGTTTCATAACCAAGTTCCTGTAGCGGACACCGCTGACAATGAGGCACCTTGGACCCTGGTGACCCACAAAAGCAGGACTTCATTTCAGTCTCCACGCTCCAGCTTCACAACCAAAACCAGGTATGAAGCTTTAACAGCTGTAGACACCCACAAGCAAGGTCCACAAGGACTGCACCAGCAGCACACAGTGGATACCGTAAAAAGAAACGACAAGCTCTTGTAGTGGGTGACCCTCTGTTAAGGGGCACCGAGGTGTCCATCTGCCGACCTGACAGGGAGTCACAAGAGGTATGCTGCCTTCTGGAAGCCAAGATCCAAGGTGTTGCCGAGGGGGTGCCACAACTGGTCAAGAGCACAGACTATCCACTGCCACTCTTTCATGTGGGCATGAATGACACTGCAAGCTGGAACCTGGGCAGAATCAAGGAAGACTATAAAGCTCTGGGCATGCAAGATAAAAACATTGGTGCTCAAGTTCTCTTTTCCTCCATTCTACAGTTGGAGGAAAGGGGGCAGCCAGAAATAGATCTATAATGCATATCAACTCCTGGTTATGTGGCTGGTGCTGTCCCAAGGGTTGTGGCTTTTACAACTACAGGACATTCTTTGATGACTATAACCTGTTAGGGAGGGATGGGATCCACCTGTCCAGAGGAGGCAAAGGAATCTTTGGCAGCAGGCTAGCCAACTTGGTGAGGTGGGCTTTAAACTGAAGGACTTGGGGGTGAGGTCCAAAGTCTCAATACTCAGTGCCATCACATCCAAATGGGGAATAAGCCAGGCCAACCAGAGAACCGACAAATGTTCCTTAGCTGCCTCTCGAGATGAGAACCAGAAAGCCAACTACCTCAAGGGCATGTATGGCTATGGTGGACCCTCTTGCACCCCCCCAGGGAAACCTCCATGCTCGATTACCTCTCTGAAATGCCTGTACAGCAACACATGCAGCATGGGGAATAAACAGGAAGAACTAGAGGTCTGTGTGCAGTCACAGGGCCATGATCTCATTGCAATTACAGAGACATGGTGGGATAGTGCCCATGATTGGAATGCTGTCATAGATGGATACATACTTTTTAGAAAAGACAGGCCAGCAAGGGGAGGTGGTGGAGTTCCTCTTTATGCAAGAGAGCAACTGGAATGTATCAAGCTCCGCCTAGGGGTGGATGAAGAATGAGTTGAGGGCTTATGGGTAAGGATTAAGGGGCAGGCTAACGGGCGTGACACTGCTCTGGGTGTTTACTACAGGCCACTTGAGGAGGAAGAAAAAGTCGGTGAGGTCTTCTACAGACAGCTGGAAGCAGCCTCTCAATCACAGGCCCTGGTTCTCGTGGGGGACTTCAATCACTGATATTTGCCGGAAAGGCAACACAGCCCAGGCATGCACAGTCCAGAAGGCTCCTGCAGAGCATTGATGACAACTTTTTGACACAGGTGGTGAAGGAGCCCGTGAGGAGAGGGGTGCTGCTGGACCATGTACTCACAAAGAAAGAAGGATTGGTTGGGGATGTGAAGGTTGGGGGCCACTTTGGCTGCAGTGGAGTTCAGGATCCTGCGTGGAAGGAGCCGGGCAGTAAGTAGTATTACTACCCTGGACTTCAGGAGAGCTAACTTTGGCCTCTTCAAAGACCTGCTTGGGAGAATCCCATGGGTTAGGGCTCTAGAAGGTAAGGGGATCCAAGAAAGCTTCAAGCATCACTTCCTCTGAGCTCAAGATCCGTGCATCCTGAAGAATAGGAAATCAAGCAAAGGAGGAAGGAGACCTGCATGGATGAGCAAGAAGCTGCTGGAAAAACTCAAAGGGAATAAGGAAGTTTACAGTATGTAGAAAAAGTGACTGGTCACTTGGGAGGAATATAGGGATGTAGTCAGAGTATGCAGGCATGCAACAAGGAAGGCTAAGGCCCACTTGGGATTAAATCTGGCAAAGAAGTCAAGGACAAGAAGAAGGGCTTTTTCAAGTACATCAGCAGCAAAAGGAAGACCATCAGCAGCAAAAGAGAAGGCCGAGTCACTGAATGCCGCCTTTGCTTCAGTCTTTACTGCTAAGGTCGGTCCTCAGGAGGCCCAGACCCTGGATGTAGGAGAGAAAGTCTGGAGAAAGGAAGACCTTCCTTTGCTTGAGGAGTATTGGGTTAGAGAACACTTAGGCAAACTTGACACCCACAACTCCATGGGCCCTGATGGGATGCACCCATGAGTGCTGAGGGAGCTGGCAGATGTTATTGCTGTGCCACTCTCCATCATCTTTGAAAGGTCATGCAGAACAGGAGAGGTGCCTGAGGACTGGAGGAAAGCCAATGTTACTCCGACCTTCAAAAAGGGCAAGAAGGACGACCCAGGAAACTACAGGACAGTCTCACCTCCATCCCTGGAAAGGTGATGGAACAGCTCATTCTGGGAGTCATCTCTAAGCATGTGGAGGAGAAGAAGGTTATTGGGAGTGGTCAGCATGGATTCACAAGGGGAAATCATGCCTGACCAATCTGATAGCCACCTGTGATGGCATGACTGCTTGGGTAGATGACAGGAGAGCAGTGGATGTTGTCTACTTTGACTTCAGCAAGGCTTTTGACACTGTCTCTCATAACATCCTCATAGACAAGCTTAGGAAGTGTGGGTTGGAGGAGTGGACAGTGAGGTGGGTGGAGAACTGGCTGGATCGTAGGGCCCAGAGGGTTGTGATAAGCGGCGCAGAGTCTAGTTGGAGGCCTGTAGCTAGTGGTGTGCCCCAAAGGTCAGTACTGGGTCCGGTCTTATACAACATACTCATCAATGACCTGGATGAGGGGACAGAGTGGACCCTCAGCAAATTTGCTGACAATACAAAACTCGGAGGAGTGGCTGATACACCAGAAACTGCACCACCATTCAGCAAGATCTGGACAGGCTGGAGAGTTGGCCAGAGAGGAACCTAATGAATTTCAATAAGGGCAAGTGTAAGGTCCTACACCTAGGGAGGAATAATACCAAGCACCAGTACAGGTTAGGGACTGACCTGCTGTGAAGCAGCTCTGCAGAGAAGGACCTGGGAGTCCTGGTGGACAACAAGCTCTCCATGAGCCAGCAGTGTGCCCTCATGGCCAAGAAGGCCAATGGTATCCTGAGGTGCATTAAGAATAGCATGGCCAGCAGGTCAAGGGAGGTTATCCTGCCCCTCTACTCTGCCCTGGTGAGGCCACATCTGGAGTTCTGTGTCCAGTTCTGGGCTCCGCAGTTCAAGAAAGACAGGGAACTGCTGGAGAGAGTCCAGGGGAGGGCTGTGAGGATGATTAGGGGACTGGAGCATCTCTTGTATGAGGAAAGGTGGAGAGAGCTGGGTCTGTTTAGCCTGGAGTAGAGAAGACAGAGATCTCATCAACACATAAATATCTAAAGGGCGGGTGTCAAGAGGATGGGGCCAGACTCTTTTCAGTGGTGCCCAGCGACACGACAAGGGGCAATGGGCACAAACTGGAACACAGGAAGTTCCATCTCAGCATGAGGAAAAACTTCCTTTAGGGTGCCAGAGCACTGGAACAGGCTGCCCAGAGAGGTTGTGGAGTCTCCTTCTCTGGAGATATTCGAAACCTGCCTGGACGTGATCCTGTGCAACCTGCTCTAGGCGATCCTGCTTTGGCAGGAGGGTTGGACTAGATGATCTCCAGAGGCCCCTTCCAACCCCTACCAGTCTGGGATTCTGTGATATGCTGCACAAAAATTGCTAACAGCCAGTATGAGGATTTTAATGGTATCTACCTTCCTACCACTGCAACATATGTAACTTCAGCTGATGTCTCCTCTCATGAATAAAAACCTCTTGCATTTCTTGGTAAAAGTAACCGTAAGATTCCCTCAAAAAAATCTTACAGGAAAGGCTAATGCTATGAGAATTTAGGAAATACTGACCTATGAAAAAAACCTACATCAAAGAGAACGGTAGTTCACGGTAATGCTATAGACTGTTTAGTATGGAAAGCGAGGTAAAGGGCCAAAAGTGAAACTAATGAAGAAAACAGGTATCTTTCTAAAGCAGAACAAAGATGGTTCACTAAGTAATGACTTATTGAACCTAATACCTCCATTTCCCTTGGATACAAAGAGATACAGCTTCAGACTTCCTATATGGGCTTGGTATCATTTCCACTTTTTGAAGCATTAGATGGTTTCAAAATACCTTTTAAAGCTGTTGTGGTTTTTGTCAGTTATCTTAAGCTCCTTGTTAATAATGGTCTGCTCTAGCTCCTCATAGCATCTTGTGCTATCACCTATGAGATGCTATAGCTATTATTCAGAGGGAATTATTAACTATGCTGTAAAAATTTCAAGTGAGACATGTTCTCTGTCCCAAACACTTTAGGCTGAAGATTTACAGGATACATTAACACAGCATAAGATACAGAAAAAAACACAGGTCAAAGTAGTGTCATAAAAGGAAAGAGAGGGAGAACTAAGCAAGGGCTGAGATCACAAATGTATGCAGAAGGTTTTTAGCTGCAGAAATAGACTGAGTTTTGATGATATCAAATGGATGTAAGAGCTTACTAGGTGGGCAAGTGGGGTAGAGCGGTGAGAGAAGAAAGGAGTGAATGTAGCAAGCAAACGTTAGAGTGAGATTCTGAGGCAGAAAGATGACATTTGTCAGTTGTGATGAAGACAGTGACAAGGCTGTGATGCCAGAAGGAAATACGAACTAGATTCCCTGCTTGACTCTTTCACTGGTTCTCTGAGAAGAGCCAGGGTGGAGAGCTGCAGAAGGGTGTTTTGGTCTTCTTTCCTTATGCCAGTTTTTGTCCTATCAATAATCCCTGGTGTGTTTTAGGATGGATTCAGGGGTTCTCTAACTTCATGTCCTTCAGGGACACTTGTCCTGCCAGCACTTGTCAGAGTGACAAGTGGGACTAATGACCCAATGGTTGAGCCCAACCAATGCACCTTTCAGAAGCAAGGGGGGATGGCATGGCACAGAATTAGCTCTGTGAGTTCTCAGAGGTTGACTAAGGCCACCAGGGAATCAAAAATTACGAAAATGGATAAATGTTCCTCCTAGCCACCATTTTGACCAGCTCTAGTCTAGCCCTGGTAGCCAGCCAGCTCAGCCAGTTAGACTCCTGTCTTGTTTCAGCCTCTAGACCTACTCAAAATTTTGTTGAGTATCAAAATTTGTATTGCTCAAAAAAACCCCAACCACTTCTCTTGTTCACATCCATTTTTTTCGCAGTGCAAGCACTACAGGCAGTAGCTCACTGGCTGGGTTTTTTGGATCTGTGTGATGGGCTACCATGGATACACCTTTTATATCTCTAGCTTCATTCCATGGACAGGCTAGAAACTCAAAGTGCAATGCATGTCCTGCTTCACCTTTGCAAGACACCCAGCAACATCTGGATGAAAGATAGGAGCGGGGTCACTGACTGCATCTGTATCATGCTGCTTCAGCTGCTGCTTTCCAGTGACCAGCCTCTGCAGCTCTCAGCTCACAGGTTTGTAAATTGTCTTCCTTGTATTACTGCTTCAGTTTGCTCATCCTTTGGATGCTCAAATGGTGGTGAAGTGACCTCAGCAGCTGCTTGTCAATGCTTGGAGAAGTGGGTGGATACCTTTTGACTTTGGGGAGTGTTGCACAGCCTTTAAGGAGGTCAGCATGGCAAGTGCTAAACTAAAAGGAAAGCTATAAAGGAAAGATAATAACCTTAAGTGGAGGAAGACTATAAATGGCAATGGATGTTAGCCCCTCTTACAGACATCAGGGATATAATAAAGCTATAACATTAATTGTAATTTTAACTGTTGCTTACCCTGTATCAATCAGAGTAATTTATTCCAGTTACTTATGACACTCAATCTTAAACCACACTAAATCAAAATCACCAGTAGTGTGAATTTGTAAGATCTGTTTTGCTGCAGAAACATTAATTGGATAGGCGAAAAGAAACCCCAAAACCCAACCAAACAATCAATGATACATTTCAATACAAAACCATCCGAGCCTTTACTATAGAAGTAATAAGGCATTTATTATTTCAAGAGCCCTGCATTCACAATATCCCCTTTCAAATGAAAACACCCCTTCCTTCCCATTTTTATGAGGCTAATTTGTAGTATGTCACCACTGTGAGACTTCTGAATGTGTTCAGAACAAGACAATAAGAGTAAGCCACAGATGAATGATGTGTAGTAAAAATCAATAAACCTTATAACTAGTCACTAAAGGAACTGATTTTATGCCTATAAAAATAAAACAATTATAGCAATATTAATGGCAGATTCATCATAGTAATATAAAAAGTCCAAGTGTGCTTGTCTGTTGGGAATCTTTAATTCATCCTTCTGTATTCACAAGGTAGGAGAAATGGAATCGACTTCAAGAACAAGCTTTAACTTGTAGTAATTCACCCTGTCAAAAAAACAGACACAAAACCAAAAAAAAAAAACAGTAAAACTTTCAAAAACGGTTTTGACAATCAATATAACTGGGATATGCAGGAAAGGACAGAAGTTAAAGCCTCAAAAACCTGACCAGTACATCTGATTTTTTTTCATGTCGTGATTAGTGATTTCATATTACTGTGTACTGTGTTAACCACACTGTAACAAAACAGGTGGTATAGCCACATAAAATATTTATTTTGTGGTAATGCAGGTTAAGCACAGCACAGGACTTTTTTTAATCAACAGGTCCTCTGTTTTTAGGCATCTATTCATTTGGATATAATAGAAAAAATTTGCCTGTAATTTATAGCACACAGAGCTGCTCTAAACTGGTATTAGAGAATTAAGTTCCACTAATACCATCCAAGGTGTTGCTACGGGCCTTTTTCGAGCCTCCCGTGGTCCATTTAAAGGGGTCCACTGCCATCTGGCTTGGGCCCTGCATTGCCCATAGGGAGAGGACACGCCACCGCCCCAGCAGGGAGGCACAGGATGGCTGCAGGTGCACACTGGTAGGAGCCCCAGGGAGAACCTCTGGGGACACAGACCAGTAGCTGTGTCGTACGTAGCTGCAGCCTCTGCTATCTACACCTACGACACATCTTTTAAAGTGGCCCATAGACACCAAAAAGTACAAACCTAAGGTTTTTTCTTTATTCTGATTGCCAAATTATTTAAGGCAAGTATAAAAATGAAAGCATTCAATATACATCTTACATAAAATAAACTAGATTACAGCATAAAACAAATCACCAGCCAATGGCATTAAAGTCTCTCTTCTAAAACTGGGCAATTGTAAACATTAAAAAAAAGACTGCAGGACTATTCAAGTAATAGAACAATCACAGATGTCTTCTGGTATGCAGGCTATTAGGTTATCTGCCATTCAAGATTATCAAAAAAGACATTTCATTATTCACAGATGCTCATTATCTCCATTTAAAATCTATACATTATATACAACACAGTTTTTGTGGTACTAGAATCCCCATGCCTTCCAAAGGTATATTTTTCACAATACACAATTACAATGAAACAGTGAATACAGTAACATTTTACACTGATGCATCTTAATAGGAGCCACCAAATAGACGTCTACATTGTACCAAAGTGTCATCACAGTTAGCCTCTCTGAGAGCTTATGGGAAATATCAGAAGGGTATGCAAGGTTCAGGCACACTGATACATAACATTATTTATTTACAATTGGAAAGAAAAAGAGAAAAAAAAAAAGAAGGAAAAAAGGAAGAAGAGAAAAGAAACAAACAGCCTTTTGCGGTTAACGCTTTCTAAACATGACAAATACATATCTCCTTTTACTGTGTGGTTCGCAACGTAGCAGCAGACCCTGTGTGCGAGCCTTGGTACTGATACAAAAAAAGTAAAGAATATATATATATTTTTATATATATATGTATATATATATATATACGCATATATATATATATAAAAACAGAAGTCTAATTACAGCAACATTTGTTACTCTGTGATAAAATCTGCAATTTACAAAAATGAAATGACTGGTTTTTGCCTGCCATTAAGGCATTTCAAATTAACACCATGGAACTGATGTCTGTAATAAAGCGCTTCCTCATGTGATCCAGTCACATGACAATGTACATCTCCAAACTCATCATTCTCTGCAAAGAGAAAGAAGAATGTTTTAGTATGCAGTATCTGTTCCTCTGAGGTTTTTTTCTGCACCTCGGATACACCATGAAATGAAATCTGCATGGTACTCTCAATCCCAAGCCATCTCCTTGTCCCTCAAATATTCTCACTCAAATAATTCCCGCTAAGAGCCTTACTTGGTTGCTTGTTTTCAGAGTCAGCTTTCAGAAAGACACCCATAACCATGGAATGTTACAGTACTATTTAATACATTAAATTCTGAGGCTTAACATGGCAGCGATGAAAGAAAACCTAGTGTTAAGGATACTTTGGTTTTTTCCCTTGAGATGGGATCATTGTAATACAGAAGAGTCTCTTTCCTCTTGATGAGTAAGGATGATCCTTGAAGAGTAAATTCTACTGAAAACCTAATACACAACCAAGAGGCAAACGCATGGAATGGGTAAGTAACTTAAATACGATGTCACCTCTAATGGGCTCCCAAGCAATCCTCTCCGAAGGCCAAATCAGCAAACCAGGCAGACTTGCAGAATAGGTAAAATCTTAAGTTTTCCTGGTAGCACATGGATCTAACTGAACATAAACTTTAACCCCTTTTTATAGAAAATCTGGAGCTTAAATTATATTTCATAATCGGTTGTTTTATCTTAATACCAATCCTTAAAACATAAGTCTATGGAAAATCTCAGAAGACAGAGATTCTTCCTTCTTAATGATGTATGTTACAGTTAAAGGATGTAAGGACGAAATGTCACCTTAAAGAGAATAAAACTACAATTAACCAAAAGTCCGAAGTTTTTCTTCATCCTTAAAAACTGTGTCCTACAGGGAACTGCAGACCATCAGGCTATAAAATCAATGATTTGCTTTCTCCTCTCTATGTTAAGATATATAATTTAAGATTTACTGGCTATTTACCTTCTTTGTGCAGGAAACATACCAGATGCAGATGCCTGTGCAGCCACCTGCTGAGTGGCAACAAGGGCAGCAGAGGTCAATCCTGAGAGAAAGAAGAAAGGAAGGAATGTTGATATACTTCTGGTTTTACTGGATTTTTGTGCTCAGAGAAATGTTAGGAAGCATCTCTAAGGCAAACAGACAAAAAAACCCCACCATCAGAAAATGATGGGGTTTTAACACTACATAAATGGCAAGTATTTCAGGCAACAGTGTTAAGACAGTCTGCCCAGTATGATCAATATGCCCTCATATAGTAAACTGAATTGTCCTTGGTAGATATTTTACAAGAAAATACAGTATCCCTACTTATTATATTCCTTTCCAACTACTGCACTGCATGATGCTAAGTGGTTTGTATGAGTTCCTGAATAGGAAGCTCAGTAGAAATAATAGGTACCAAGAAACAACAAGAATCAAAAGTCACAGTGAATTACAGAAACGACATGCCAGCTGCTCAGAATACAATACTTTCATAATAACTTACAATTTTTGCAGTTTTCCTACTGAACAAGCATAATGCATCCCAAAAGGCATATGGAATCACTGAATCAAACTGAGAAATGTCAAGACTTTTACACAGGAAAAATAACTGCTGAGACACCAAGTGAATGTAATGAATTACTGTCATTTAGCCACCAATTGTGACAGCATGTACTTTGCTGCATGGGAGGAAATCTCCTTTTAATTCAGTTAGAGTCCAGGGTTAGAGAAAAACAGTCAAAGACTGGTATAAAACCTAGGGAGAATGAATCGTATCTTACTGTGCTGCTTTTTCCCTGACTGCAACTTTGTGCACTGCATTTGCCAAAATACAAAGAGTTCTCTTTCAGATGGTCAAATTATAACAAGCTCAAACCCTTGTGACTGCAACGCCTTGTACATAAAATATGTTCAGTATAAAAAGCTTTTGTCTTTGCTACACTTCTTCCATTGCTTACACAACCCTAATTATACAAAAAGGATGTTGTTTGGTTCAGTTTTCTTACTGCCTTTCAGCCAGTTAATGTCAGTTTGCAGTAGGAATCAAAACATTCACATGAATGACACCCTAACTGGTAACATCTTTAATAATGTTCTAACACCCAGTTTTGGAAACAAAACTTGGTATTTCTCAGGCATAAAGCTATTCATTTGCTCTTAGTCCATGCTGTGAATTTTCAAGCCTTCTTCCTAAATGTAAAGCACTTCTGACTTAACAAGGGGATCTCTATTTAAAATGCTTCACATAGGCCTGATTTCCAATGTCAAGATAACAGCTCCGTGAGGCAAGCTAATCCCACCATTGGAAATCATCCGCTCACCTTGAAATGGGTCATATTGACCAGGTATAAGGGGGTAACCCATTCCAACATGTGTGTGATGGTGTGTATGGAGATGCCGCTGGCTAAAAGGAGAATGACGGTCTCGTTCCCTTTCTGCTTCCCGTTCACGCTCAGCTGCTGATTTTTCCACAGGCTTGTAACATAAAGTGAAAGAAAACTGATGTGAGAGTTTTAAAAGGGACAAAATCACAACAAAATCACACTTGCCATTACCTGTGAACAACCTTTTGATTTCAAATGATGAAACTGATTTTTTCTGAAGAAGTAATATCTCCACTGGATTATTTGCACTTGATTCCAAACTAAAGCTGGTGTGTCTGGCTATTGGAAGATTTTCTGAGGCACAGAGATTTTGAGGCAACACACTGCAGCTTGAAGCCACCATGATGACTTCTAGTTTTGGGCTCCCTTAAGCTTGGCTGATTTGCCAATGCATGAACAACCTGGTTGAGCTGCTGAAAGCTGATGTAAATGAATCTTCAGCCCTATTTAATGCACTCTGGGGATCAAGCCTGCCTGAATTGCAAGAGAGCCCTTTTAAAAACAATCAGAGTCAGTGACTTGCTCACAATTAAAACTACCACCAACTTATCCAAAAGTAAAAATAACAGTATTTAATCCAATGTGGAAATCTTCAGAAATGCGGGCTAGTAATCTGCTATTTGGTAGATGTTGCTTCTTGGCAAATACAGGGAGCGGATATTACCAAATCCCACAGCCCAACTTCTCATTTCATTATCTGTTTCCAAACAGGAGCTTCCTGTTTAACTGCAATAAACTGTGCACCTCTGAATCTATGTTTCTATATGAATCCATTAATTTAAGATAGGAAGACTCTGAGCACAGAACTGTGTTATACATGTCACTTGCAGTTTATGCCACGGAAGCATCCTGACTATAAATTGCTTTTATTTTAAGCAGTACTATAAAGAAGAATCATGCATTCAGAGCTTGATGCCAGACTATGTGCTTCTTAAAATGATGTTCTCTACCCCTCCCCATATGTACCACTCTTCAGTAACAACAGATGAAGCCTTACAACAGGGGACTTGCTGCGATACTGGTTGGCATGCTGCTGGAGCAAATCCAGTGCTTTGGACTCAGTGGTTGATTTTGCATTGATGCTTGGGCTGGTATTGACTTTCTCTGCCTCTTCTCTCCCTGACATCTTCCCATAAACTGGATAATGAAATCCTGGAGAGAGATAGGCCCCTGCAGGTAAACAATAAATACCACATCAAGTTACCGTTTTTTACATTTTGGTTATATCAAGGTGGGAGGAGGGGATGCCAGGACAGAGGATAACATCAAAAATGGATCACGTGACTATCAAACAGCATCTTTGCTCTTCAATTTCTTCACGTAATTTACCCTGATGAATGGAGGTTATAAAGAAGGTTGAGCTGATAGCCATTTCAGACATTTATGGGTCCTCTTTAAGTGAAAGGAATAGTAACTATAATGGTTCTGACAGTAAGTGCTTAGAATATTTTTATAGGCAATAAACTATCTGTCAGTCTAACAGCAATAGCGGACTGTCAAGGGTTGAGAAAACTGTAGCTAGGAACTGTGACAGTTCATAAAAGGAACATCTTGTATTAAATCAGTTTCATCTACAGAACTTTCCCTAGTGGAAGCACAAGCAAAACAAATGTCACCAATGAAGCTTCTAATTTACCCTAGCTACTAACAGAAATATTAAAATGCAGGCTTTACTGCACTTTGAGGGTATAAACCTTAACTAACGTGCAAGGCAAATTTCAGAATACATACCAGGATAGCTGTGCATTAGGACAGGAGAGACTGCACGATAGGCTGGATGGTTGGGATCGTACATCTGTGGATAAGGATAAGCATGCAAGTACTGGATATATGACTGATGCTGACTCATTGGTGAGGAAACTGCTACTCTAGCACCCCGCGAGTCCTTCCAATTTACAGGAGTCTTTCGATCATCGTTTTTCATCTTGCCTTCATCCACTGATTGAGAATCAGAACGCTTGACCTCTTTAGGCTCCTCTTTAATGCTTGCTAATGAGACAGGAAGGTTAGGCAGGGAACTTTCCTTGTTAGGTGTTTTTCTAGGGCTGTCTTCTTTTAACTTTTTCTCACGATCAAGTTCTTCTGATTTTTGCTGATCAAGGTATTTGGGCTGATAGACATAATGATGCCATGTTCGCGAATCTGGATCCTAATATGGAGGAGAAAAAAATTTTGTTCTGAACTTAGATGTTGAAATAAGATCGTTATTGATATTTCCCATACTTCAGTTAATGTATTTTTAATAGCTGTTTTAATAACGTATCCCTATTACATAGAGAAGACGTTTGCTTGCTACGAGTGCCTTGAGCTCAAAGTCAAACTAATATTCCCATGAAGGAGCAGGAGACTATTATCAAAATTTAATTCAATTGCTTCATCTTATATCCTTCTTCATGCTTTTAACTATTTTAATCATGAAATACATATGCATTGCATCACAGTTCTGAGACCACACTATTCATAAAACATTTTAATTAAAGCCCACAGAGAGATTTTCCCACTAGAGAGCAAAAAATATCTGTGAACCACAAAATTAAGCTGCCTAATGATATGCCGGGGCACTTAGATTACCTGGAACAATGAACCTGAAAAACTGATCTAGCTGGAAAGATGCTAATCCTGCCTCTGATATTACAAACATTCAGGAATCAGTGGAAGTCAGACATTAATGCAGACTTCTTCACCTGACAGTCTTATTTCAAGTTTGTAAAATTACACATGTGTAAGTATTTACAGGATCAGGACCACACAGTTTAAAGAACACATACAGGATATCATATTTTTGCATAAAATATTTCATAGACCAGTTTATAAACATGTTATAGAATTAGGTAGGTGAGCTCCTTACAAGACTACACCAAATCAGTACTCGTCAGTAACAGGGAGACTTTTCCTTCTAATACAGGATATGCAAGAGCTCATTGTAAACATTGTCTCCAACTGATACACATTTATGACACATGCAACAGAAACATAAGCATGCAACTAGACACTTGGACAGTCTGGTTCAAATACTCATTTGAATCAGCAGAAATCTACTCGGGGCTGCACCATCCCACTCCCTTCAGAGCTCTCTAACTCCCACTCACCTGACCCAACCGTATCTTGAAAGACAACCCATAAGGATGAAGTCTGGGATGTGCCATGCACCAGAACGTGAAAGCATCAAGAATTAAGGCTCCGGTTCACAGCACAGAGACAGTCCCATTGCCTCAAATGAAGGCAATGTGACATCTAGGAAGGTCAGCACAAAGCCACTGGATGAAATTCTGGTCCCACTGAAGTCAACGGCAAAACTATCGCTGACTTCAGTGGAGAGAGGATTTCATCCATTGTGCAGGTCTGCAGGGGCTTGGGGTTGGTTGAGGAGCAGGGGAACTTAACTGCTTCAAAAAGGCCACCTTGGGTTCAGATAAAGAGGTAAGCTTCAAGCCAACTCTTCAAAGAACCAGCTCACCCATCTTTAGTAAATGTCAACTGTCATTTAACAAAAAAAAGAAACACTTCAAACCATGTTTCAAATCTACTTTAAGTCCTCTCACAATGAAAGCTGTTTATTTTGCTTGAAATTTCTCATTTCTGAACTAAGCAAATTGCTTAGAATTTACATCTAAAAGAGAAATCTAATTCTATTTTATTCATGCATGTAATTTAAAATAGTCTATTCAGGTCTTAAGCCTGGGTTCTGCCACCACCTTGCTAGATTTTTTATTTTCTTTTTTCTTTTCAAACAGCTCAACTGAAAGGTCTATTGGTCTATTCACAGACTACTGTATTATATCCAGCACGAAAAAGGATGGTGGAGCTTGTTTGGCTGCAAAAGTAAAAACCTATCAGAATCAGGGACAAAATCTCACATGACTTTAGGATAAACCAAGACACCCTTGTTCCATTTCCTTGTTCCATCTTACCTGTTTAAATCTTGTGGTTGGATCTATTCCTGTTTGCTTCATGGAGTCCATAACAGATTTCATCTCCACAGCCTCCTTTATGAGCTGGTGGTTTTCCATTTGTTTGGCTTTGAAACTGTCAGACTGAAGCTGCTGCTGGTGATTGGAAAGGATCTGTGATTTGCTTGTCTCCTCACCTTTGTTAGGGACTGATGACCCTATTTTAGTGTTATTTTTGCTGGACTCTGGAGTTGAAGGGGCCTTTGAAATAGTGGCAGATGGAATATTCTTCTGCTTGTTGTCATCCTTCCCAATCTCCTTCAGGGGTGGGTCATTCTTCCTTTCACAGTCCCTCCCAGGTTGTGCCATTTTCTGTTCTGCTAGTCTCTGATCCTCATAGTACTTCTCATACTGCTGCCTGTAAGCAGGGTTAGAGGCCATTAAGGACTTTTGGTCCATATAGAGCCCATAGGCATACTGTCCATAATAAAGTGACTGAGCAAGTGCAGGGTGTCTTTGCGTTATTACTGACTGGTGCTGTGGCTGCAAATTAGAGGAAGTGTTTTCGCTTTTCTTGGCATCTGATGGTTCTGCCTTCTCTTTCTTTTCAGCGTCTTCCTCAGCCTCTTTTTTGATCTTCAGTCCCTGTGGGGTACTGCTGTTCCCAGCTGCTGGGGCACTGACCTGTCCAGAGTGCATGTAACTTGGGGAATAATAAGGATCGTAGCCATGGTAATAGGGAGAATGGGACTCTTTTGCTTGAGCTGATTGTGCTGCGGTTGAAGAATGTCCTTTTACAACACCATCCTTATTAGAAATAATATCCGACGGAGAGCTGGCCTTTGACCTCATGCCCTCTGACCTGCTGTCAGAGCCACCATCATCAGCCGCATCAGAAATATCCGAGTAAGCAGGGCTGTTGGTTTTAGCGGCCGCACTATCTGCGCCATTTTGTGTCAACACGTGCAGTGGCACCATGGCAGATTGTCCATTCACCAAAGTGCTGCATTCCATCCTGGAGGCACTCCCTATGGAAGGGCTGGGCGCATTGTCTGTGAAGGTGTAAACTTTATCAGCTTCAGCCTTAATACTTGCCATCCTGCTCTCTTGAGACTCTGACAGTCCATTAGCTAGCACTTCATTCTTGTTGAGATGGTCCTTTAAAAAATGTCCAGTTAAGTCCTTCCCAGACCCTTTTGAATCCTCCAGCTTTCCCAGCTTAGAGTCCATCTTGGGGCTTCCTGTCTCTTTGCTTTCTTTGTCCTTCAGCTTTCGCTTCTCCTTTTTCTTTTTGTCTTTGAGTGATGTGAGAGCTGGGTTTACAGTGCTTGGCTCTCCCATAATTGTGGGCTTTGGTTGAATAGGTTTTAAGGGAGGGCTCTTTGGTGTAGCCTGAACAATAGTAGTTGTTAGAGAGGGCAGTCCCGGTATTGTCCCTGTAGTGGTGGTTGTAAAGGCTGTAGTAGGTATAGCTATTAATTGGGGAGGAGTCGGTGCTGGTGCTGGGGCAATGGGCCTGGCTGTTTTCAGTTTGGAAAGGTTTTTATCCACTTTGCAATTGTTTGCTTTCTTGCCTTTATCACCCAAACTCTTCTTGTCGATTAACCCTTCAGCCTCCAATTTCGGCATTTCGGATTGCAAATTGCCATCTGCTACTGAGCAATTATCCAGTGTGGCTGCCATATTAGAAATTACTGGAAGGCTGTTCAATTCACTGCTCAGACCCTTCTTTTTGCCAGAATTCTTGCCAGTTTTGGAACTGATAACTGAACCGGGGCCATTGCTGGTCAGTTCCCTTTTTCCCTTCGGGGTCCCTGGGGTAGTCATGGAGGAAGGAGATGTCGGTGCTTTTAGTGGATCGAAGCCTGGCAAATTTGTGCTTGGCTCACTGCATTCAAGTGCCACATTACTCAGTGCTTCCTCACAGTCTGAAATTTTGTCTTCACTATCAGGCTCAAACTCCAGTTTGTTTTCTGGGTCTAAATGTGCATGAGCCTGATGGTATCGCAGTCCATTAATGTGCTTGTACTTTTTGTTGCAGTTGGGGTGAGGACAGTCAATCAGCACTGGAGAAGAGCAGCCTTGGTCCAAAAAAGTAGTCTCAGGTTTCCCCTGTGGGGTGGTGGGAGTGCTTCTAGAGTTAGTACGAACACGTTTTCCAGATTTATTGTCCTCTGAACTGGAGTTCAAATCTAGCTCCATTGGAGGCTTAGTTTTTCTCTTGTTTGTGGATGAGGGGCTGGCTTTGACTTCATCCATGGCACAGTTTGGGGGTGTCCTGCGCCCACTTGAGTTAAGGCTGCCCCGCCTCCCCTTCCCATTGGCACCACCTCGATTTTTATTCTGAAGTCCCCTGGACTCTGCAAAACTCGCATCATTCCCAGGCACAGTGGCAGCTGCAGCGGACCTTGCCCGCTTTCCCCTGCCACGTCCTCCACGCATTTCCAGGTCACTTGTTGGTGATTCACAAAACCTACATAAACAAGAGCAGATTTCATCAGCAGGAGCTGTGAACTGAATAAATACCAAAACACCACTTCCCGTAACAGAACCTTCATACATCTTAAAGGAAAGGTGTGCTTCTTCCAAATGACAATGCTACAGTCTTAAAGGGAAAGTCATTAAAAATGGACAAAAACGTTAAGAACAAGACCACTTAATTAGAACAATGGAGAGAAAAATTTTCCAAACTTACAGAAACGCGCTTTTAAATTCATTGCCCTCTGATTGAATCCCATTCATTTCCCCTTCTCTCTCAGAAACACAAAAAGAAACAAAAACTCCCACCCCACATTTCAGTGTGGAACAGAGAATTACTAGTTTCACTGGTGCATGTTTTCAATTATAACCAGTTGGTTTTTATTAATCTCTGTACAGTCTCTTGACAGAGATTGGGGGAGAAAATACAGCAGAGAAGAAACAGACTCAAAATGATTGCCTACCTAGGAGGGGCCCAGTCATGCTTTGTGCAGTCCAGCAGTGTTCCCACATAAGTCTTGTTCCTCCACGTAACATTTACCACCAGGACACCTGCCAGTGGGAGAAAAACAAAGTATTATCACAGTTAGAACAATAATTGGGGTAGGCTTTTTGTTTTGCTCTTTTTTCATTCTTTCTCTCCTTCCCCATAAAGTGAGAGCTTTATTCTCATTTGGTTTCAAACGCTGTGGTCTATCCTCTTCCTCTTTTCTGGTTTCAGTGACCTCAAGTTAAAACCCACAGGAAAGACAGCAAACGACAAAGAACAAGAGAGTGTATGTGCATGTGTATGCGTGTAAGAGAGAGTGTGTGCCTGTGTGACTGTGTGTGTAATCAAGATACAGCTGACAGAAGGAAATGGGCTTTGCCATGTCCTGCTGTAAAACAGCAACACTCACCTCTTAATTTTGCTATTATTGCACATAATTGCTTTCACTTGGCAGCCAGCCAGCATAAACTAAGCACCAGTTAGGGTGTTTAAATCAGTAGGTGACTGAGAAGAATCTGCTTTGCTTTGAACAATACGATAATGATGCTTTGAAATTGCATATATCCAAACACACAAACACACACACATATGCACTGCAAGTTTTGTTCAGCTGATATAGATGGAAAAGTGTATTATTTATCTTGGTTTTTGTTCTGTGGAAAGCAAGGGACTAGACATGGAACCACAACCATACAGTAAAGCTAAGAGGAATGGCAATACAGATACTTAGAAAGATGGATCCTTTAAAAAACGTAATTTAATTGCTTTTCCACTTATGACTTTTAATAAATGTAAATTCATCTGCCCACCTAAAACAGACTATTAATTTTGGTTTATTCTAATTATCCCTGTAAAATGTGTGCATGGTAAGGGTATCCTAAGTAACAATGAAATAAATGTGAGGGATGTAATTCAAACATTTTCAGGTTGCCCTCAAACACTTCTTCACATAATTTATCATCATGTTTATAGAGTAGCCAGCATAATGACCCCTTTAATTCATTAACTTCTGCAGACAAACACATTGAACCAGCCATCTCTTCTCATTAGAACATACACTGAAATAAAAAATATATTTTACCTAGCAAAGAAAGGCGTGATGCAAAACAGTTCCAATTTATGAGGCATGAATACACAAACTTGCAGCTGCCAGCCTTGTGACTTGTTGTTCCTCTACACTTCCCTTGTTCTGGCTGTAGCGTTTCTGTGAGAGATATAATAAGGGCACTGTGCCAGAACGTTTCCAGCCAGACTTTCTGCTCTGTCCTACCAGTGTGATTTCTCATTTTGCACTAATACGATCCTTCTCTGCAGCACCAAGGTAAAGTAAACATGCAAACAGCCACTTATTTCCTTAGGGGCCTTTTAACAGCAGGGAAGTATATTTGAAGTGTTGTTAGTGGAGGTACCAAGGAAGAAGGGATTTCCTTGAAAATTCTCTGTAGATTTGAAAATTATTCCCCATATGGTTTTAAGTTGCCGTTACGATAAGGCCACTAAAATTACGTGTGCTGGGGTGAAATGCTCCGAAGGAGCAAAGATAAACGGCTCTCCCACCCAGGGTCAGAGCCAGGCTTTGAATACCTAGAAGGATTAAGGTTAGATCGTTATGCCGTGTTTTTACGACCTACGCAAACTTGGAAGCCAGGAAAAAAAAAATAAAACCAAGCACGTTCTGCTCCCGCCGGAACGAGCTCCGGAGCGGTAACACCGCTGCTGGGGCCTGCCCGCATCGGCCCCGCTCCCGCCCGCCGGCGCTGAGGGGCCTCGGTCGCCGCCGGCCCCCGCCGCCATTGGCCCGCGCCCGCCGCCGGCTCCGGCTCCTGATTGGCCGCGCCCCGCTCAGCGGCTCCCGCCGGCGCCAGCCCATTGGTGGCAGAAGCCGGGCGGGGTGGGGGTGGGGAGGCGCGTGCAGGCAGCAGCGGCCCGCGGGCAGGAGCGGTGCGGGCAGCGCGGAGCTCTGCCTGTAGCCCAGTTGCTCGGGCAGCGCCGAGCCCCGCCGGGGAACTGGGTCGCCCGTCCGCCCGCGGCTGCGGCACTGCGCAGGCGGCACCCGCGCCCTACGGCGCTGAAACCGCGGGGTGTTACGTGAGCGAAGGCGAGCGGACGGAGGAGTCCGATCGGCGGGAAATGGCTCCTGCGGCCGAGGGCCCCAGGGCGGCCCGGGGGGCTCCGCCGGAACGGTGCCCCGTCCGGGAGCGGAGCAGGCGCGTCCACCGCGCCTCTGCCACTGGCGCCAAGGCGGAGGGGAGCATTTGGCTCTGGGAGAGTAGACGCCGTGTCCTTTTCCTCGAGTGCTGAAATCATGCCATGTCTTGAAACCTCTACACCTTCTCAAAACGTGTGGGCAAAATCGTGAAGAGAAGAACACGTCAGTAGATCCGCAGAGGAAAAGCTTGTCAGTGGAAATGGGGTTTCTCACAACAAGCAACTCCAAGCTATGTTCCCATCTGCTGCTCGCACGCTAGAGAGGGGTTTCTCTGGTAACTTTGATGCTCCACTTGCACCTCAGTAGCTTGTCAGCTGTGACTCCATAATGCTACGGCTGAAAATCACGGGTATTTTCCATCGCTAAGTTCTATTAATGTCATGCAGCCCATCTACCCTCAGCAGCACAATTGCTCCCTCCTGTCCATTTACCAGTGTTTGTCCAATCTCCTAAATGCACAAAGCGAGGAGGGCTTTGTGACTTCCCACAGAGTATTACCGGAGAATTAACTGTGCCCTTCATTTTTCACTAGCCAGTTCACCCTTACCCTTTTGTTAAAATGGAATTGTTAGGGTTTGTGGTGTTTTCTGTGTTGTGTTTTGTTTTGTTTTTTTTTAAATTAAGTTGTATTCCTAAGTAAGTCTTCCATCTTCCTCAATACTTGTAGTCCTGTCTATCTCTAGGTGCACTTTATTTATTTGTTAATGGATATAACGGACCTAGGAATAGTCTGTTACCTATTAATAGAAAAGAGGGCAAAGTAGAAGGCATGGAGTAGATATAATAATAAAACCCTCTGAAATCAATACACATTTCAGTAATTCTTAGAAGACATTCAAATGACCTTCCACTGTAAGAAAGTCAATACTTCAAAAGCAACACAAGTAAGTTCCTCCCTTAAAGTCAGTTACATTTAGCGTCTCAGTAAGTTTGTTAGTCTTAGCAAAGGCCCTGGTATGTAAGTAGGAGGGAAGATTAATCCCCATGCTGCCTTAGAATAACTGTGGCAAGGAGTAGATTTCGTTTCCCTAATGAACAGCACATTACTCAGCCACAGGTAAGATTCCACAGAACCGGCAGTGAAGGTAGCTCATTTAATCTTCTACGATTACCTAGAAATGGGTCAAGAGAATCTAAGTAACATGGGAGGTAGGACTGACCCCTAAGGAAACATGCAGCTGGAGGCTTATTAGACCAAAGCACTGGAAAATGAAAATGGAGATGAGAAAGGTCCACACTATATATTGGATGCACTACTGAAGAGAAAGGATTATTCTTGCTGCACCCAGCCAGGGTGTACTATTACAGGTTTCTTTGATCCAAAATACTTGTCCTGGTACAGGGTTCAAGCTCCAGACAAGAACTTCTGCTGCGGCTTCTCGGCACTGTCTCAGAAGCAGGACTCAAATGGTGCTACAGCAGTCTTCAGTTCACCTCTGAGTATTGCACCTGAGTACAGTGGGTGTGCAGCCATGGATGCACCAACCCTTCTTCTCTAAGTGGTCCCAACTCCTCTTTTGAGCCTGTATATGCTGGGGCATAGCTCTCCACATACTCCTTCCATCTGACAAAGTAAGTAACATATCACATACAGGATCAAACCTCACTGGGGCTGTGTCAAGGCCTAAGAAGTCCCTGCAATGAGACCTCTCATTACATTAGACTAACCACATCATGTAACAATTATTTATTTACCACTGCCTGAACAAGAGTGAAAATGCAAAGGCAGTCTGAGGAACCCACAGATTTTGTACTGTCTGAATATATGCGATGTCTTTTCACCTTAAGAAAAAGCCCAGGAGGCTAAACTGTTTAAAGTAACCATTTATGAGGAACAGGAGAAAAATTCAGATGCTTGTAATGCAGCATACGTGAGGGTATCTGGATTCCAATTCAGGAAATCTGGCCAAATACCTAATCCTGTTCTTGTGTGGTCGGATGAAACAATAGTGAATATATTTAGACTACATGCAAATATTTCGTCCACCAAGTAAGGGTGTCAACTCAAGAGTTTCTCCAATTACCACAGCAGAGTTCACAAGATTTGGATGTAATAGAGGAAAACTTATTCCAAAATGAGAATGTAAATTTAATTTGGCTTATCATTCCATTTGCAAACTACATAACTATTCACAGTTACAGCATATCTGAAATTAGCAGTATCCTCTGCACTCTTCAGTGTCAAATATCATAAACTAAAGCAGAATAAGAAAATGAAAATTTCAAAAGTTGCTACCCATGCCACTCTTTAAGGAGTAGACACAGTAAGTGGTGAATGTGTTATTTGTAGGAATTGCAAAATGGTGTCTAACACAAGAAAATGGGGTCATGTTGCCTAGGAGTTTTAGAGTTCACCTACACTAGTCAGCATCTTTTCTGCTGAAATCCATTATTAGCCAAGGCAGGATCACACACAAAAGCCTTAATGCACAGCAAAGGTGCACACAGGATGTTACGTAGTGCCCACCACTATAATAGAGTCCCTCCTTTAACATCAAGGGGAATGTCATTAGCTTGTTAGGAGCAAGAAAAGATTCTGTATTTTGTTGTTTTCCTTCACAGTGCACATGCCATTATGAGCTTTTTCTTTACTCATCACGTACATAACCACAATTATTAAAAAAAAATTACCCAACAACAGATAGAAAAAAATTAACACATGCCCAGAGGAGCACAAAACCATTTTACATAAGCTGTTCTGATAGATATAATGTGATAATCTGTACAAATAACTGTGACAATTTGTACTTGAATTTTATTATGGAATGAAAGGTCACATGTCACAAAAGTGATTTGTAATAAATTAATTTTCAGAAATCTAGAGAAAGAAGCACTTTTTATGAGTACTGTGGATGTGATGCATTTGTTCTATTTCTTATCCCCTCCCTTCCTTCTTTTCAGTGACTGCATAACACAGACCAGAACTAAAATTGGCTATTTACTATTAACTAAACATATAGAGTGAAAAATGCCATGACAAACTGGAAGTGAACTAACTACATTCATTGTTCACTGTTTTAAAAAAGAGCCTTTCTCTTTTAAAGTCAGCTTCACAAATGCAGATGTGCTGGCATCTTCAGTACCAAGCCAGGGTACCATTCATGTTGACTACCTTGACACTGCACTTCTAGCAGCCACATCAAGCTTGTAAGGATCTAGTCAAATCTAACAGGATACATTCTTGCAGATGTTCCTTCATCTAAATAACAAAAGACTGAAGGATCTAGTCTAAAGCAGATACTAATCCTTTTGCTTTCTTGACTCTGTTTTCTGCAATGAACATAAGCCAAGAATTTTTATGCTTTGTATTCAAAACTTTGAAAATGAGATCATGTGGTTAGGAATCAAATTATCACATTAATAATCTTAAATGCAGGCCCCAGTTTTTTAAAATACTGGCTGTAGAAAACAAACACATTCAAATTCCAATATAAGTAGACATAGCTCAATTATTCAGACTGGAAATCCTGACTTAATGTTTACAGCATAGGCTGCTTTTGTGTTCAGATCACAGCAACTGCTACAAAATTCTGTTTTAGTTCAAGTTGATTATTTTCCCAGAAAACTCAAAAGACCAGTTATCTGAACGGGTGAATGGGTAGCGCCTTCTTTTTTGTAAAAGGAGCTGTTCCCTCTGTTATTAGCAGAGAAATCTGGCCAAAAGTATCTGCAGAATTCTGGGGAATGCAGATCTGCACAAAGTCTTTCTGAACACTTCTGTAACGGATTTGTTGAATATTTAAATGATCTTCTAAAACTAGGAATCATGTGTTTGCTTTTCAGTCACCAGAAGCGACTTATATGTAAAAAGTCACATAAGTCACTTATGTTTAAACATAAGTGGAGTCCTACATGCTCAAAATTCCCATTTGGTTAACAGTTCTGCCTACTGTCTTTGCTATTTTGAGTATTATTTTAAGACAACTTCTGCTGATGCCAGAGGAAGATCTACCAAAGTATACTATGCTTTGTAGTAATTTTTATAGGAGTACTTCTTTAAAAGTTCAATATGACAAATTCTTGTAGCAATATTCCTGTGGCATAGCAGCTCTTCAAGGTTGAAATGCAGTTCTCAGTATTGAGAAGGCATCACATCATCACTTGATGTAACATTACAGCAAAATCAACTCCTTGTATCTTTATGGTCAGTGAATCCACAAATTTGTTTGCAAACCAAATTCCATTTCCCAATTCCCAACCTTGCCACGTACAAATAACACAGACATGCCTGGGATAGCCAAACCATGGCATATCTGTCACCAGTGAGTACTCCACCACCATGGATTAAACACATTTTATTCTGCACCTGGCACTGCAAATTTTTTAATCCCACATATATCTGACATCACTGTTCTAACAGTAACTAAAGTATATGAAATGCAAAAAGCCATAAGATGAAAATCTATAACCTTAGGATTATCTCAACTTTTTTCATTGACTTTGCTTTAGTAAGAGCAGTATAACTCATTTGCCTCACAACATCCACCACATTGTCATCAATCCCAGATCCACATATACACCTGCAATTCTGCCAGGCATAAAAAACACAGAACAATGTTTATATTAGACTTGCAATGCAAATGGCTTATTTCTCCCTGATTGCTTCCATCAAGAAAGTAATCTAAAATTAACGGTAAAAATTCTACGTATAAAGTCAAGTCTTCTACACTGAATACTGATCTGGTAGACATACAATTTATTTACTGCTTTAATCACACTCTCTGTCTAGCATGGCACAAGAACTTAACTACATCTACAGCAGGTGCACATGTAACAGACATCAACATCAGCAAGCCTGAGAATGTAATGACTGTCAGGTGGCCTGGAAATGCAAGACTGGTGGGCTTTTTTTGGTTTTGTTGATGGGGGGGTTTTTTGGTGTTTTGTTTTGTTTTTTAAAGAGCCATACTGCTGCACTGAATGTTTGAGAAGTCACTTTAACCACATCCTGTAATCAAACCACCTGGAGCACAGATCTGCAATTAGTCATCTTGGACACTGGACTTTATCTGAACAAATGCTGTATAGCAATGAAGCTGGGAAGATTGGATAGCATTAAGGAAAAGAAGCATAATGAAATACTGCTGCTACAGTCATAAACCTTTGAGATGCTTAGCTGTGGTGGTAATTTAGTACCTTATGAAAGCATAGTAAGTTTAAAGGTTAAAGGGCTGAGAAGCTAAAACCTGCTATTTTAGTTAATGTTGCCCAGCTGGTGGCTAAAGCAGGCTGACATTACTCTAGCCACATAAACTGCAACATAAGCTTCTTCAACAGCATAACAAACTCAGTTCATTATCTATGTGATTTCCAGTAATTCCTGAGTAATGTCAACCTACATTTCACACATACTTTATTCAAATGGCATGCCCTTTCTTTCTCCCCTTCATTATGAAGTCATCAGTACAATATATTCAGAGTAGCAACCACCACCTTAGCTTGAAAAAGTTGTGTTATAGCTTTAATGATATACAAACAAAACATATATTGCCCGGACTTGCATTACATACTCCAATTTGCATTCAGAAAAGAATTAGCAATTATACAGTGAGGAGTACCTTTCAAAGCTATTGAGTTGGGCTATCAAGGACACTATTTTTTCATCCCACTTAATAATAACTGGAATATATTTTCTTAATCTAGAGGTTTATCCCAGAGTGTATAGAAGAACAAATCCTGAAATAATGGAAGAAGGCCCATTTCCCCATCAGCCCATGTGCTTAATACACAAAAGAACACACAATCCCTTCCATCACTGTCACGTCTCCCGCTGCCTTTGTTCTGAAGCCTGATGAGCTGTATTGATTTGGGAAAAACATTGAGCTTCTTGGAAAACTAGACTCTAGCTTATTCACCACCATCTATTTCTTTCTCATGAAGACAGTTGGTCAATATTCAGCTGTATGGTCAGCTAAAAGAAGTTCTGGTTTCTTTTCTTTCCCTTGCCTCCCTAGTAACGTTACCCTTTTTCAGCTTTTGTAGACAACAAAACACAGCACATTAGGAAGACTTGTTGCTGAGGGTGAGCTGAAATGGTAGTGCCTCTGGACAAAGCTATGACTGAAATGCTAAAGGCAGGATGGCTCTGGAAAACAGGGCAGCATCTATTCAAAGAGCTTATGTCCTTTATCAGTTATAACAACAATGCCACTCTAATTTTTTCAGTGTATGTTTCTTCCAAAGACAGTCTGCCTAACAAATAACCAATAAGCAAGAGCTAAATGCAAATGGAGAACTGAAAGAGAAACAAATGGTTGTAATCAAGTACAAGGGTAAATTTTAAATTCATTGAAAAAGCAATAAAAGACTCAGTGAAAACTGGGTAATACCCCAGAAAGTACATCAGATTGGGTCCTGAATGGCTTTATCCACAATTGAATAGATCTACTAAAATACAGGCTACTTAGAATGGTGATTTTGAAAACTATGAAGCCACAGTATAATTTTCTTCTGTCAGATTTATATTGAAGTGATTAGATTTTGGCAGGACTAGGAAAACTTTTGGATAAATTGCTGTTACACCTCTTGAATGTCAGACCACATGTTTGCAGTGTTTACAGGAAAATGTGCAATTAATGTTATTATAAACTAACCATAGGTTTCTGACCTCCAGAGTACAACTACAGATTTGGTTTTGTACAAACCTTACCTTTTCTTTGGCCAGAGTAACTGAACCACTTCACTGTTTTACTGAAGCTTGAGAATAAAACTGCAGTCTACTTTATTTCAGCTGACACTAAAAATGCAAGTTGAAAATCATTTAACATCTGTGTGTTCTGAAGAAAACCAAATCTGTTTCAGAAATAAAGTATTTTGTTTCTAGCAGATTTTTTTCTCTTTTACTTCTGTAATCATAACTGTGATTCACATAGCCTGACACTGAAAAATGTCAGTGTCTCAAATTTAGAAGAAGGAAATGCTGTTCTGTAATCCCCTGAATTTCCCACTCACTTCTCAAGGAGTGTTATTTCAGCTCCTATATTGCTGCTTAGTGGAACACATGGACAGTCCTCTGCCTTCTACTAGAGCGCAAGAAAAAGAAGCCCCACAATCCACTGCCTTTGCTTGTACTGTAGGACCATATGTCACTTGAGATAAGCAACAGAACATAGGGCTTTTCAACTCATCTGTCACACTCGCTTCCTGCAGTTCATATTAATTACAGGATCTCTTCAGCTAGTTATTTCTCTCCCAAACTCTTTCACCCTTAAAAGCAAGTAAATAGCAAAGCAAAACAAGACTAGAGTGTAGGAAAAAGCACTATTGTTTAAATATGAGAAGTAAGACAAAAAAGGGAAAACCAAAACTATTTTTTCTCACCCTGACAAGCATTCAGGAGTTCCTTTAATAATTATCTGCTTCATTTCTATTCTTCATTTCAGACACCAGACCACAGAAATACTGTTTTCATCAGCAGACTGTTGAGAAACAGCTGCAGAAATAGGGAAGCTGGTATAAATTCATGTGTATGCGCGCGCACGTGTGTATCTGTCTATCAAAAAAAAAACCAACCCAAAAAAACCCGCTCTTAAAGAGCTCATACGTTTTTGTTTTTCTTCCTAAGGTAAGCATTAGGACATCTCAATAGAGGTTTGTGTCCCAGCTCTGAACTCTACTACCATAGGAACAATTCACTTGGAGAGCAAGAAAGTAAAACCCAGGCAAATAACAGATGACAAAATGCATCTATAAACATTCAGGTGTCTTTGGTGATGAGTTCCCCAGTGCCCTACATCATGATAGAGAGCTGCCAGGTGCAAACAGGAGTACAATTATTTATCAAACAGTAGAGTAGCTAATGAAACCTAAAGGAATGGAAGAGAGAATTTGTGGAAAAGAAACAGCATGGATAAAGAAACAATTCCAAGCCCAAACCGTGAAAATGCTTCCAAATCTGTAGACTGCAGATACCAGAATTGCAGTCGAGCCAGGCAGACAATTCTGCTCAACCTCAAAGAGCTGCTGCTGATCCGTGTACCTCATTGGGATTGAGAAGCAGAGCCTCTTATAAATTATGATGCTTTACTTAAAGTCAAAGCATTTATTTGCTTTTGTGCCAGCTTTGGATCCTTTTCATCTCTAGCTACCAGGCCCAAGAGAGAACACATTCCTGTAGCTCTGCTGGCAGCCAGCTGTGGCCTCAGTAAATCATAAAGCCTCCTAACAAGCCGTTCTTTACAAAGGCCAACTGCAGTTACTAGACATGGTAACTTCTCTATTATTCCACTCACTGGAATTTAAAATAGCAATTTAAAGCAGTGGCTGTAACACTGAAATCTACTGAACTGCATTTTACATATCTCTCTCTGCAGTAAGCTTCATTTATTTCATGAAGACTTTGTTGCCCTCAGCCTGGGAAAAGGGTAAGTAAACACCTGAGATAGACACATCCAAGACAAAGAGGAGGGGAAAAAAACATTTGGGGTTTCTTTTGCAGAACTCCCTCGGGATTTCTTACTACAGCTAATACAAGACAAGTACCTTTTCTTCTTTCATTCATTTTGTGGGACTTGCAGGGACACCTCTTTTATGTTTGTGGAGATAAACTCTATTAATATCTTAGTACAGTAATTACCCTACCGTGAAACTTCACAGGGAAATACATAAAGCTAAAAGTAGCGTATAGTCAAGCATGGGATGTACATTACAGTTCAATGAGTACTGCAACTGTAAATAAGTAGTTCTGTCTCTTCTGTCTCTTTCCCGCCCATGCACTGGAAAGGAATGTTAAGTGATTCCACCATTCCACTTTTTCCTTTGTTGAGGAAAAGCAGATCAAGAACCTTATTCATCTGAGGCTCTTCTTCCTACACAATTGCTTCAGTTTAGGATTTGGAGTAACCTTGTTGTAAGGTCTTTTGTTGCTATAGTTAACAGATTAAAAACAAAAATATGCTAGAAACTCTCCCTTTTAGATTTGAAAACCACAAAACAAATATTACACATTGCCAAGGCTAAACGTTACATAATTTTTACAGCCCTTATGCCACAAACTAGTTTTTTTCCTTAAAAAATAGTAGGCAGTGCTGTCCTTCCTATTACAAAATTCTTGTATTTTAGTGGGGAAAAAGATGCCCAGAACAGTTACAAGTATTTCCGTAACACACTTAAGATACCAGTTCTGTTTTGTAACAAGCCTAATGAACTATGACTAATAGTGTTCTCCTTGAGCAGAAGAAAGGTAAAAGGGCTTTTGTTAGCATCTGCTGAAGCAAAGTAGTCATTTTGCTGGGACAGAACAAAAGTCAGCTACTTACTAACTAACCAACTTCAATAGGTGTCACAGTTCTGCAGACCAGTTCAGCATGATTTTCTTTCCTCTATTTCACATTACCTCCCAAGTGGGTAAACTAGTAAAACATCTAGTTAACCAATTGGCTTATTCCAGCTGTTCATCAATACTGATGCAATGCAAAGGCAAGCTACCAGCAACCTGATTTCCCACTAGTAATCAGTACATTTTCTGCTAGGCTTCTTTTCTCTTATCAGTGACTGGTTGGACAACTTTCCATTAACAGTCCTTTGTGCACACTGTCCCAATTTCTCCACTTACTAATAAGAGCCTGGCTAGTTTTCCCTGACCTGCTGTGATCTATGCTGCTACTACAGCTTCTCTTGGCTTTTTCATGCACTAGAGCTGATCAACCTTTGACCCTCATGGGTTTAGAAACAAAACAATTTAGACACTGAGGACAGACTAGTGTTGCATAAAATGTAAGTAAAATCTTAGGGTTCTAGGAATCTTAATATAATCAAGTAAAAATCTCTACATTTATTTTGGCAATGAAACAGCCCTAAAAGGATCATCATAGGTATGCCCTCGCCTCATTAAAGTACAACCAACATGATGACAGAAATACATATTTCAATATTAGAAGACTATTTTCCCATGTCACTAAAAGAGGAAAAAAAAAAAAAAAGAGGCTGTACTTTCAGACATGACTTAATTCTTTCCTTGGTCAGACAAACAGTATCAAGATAAAGCTTGCTTTACTCCAGAATCTACACGCAAATTTCTGTATAAATTATTGGCTGCACTTTGGCCTCATCTGAAACGTTGGCCCCTGAGGCTGATAAGCTCTGACCCCAGGTGGCACATCCAGCCCTCTCACAAGAGGCAGGAACATTATTGCTTTGCACTGAGGGCTGCAGCCCTGGAGCCAATCAATCAAGCTCCCTGACAGCTTTTACAGCCTCCTCACATTAGGCCTAAGTCAAACTCCTATTGTTCGCATTATTCTTTCTTCCTCTGCTCTGATGAAGTTAGGGCAAGTCCAAGGCTTCAATGAGAAAGAAAGGCTATTATGAGCAGCTCAGGGTTTATTGACTCTGAGCTGTACAACAATAGTCCAAGAAGCCTTTTCCCTGAAAGTAACACATTCCTAATTGCTAATAATCATCAGTAACAAAGATCAGCCCTTAGACACCTACTTGCAGGAAAGAAAGGTGTAACATTCAAACAGCTAGATTCATCATCTTTACACACTAAGAAAGATTTCCTAAGATAATTTTACACACAGCAAGTATGATAATCTTTCAACCACACAAGAACTGTCATACAAATGTTGGTATGTCCCGTAACATAACTTGTGTATTAGAAAACCAGTGACCAAAACAGATTTGATGAAAAATATCCCTTGTGGAATCATGCTATGCTAATTCTGGACAAGTGGATATCTTCTTCTTTAGTCACCCTATAGTATTTCAAGATCAATATCACATTGTGCTCAAAATGGAAAAACACTTTCAGAACTAATCATAATATTTTTCTCTACCGTTCTGAAGTCTGAAAAGCATTTAAGTGGGACTCCTACAAGTCTGATACGGAAGAATACTGACTTGTCTTTGAAAACATTCACCCTTAATTACTCGTATTATTTTTAAACAACTGTGTATCACTTCAGTTACATGCATAAATCTTTCTACCACCAACAGGTCATTTACAGAGTCATAATGTACTGTCACCAAATGCACAGAAACCCTTTTTCTGGGTAAGAATTTCAACACTGCATAACATGACTAGATTTTACAGTTGGCAAAGTCTTCTATGTCTTTTCTTCTATTTATCAAAGTAAAAACTGGGGGAAAAAAAAGAAAAGAGGAAAGCAGTTTTTTAAGGGCTCATTTTGATAGGGATGGAACTTGTGATCAACTAGCAGACATCAAGAAATCAACTGCAGTGACCACAGATCAGTTTCCCTGGGTATTGAAGAATCAGAGGGAAGAGTGGCTTTCTTGCCTTTTTTTTTTTGCCCCCCCCCCTTTAATTAGCTGTAGCTTTAGATTATTCTGCTGTTGTAACTCCAGCTTTTAGGAAAGGATAATCTTATTCTTGATTTTAAATATTTACTTTCTTAAACCTGAATATCAGTACTAAGACAGTGAGAGGTACTTTCAATTAAACTGTTTCATCCACGTATTTGTTAGTGCACTGACTTCACAATTGGACTGCCACTGGTAAGAGATTCCGAGAGCTTTCTGGGAAGGTGCTGGCTGAAAGAACAGCAGCTTCCTTCTGCTAAATCCCCTGATACAGCAGCTTGCCTTTTCAGCTGTCATTCAGTCCAATGTGGCTTTTCATACAAAACCAGAGGAGATCAAGTGCAGACTAAAAGCTTGTTTCAAATGAAAGATTCCCCTCCCTGCCTGGCTTTCAGCTGAAAGCATATTTACACCCTGAAAAATGAGAAGAACTCATAATTTGTAGTCCATCAAATAGCCTGTTTTTCAGATTCTGCTGAAGTTTCACAGTTATTTAGGTGGACACCTGAATAAACAGAGCAGTAAGCATTGGTAGTGCTGGGTAGCATAGTAAAAATTAAAAATATAGCAGGCCTATTCAATTTATTTATGTAGCTACTGTGGATCAGTCACAGTATTAGTAACTACAGCATTAGTTTTAATCCTTATGAATATTCTCTTATTTCCTTTCTTAAAAATAGCAACAATGCATGCAATATTAAATTTCTGGTCCCTACAGTGACTTAGAACGTGGCTGAGAAAAACTGGCAAAGTGGTGTGAAAAGGTGAGCACTGCAGCACCCTGGGCTCCTGTTTACAGTGCTGTCAATTAGCTGTCACTCATCGGCACTGCATTCAGCTTCAGCATTTTTTTAAAGGGAAATAAATGTAATACTATTCTTGTCAACTTACAAAGCTGAGAAGTAATGCTGCTATATTTAACCTAAATGCCATTTTTCATGGGTGCTCTGTAGGATGAATGATAGCTGATTTAGAAAAACGACAGTGATTTCGCTGAGCTTTCCAAAATCAACACCCATTTTAGCTGAACAAAACAAGAGACTGTGGAAGCACATTTGTCTCTCTGATGATGTATATTCACTAAGTACAGCCCATAACCCACCTACTCACAGCAGCTTCAGACAGCTAGCCTCACCCACAGATCCTTGCAATTTAATGAACAGTCATATCCAACAAATCTTTTACAAATAGTCTGACAGTAGTTATTCTTTTAGACTCCAGGCCCAAAAGAGAAATTTGTCATTGCTTAAATAAATTTTACAGATGTAATAGATAAAAGACAATAAAGAAAACAGGGCTTTTATAAAACAAAATCGACAGAGCAGAAAGCTGTTCCTCTAAACTGTGCGCAGGCGCGCTGGGCTTCTGTGTACCAAAGGGAAATAGACAATGAAGGTTAGGAAGCATGAAATGACAGCCTTCTTTGCTTTTCAGGGAACGTAAATTTTATTCACAGAACGTAAATCTCAAAGTCATGGTTTTCAATCTGCATGCATGATCACACGAAATTGATTTCAAGGAGATTTGGAATTATTTAACTCATTGCTCAGAGATGCAAATCCCATCTTGTACAATCATTATTGTAAAAATAGAGGAAAAAAATGGGTGATGTTTCAAGGGCTCTGCCTATACATTTTCATTTTTCAGATAGTCACAGCTCATTAAGCTCCCATTTCAAATACGGACCTGTCTGTATTGAAGTACCCAAACAAAGCTGTGTATGTTCCATATGTTTTAGGGCAGCTTAAAACTCTTAATGAATAATACAGCTTAAATGAAAGACATTCTTGAATATGTTTGCCACAATGTAACACACCCATGCTTATGCTCCTCACTAAGTGAGCAGGAAAACACCGTTCTAATGCTTCAGTAAACATGGCAGCCGCCCTAATGTGGATGCAGTGCTGAAAAGTTTTTGGAAATGCACAAAAACATTTCTTGACTTTGGCATGTCTGCTGCATCTCACAGTGGTTTTCTTACAATTTGATACCCGTTTCCTGATACTTCACCGATTATCACAAAACCAATCAGGTAGAAAACCTGTTATTGTTAAATTAAGAAATCCCAAACCACAGATTCTTAAGCATGGTGGGTCGAGTTAATACATGATAGTATTAAAAATATCTCTGAAGTGCAGCCTTTTCTAACAGAAAACAGATCTATTCTTGAACACAGATGAGCTTCCCCTCTGTCAATAAACACAAACTGTTTAAAACATAGAGGAAACTGGTTAATTCCTATCTCAATAAAATTTATGAAGCAATAAAAACTTTGTAGTACAAGCTGTGTGGTTTGTTTCACTTCCTTGTCACATGAATTAATGAGGAAAATTCTTCCCTTCATTCTGTTACGCAGACTCACGCTGGAGAGGGCACCGTACACTGACCAAAAGCCCCGAGACCCTAATTCTGATTTCCACTCCTCACCCTCAATTTCTTTATAAAGTCTGGCAAGGAACATTTTAATTTCCCATCTTTGACACTGTTGTGAACTTGATCGCTACTACACTGTGAATTATGCTCAGTAATATAGTGTAACTGACAGGGAACAAAAAAAAGAAAGAAACAGCATGTCCAAACTAGGGTAACTGTCACCAGATCATACTAGTATAACCCTTAATCCTATATTTATGATACTGAAAATGTCAGCTAATTTAAATTTCTGCAACCCCGGAATAGGCACAAAAGGGAGGGAGGGGGAAATGTACTGAATGTCTGAAAATATATGCCTGCAACAGCAGGAACAGAAAAGACTGATAAAGACTTTATGCGTAATATTTAGTCAGATTAAGTACAACTCTTCACTGCATGTTTTATTGTCATTTACGTTCTCGCTGACCACATGAAGAAAGCTGCTTCTGACAAGCCACAAAAGCAAGGCTTCTGGGACTGTTTTGTTCTTTCTCTTCAAATCCTCTGATGCATTAATTTCCTGACCTCTCTCCTAATATAAAACTACAGCTCCCTCCTTACATGATCATCTTTGTCAGAACAACTTCCACTCAGACAGCAGCTAATCCACTACAGCTAATGGCTTCTGTCAGGGAAGAAGCAAGTGAAATGATGCCATCATTATACTACATGGAATAATCTACATACCTCACGTGGACCTCCCCTTTCATGAAATACCAGCGTGATGTATCAAACCCATGTAAAATTTAGTTCCCTCAGTCCTAACGTGTGAACGCGGTTCCATTTTGCCAATGCATTTTTTGTTGTAACCCTGGAGATTGTGGGAGTTCACCAGGGTGGGTATTAACTCTCCTGTAGGCTGGAAGACAACTTCATGGAAAGACTGCTTCCTTGCTCTTGGTCTTCCACACTACTTGTGACTGTCTTTTAACTCACCTACCTGCCTTATAAAGAGGAGTCTTTGTGTTTCAGGACAGATCACCTGAAGATGACCATCTGAAACCACAAAAGTAATTAGCAAAAACAATACCGTATTTTTCTCTCCCTTACACTTGCTGTGCAATATTCACCAGCAGATTAAGGCTGCTTAGAGGGAAGGATAGAGTAGAATCACACAGAATCAGGGCGTTTCATTAGGAAAAGGAGGCAGCGCTGACAGAGAAAGGGTGCCAGTGGGGAAAAGGTCAGACCTCCGTATGTCTCCACCCATGGGTTTCTGTTGATGGACCACGTCTCTGAGCAGTAGACAACCAAATGCAGTAACAACAGATGCCGTAACAAGAAGTTTATAACACTTCGGGAAGGTGTGAAAGGAATGACAGTTGGCTGCCTTTCTTAAATCTTTGGCAGAAGCCTCTCTCCTCACCCAGAAGGCAGCCAAGGCTGTGGCACCTTTCCCTCACAGTTTCACCATGTTCTACCAATGATCTTTGGGTATTTTAGTCAACTAGTGACTTCAGTTACAGAGCCTGAGTTTCTTTCTCATGGACCCTCCTCTGCAACAGAGACAGAAAAGACTACTAGAGTTCAAGATAAGGTCATACATTGTTTTAACTGTTAAGGAACACAATAACATGGAGGTCTTTCTGTCTCTTTTGGGAACTGAACAAAGTAGGACTTTTGTCCATTGGTAAGGGAATGTTACCTGGAAGACCTTTCCTATTCTGGTTTGAAGAGCTTCTGCAAATGTTATTTTGAGAAAGAAAATGACCAATGAAAACTCCACAGAAATGGGTCACCTTGCTTTTGAAACAAGGAACACCAGTGGAGATTTGAGGACTGCAGGTTTAATAACAGGAACTGATGTATTATTCTTAACAAAGATCTGAAACCACCTGAAATACCTACCAGACAACTCAAATAAGAGACTAAACTAGGTTTTTAATGAAAACATTGGAAAACATTTGTAGAGGTAATGTCTTTTTCCCCTCAGCATATTACCGACAGCCTAGATCCAGTTAGCATCTTAATTACGAGAAGCCTTCTTTTTCTTTGCAGAATCCAATGCACTACGCACAATCAGAAACAACCTCTTCTTAGTAGGATACCTTTTGGGACAGGGAGATGAAAAGGCTGCTTGGTGAACTGAATGAGATTCCAAGGAAGAAGGCTTGAGGATACAGAGGAGCTACACCAAACGAAACCCACATCAGGTTTTTTGGTCACCTTCCAGCTGACAGGACTGGTAGGCTGGTAGAAAGCTGGTACCTTTATCCTTTGTTTTGAAGGTTTTCTGAACTGAGGGACACTATGGAAAAATGTCTTGGGCAAAGATTCCCTGTTGCCCAACAGATCCATTCTAACTTTCCTTAAGTTTTGCAAACTTATTTGACTTTTTGCTTCTCTCCTCTGAAAAGGCCCCTTTTTCCTCTCTTGATTAAACTGTTTAGTGGCTGAGAACACCAAAATCTGCATTTGGTCCATCTGAAATGCAAACTTGACCAAAGAGTTCATAAAGACTATTATATAGACATCTTGTTTACACTGATAGGATCCTGAAGGTGTAAGCACACTCATGAAACAATTTCTATTTCCTAAACAGTGATAAATTTAACAACCATTCCTTTCAAGAGGTTTGGTTTTTTTCTGAAAAGAAAATTTTATCTTTAATCGCCTATAGACTGATGCAAAGACTCAGTATTTCAGATGACAAATGACAAAAGGCAAATGTGGTAAACTTGAAAAACCAGGAAGTGGAAGTAAAACTTCTTTAAGCCAAAAGACTGCAGGTGATTCTTTCAGTAGCTAGCCTTTAAGGTAGTTCAGAAATTGTTCCATGCAAAAGGGCAGCCACTGAGTTTATATCAAGTACTTTTAAATTTCACAGTTCAACACCTACTGTTTTGGAAAAATTAAAACCTATTCTTGTCTCTGATATGTCTGTCTTTAGGGGTTAAATATATCCACTTCTAGTACACTTGGGAACTTAAAAGAAGCCTCTAAACGTCCATGGATAGGAGGCTCTACCTGACAGGAGACTATCATCAGAAACATTTAGAGTGGAAATATAATTTCTTCTCTCCAAAGGATTTCCCACCTACATAATTATCAGTCCCTTGGCAATCAAAGCAGAATACTTCTAAAAATATTTGAGTCAATTTTGGTCTTTGTTTTTGAAAGCAAAGGCATTGCATACAGAACCTTCAAAATTGTTCTGGATTTCAGGTATTGACAATGATAGCGACTGCAGAAATAAAGGATGAATTTGTGTCTAGATAAAACTGCCTTAAACGACCATCTCACCTGACCTGTCTATAGAATGTAGCAGGCAGAATCAAAAGTTAGATTGTTATTGGCTGAAGATCTCTTTTCTTCAATGCTTCTCAATGGGAGATTAGTAAACTATCTACTTAAAACAGAATCATAGAATCATAGAATCACAGAATGGTTTGGGTTGGAAGGGATGTTAAAGATCATCTAGTTCCAACCCCCGTGCTGTGGGCAGGGACACCCTCCACTAGACCATGTTGCCCAAAGCCCCATCCAACCTGGTCTTGAACACTTCCAGGGAGGGGGCATCCACAATCTCTCTGGGCAACCTGTTCCAGTACCTCACCACTCTAACAGTAAAGAATTTCTTTCTAATATCTAATCTAAATCAACCCTCCTTCAGCTCAAACCCATTACCCCTTGTCCTGTCACTACACATACTTTTAGAGAAGTGTGGGGGTTTCTCTTGTTGACCATGAGAAAACATCCTCTTTCTTTCAGAGATTCTAGACCGAGAGAAATACAATGTATTTGCAAGCCAGTTGCTCCTTGGCAAAAAGGTTCATGGTTAGATAATCAAATGGGTAAAGACTGTTCTTTGACAAAACTATATGGCTGACCAGCTGAGGAATTCATAATGAGATCTTTAGACTTCATAAAATTTCAGGAGTGCAAGGGAACACTGCAGAAAGAACCCAAGAATCAAAGAGAACATTCTGTGTCACAGGAAAGTCAGCTATAGCGAAAAAAACACAGAACTAAGAAAATCTGAAATACTGTTACCGATAGGTGGTAGGAAATAATGAGGGAAGAATGAGAAAAGTGGAAAGACTAAGAGTGAAATTCTTTCTCTTTATGGCTGGCTGCCAACTGTCTTATAGATGCCATAAATAAAATATACCTGGCTGTATCTTTGAGACCTTGAAGAGATTATTTTTTTTCCTTTTCTCAAAGCAAAACTCAGCATACAACCAGTACCCCTCAAAGAAACAAACAAAAATGCTAATACATATTTACTGCTGGAAAAATATTCCATTGAACATAGTTTGAAAATAATGAAGGAGAAGAGCAATATATCTTTATTACTCTCCAAACTGAAACCAACAGCTGTCCTCACAGAAGGAAGATTAGTGTTATTTATGTGCCTCACTCAGACTCAACGGTATTCTTGGATCTCAATATGCTGTACTATGTTTATAACACTGCCTTCCCTCATTCCTCATAAGACAGCTTTAAAAGATTACGTTACAGAAAAGCAAAGGTTACTGGAGAAGCGTCCTTCAAAATGATGAGATATTTACTAGCTAGGTATTGGTATGAAAAATTAAAGCTTAAGCCAAGCACAGGGGTAACTTTCCAGCAAAGAGGACCTGCACACTCTCCTTCTTTCTTCAGCTGTATAGATTCAACAGTTGGTCTCTTCATTACTAGGCTGTCCATAAGAGAGTTGTTCTCTGTTCCATATTTGGTTCCCATGAGCCCTTGATTAATAGCTGTCTGCTATAATTTATATACAGCCCAAGTTTAAGCAGCACAATTTCCTTTTTACTGCCATTTTTAAATATTTCACTAATGCTGTTCAACTAATTTCAAATCTAAAAAAAGAAAAATAAAGAAGGTGACACACTGTGTCCTAATTTCCTAGGAATTTCCCGTGTGAGAAGTAAAAAACCAACCAAATCAATTATGAACTATCCTGTTCTCAGAAACACCAAACTATAGAGCTTAGAGGACCTCAAGAAGTTGTCTGGCAATCACACACACACACCCCCACACACACTTCTGAAGCAGCATCACCATCTATCCTGAAAAATGTTTGCATAGATTTTCCTTGCATAGATTTTCCTCTAACAGAACAGCCCACAAGCTGCTAGACTACCTACTCCACAGCCTCATTATCCTTGCTGTTAGAAATGCTTTTCTGATTTCTCACTTGAATCTCTTTTGCCTCAACATAAGATCATTATTTCCTCTTCTTTCTGCCATGGTCACAAAGAACAGACCAATCTGTGATAAACAAGACCTCATCTGTCTTAATATTCTCCCCAAACCAACCAAATAAAACAATAAAAAATAATCATAAATCAATTAATTTCAGCATTGTGATATATTTTCTAACCTATGCTGTGAGGTTATTTTCTAATGTATGCTGACCTTATTCAGTGAAGATTTGGGTTTAAAGAGAGCTGGGGGCAAAATAGAAACTTATTAAATCCTATGATTAGGAACCTAATGCTATTTACAAGTCTATTTCCACCAAACCTGTATTTTCTGCATAAATGCACTGTGGCTGACCCAGACTGTCTGTCATAAATACCTTATACTACAGCAGCAGTTAAGTATTACATATTTTTCAAAGAGTATTTCAAGGAATGGGTGTGGAGGGTAGGGGGGTTTTTTTAAGGTCCAAAGAGGAAGGACTGTTGCACTGCTTTTTTTGCACTGCTTATAATAGAAACCTCTTGTGAGGTCTTCTAAAACAACAATTCAGCAAAAAGTGAATGCTGAAGCCACTGAGTCAGCCTCTATAAGCCTTTTTTTTCAAAAAGGCAGCTTTCAATGAATCCATTTTAAATGTTTCTCACCCCCTCCCAGTTATTCCTATATAAAAACTTTCCCTCCCAACCCTTTCTCTTTGGAAATTTGGTAACCATAGTTTCTGTGTCCTGCTGAGACTTGATATGTAGAGCTGCATTCTACCTGCTATTAAGCTGCTGATAGCAGTGTTTCTGTTGCAATTTATGAGAAATGTCAGTTGAAGGCAGAGAGTATTGTACACACTATATTTTCCCAGCTGGATACCTCCGTGAACCGAAAGCAAAAACATGAATACACATGCACCATACGTTTGGGGGTGGGGAGGAAAGTAACTGCAGGAAGAAACGGCTGCAGGTTAGATGTGATGTTGGGTGGTCTAAAGCTGGTAGAAAATGAACACAGGAATGGGAAGATACATCTAGCATTATTAGAAAACACCAGAGCTTCTTAATGTAGTCCTTGGTGCTACATCACCAATATGAAGACCCCTTTGTAGACTCCTCAGATGTCTCTTTCCCTTACACGTATAAATTGAACTGTTGCATTTCGAAAATTGTCACATTAATCTGTTTGTTTCTCTGACCCAGGACTGCAGGTTCTTGTTTAATGTTTAGCACAAAGACATTTTAATCCTGAACGCAGCTTAGCCACTTCAGTGGTAATTATACTTGAGGGTCTTTTGGGGGGTTTGTCTTTGTTTTTTTCTCCTTCCCCATCCCAATTCCCCCCTTCAGTGGAATGAAAACCAAGTCACCAAGTACAGGAAATGTAATTGTGTCTCACCGTGCTCTTCAATAGCAGTTTACTTACTTCAGTTATAGTGATATCGTATAGCAATACCTTGTTTGTGGAAGTATTTTAGCTTTTCCTGGATAACAAGGATATCAGTTTTCATGTTTCGTCATCACACTGACAGCTGAAGGTAATATACTTTACAAGAGAGGAACTGAAGTCCCATTCAGCAAGGAATGAATAGGAATTAAAGCAAAATGTTGATTCTGTCTCCTAAAAACATCATGGGACCATAACTTTTTCTACACCAGAAAGTACTGAAGATTACAGTGGAAAGTATTCACCAAAGATTACTACTCTTCAAGTATTGCCTCCCTGGAGATCAGTTTCATGGCCATGACCTTCTCTCCAGAGAGTACTGTGCTGAACTGAAAGTTTGCAGGCAAATAGTTTAACAAATTCTGTAATGTATCTCTACTTCACAGTCCACACTATACAGAAACATTCACCTGTCAATGAGGAACTACTCCAGATGTAAAAATCACCAGTAAAGAAGAGAGAGATTATTACCGCAGCAAAATCATTCATTATGGAACACATGTTGCTCAAATAGCATATGTGCCTTCCCAAAAGTTATCAACTCGTGTCACTAGTAACTAGGTTCCAAATTTGCAATTAATCTTTGTCATTCCCCAAATCACCTCCTCCATTAGAAGCACAGAACTGAAAATAATGAAAATCCCAAACCTACTAAAGTTAAAATGCTCCCAGTCAAACTGAGGATAGAGCCAATTACCATTTAAATAACAACATGAAACTCTTTGAAGGAAAGGCCTTTTGATCTCGAAGATTCAAATGCTGAACAGTGAGAATCTGAATTCTTTAAATTTCCAGGAAAAAAGCTACAAAAAAAAGAACTATGACCCAGGCTGTCAGTCATGTGTTTAAATCCCTAGCATTTTTTACTGTTAAATGTAGCTCTCTTGCAGTGTAATTAGTGATGATATCCTCATCAAAACCACAGTTAAAAAATGCTTAATTCTTTTCTTGCAGGTTGTTCTGGTGTGGAGGTGCAGAGAGTAGCAAGAAGTGAAGGGGAGAGAGAGACCAAGGGTGAAACATGAGTTGCATTTTTCATCTTTCCCCTTGTGGAATGTTAAGTTTAAGATTTCCAAGTTTTGATCAACACACACTTAGTTGTTAATACAGATTTGGAAATCTGAATGCCTTGTTAGTTTCAAATACAAAATAAGAGGAAAGTCAAATGGCATTAAAACTCTCATTTGAGTACAATTACGAATCCTGTGCCTTTTGAGTGACAAAGGCAAACAATAAAACTGTACTGAACTGCAGTTCAAATTTCTGTCATTTTTTAATCCTTTCTCTGGAGAGCTGTGAAGGAATGATGCTTTGAAAAGTGCTTTAGCCTTTGACAGCCTATGAAGTTTGCTGATGTCACACTTACTAATTGACACAACACAGGGTCTGCATGGCACATTGCTACAACATTTGTTTTACAAGTGCACGTTTCACAGGAAACCAACAATTAATTTCCCAAAGACTTACAGGCATACATTTCCAAAAAGGGAAAAATAAAACTGTTACATATCCACACAAATCAAAATTTACAGAATTGTGGCAGCCAGCCAGCAAAACTACTCCAGGTCTGCTTTCCCATCTGCTCGGCCTGTTAACTGAAAGAAAATAATCAAATTGCTCCTTCTGCAACTAATTCTCAGAAGAACTCCCTAAAAAACAACTTCCATGACACAATTTTAATAATGCAGAATGCCTTACAACAATCAGTAAACCTCCTAGCACTGTGCAATGTAGACACAATAGCTCAGAAATGGGTATTGAGACAAGAACGGTTTGCTCCTCCCCCAGCACTGAAAAGGTGCTGTGCCAAGCCACTATTGCTGATCACAAATCAGACCTCTCTTGATCCTTTTAGCAAACTAAGCCCTCCAGCAGATAAACTTGGCCAAATCTTGATGTAGCGGGTGATGCTCCCCCTCCTGTACAGCTGCCCCGGCTCTTTGCTTGAGGCTACCGCTTTTGGAGCAGGGCGGGTAGAAACAAATGCGTGTCAGATCCTTGGTCACCTGCAATCATAGTGTTAATGTAAATGAAACTAGTGCTGGCTTATGCAGGTTTGTGAACTTGCTGGCACTGGGGAGCACACACAATTCCTGCTGTTGCCTCTGCTAAATGGGAGGCAACTTACACAGATCAACCAGCTGAGCAGCTGAGGTCAATAATGCCTTCAGCTATTTGTCTGCTGGAGCCCTGACAAGCGATTCTGAGTTTATGGCAGTGTACCATGTCAAAATCATTGCTTTTTCTTTTAATCTATAAATTAAAAACCCATAGTAAAGACTTGCACAGCTTTTGTCTGTCTACCATTGCAATGGTATACAGTAATTAATATACTACAGGTTTCTACTTCACAGATGAAAAAATAATTTGACTAGGAGCACTTTGAACAGCTGCCCATAAATCAGCCCACTCTCAAGAGTTCAACTCAAGAGTTATTGTGTCTATTGTGCATCTTAAGGTTCAAAGAAAGATTATTCATGCATTCATTCATAGCCAAGAATGTATCCCAGCAATGAAATTTACCCTTCAAAGCTGACCCAAGCTTAACCACTGGATCGACTAAATAATTTAATTGCTCAATGATATGCTATATCCCTTCTCTGAAAATTGTATTTTTGGTGAATTGAGCTAGGTTTATACCAGTGGTATCTTAATGGCACATAATCCAGAAGTGTAAGCAGCTGCTGCCCACAAACATTGCCAAACTGAATAACAGGAATGCAAACAAATCTCCTGGTGCACACTTAGGTTTTTTAAAGTATTTAAAAATTGTAGGGTTACAAAATTACTTTTGTGGAAGAAAGAGGCAGAAAATAGATGAAAGCAAAGCTGTTATTTACAGAGAGCCCCTAATAACTGAGTAACGTTGCCAATGCAAGAACATTAATTCTGTCACCTCCTTTTCATACGCAACAATTTATTTTCCTTTCTGTGCAAAAGGGTTTCTATGACTAAATGTTGAAAAGAACAGCGAGTGTTCTCCTCACATAGTAGAAAGTCAGTAAAGCCCCAGAGTAACTTCTCCTCGCCTGTTCAGTGAAGCTACCCAGTGCAGCTAATTCAGTCAACATTCCAGCCTTTCCTAGCTACACTAAGCCAGTGAAGCTAGACTGAAGATTAAGGAGAAGGGAAACAATTACATTGTGTGTTAGTGCCAAGGATGCAAAGACTCTAAATCTCCTTGAAGCTGAAAACAAATTAGCAGCTTTGCCTGCATCAAGCTGTCTGTCCAAATGGAGGTTTCTTTTCACAACAGCATTACAAACTGTGCTCCTTGAAGATAATGCTTTGGGGATACAAAAACTTTCTCGAAGTTATTTCCCGTCACTTGCTTGTCTAGACCAACAGAACCATTTGTAACCCAATCACCACCCACTGCCTTGAAGCAAAACCAAGCACAGATTTACTCCTGTCCCTCAAGAGTCCTTCTCCTCCCTTGTTTTTACTAATTTCACATGCCACTTGCGTGCGCGTAATCAAGATAAGAAGAAATGGTGGTAACCTTCTGGCTCATGTTTCATAAAAATTCACCATCAGTTGGTAAATCTGAACTTCTGTGCCACCTTCAGTCTCAGTCTAAGGGAGAAACTGCCTGTCAGTTCTTGTGGAAAAACCTCCAGACTGGGTATCATGAAATAAATGACTAAAATGCTACACAACTTCATTCCCACTGTCAGCAGGAAGGTGTAGTCATTCCAAATCCGTTTCAAGTCTGCTGGCATCTACAGTTTCCCTGGACAGGAAGAAGCCGTACCTGGGTGTAACAGCACAGAGGTTGAGGCTGTCAGAACTGCAAGTGCTGGAGAAAGGAAAACTCACAGAAACCAGTCTGGGCAGCTTTTGGGACACATACACAAACAAAAAAAACCCACTAGAAGACAACTCTTAAATAAGATGTGAAGGTTTGTTGTGGGAAGTTTCCAGAAGAGCCAGATTGGAAGAAATGGGTCAGCAGAAGTTGGAAGGAAGCACTGTGGAGATCTCAGCCTTCCACCAGCGCTTGTGAGGACAACTTTGGTGCCACCTTTTCCCTCCCCACCAGAACAGTGTTTGAACACTTTCCCAGCTAAACCTGTTTCTAACAAACTCTGACTAGCCAGTTTAATGAGAAACAAACTACTATGTCATTGTGCTTCAAAAATAAGAGCTTTCGCTCCCACCTTAAGGAGCCCCCCACTCAGGAAGAGATGGGGCCTAGCTGGGGTTTGCAAAAAATTGGTCAAGTTGATAAAGCTCTGCAATTGGCAGCTGTCAAAGAACTAAACTATACTGCCACTTAAGAGTCACACCGGTCAGACATGCTTAAAAATACTGAATTCTTAATTTCTATACAACTACCAAGGAAAACTTTCTCTTTTCTTTATACAACAACAGAAAAATGAAAGGCTTTTTCAAGCACATGCAGGCTGTACTGAAATGTCATCCTCTCTTTCAGAAGTCAACAAAAATGATCTGATTTTCATTAAGTAACAAACATTAGTAGCTTCCACTGGCCTTAGTTCAGGTTGTATCACCTCTAAATACAGGTCTATAGCTGGGAATTGTGGCAAGCCAGGAACAATATATTTTTTTTTTTTTACTTGCTTAGGCTTGTAACCAGTGATACTTCTTACTTTGAAGCTAAATTAAGTCTAACATGGTTCTTCTGGATGAAACTGGCATGGATACAGACAAACTTGTACTGGTTTCACTGCCACCAGTAGTGGTTTGAACAAAATTTGTCAAGAAGCAAATATTAATTCATTGCAAAACTTCCTCAGAAACCACAGAACCTACAGTCATAACTTTTGGGACTTTAATAAAATTGTAGAGAATAACCTAAAAAGTAAGCTTTTTGTAACACACATTAGAAGTCATTGTTGAGGGATATTAGTTGTTTGACATAAATAAGTAGGTTTTAGTTATAATAAATTACTTAGGAATATAATAGAGTATAATTCTTTGCTTAGCTCTACTTAGCATGAGTGGCTACATTTGGTGAAGCCTTTAGGCTGCGATAGAGGTATTTTTCTCAGTAATTTTCCTAGCAGCTGGTACAGCGCTGTGTTTAGTCTTTTAGTATGGGAAAGTATTTTGATATCACACTAATGTCTCAGCAGTGTTTTTCCAAGTCTGGGACTCTTCAGTTCTCTGTGTTCCACCAGTGAGGACAGGGGCACAGGGAGTGTAAACCAGAAGATAAGGAGACTCCAACCTTTGGGGAAAACTGCGGAAACTGCAAGTCAGCACGTTAAGATCCTGCCTGCCTGGACACAGAAGAAGAATCCCATTAGATGTTAGAAGACCCCAGACCAAAAATCACCATTGACTGAAGGACACATGGACAGCGTGTGAAGGGCGCGTGAGGGGCGGGTGTATGGGTCCCAAGGGTGTAATTGTCCCAGGGTTTCTCTGTTCTGGGTCCCTTCCTTTGGGGGCACCCAGCCTGGGCTGATCCTGCTGCTCCACCTTTCAATTACATTAATTCTTTTATAAAATCCAACACCTGAGACTCTGCTGTGGGAAACCTAGGGTCGAGCCTGAAGAAGGAGGAAGCGTGCCCAAGAACAAGTGTGTGTGTGCATGTGTGTGTGCGACACCATGAATGGTGTGTGAATGCTGGGGCAGCAGCTACTCCTTTAACAGTCATACTCTGCTAAAAGTTGACATCAGCTTATCTCTTCCCCAAGGAAAACAGCTCCTTTAGTGAAACCTGAGACTTTTCTTTCTGTTTCTAAAATCCCCCAACTAGAGGGGGTCACACAGCCTCAGGCTTTAAAAGATCCACAAAAGCCAGCTCTGTATGAATACAAGGTTAAGAAGTACAGGTTCAGTCACTGTAGGGGAAAGCAAACAGGCAGTAAAACGTAATTACTTGTTTCAACCTACTTAAATGCAGAAGTTTTAAGTGACCAGGGAACACACACCCCCCCCCCGCCCCCTCCCCGCTGCCTCTAGATTAACTGAAGATTGATCTGGAACTGCCCCCACTTGAAACCGATTCTCCACAACCCTTGTGCTCAGTGTTAGGGACCGGCTACAGAATTGCCATCTTCTGACAACTAACTTGGTGCCATTTTATTAATGGCGATCTTTATACTATTGGCTAAATCACTACGGAAAAATGACCCGATCTGCCTGCTAACGCTCATATAGAAGCAACAACAACAGAACTCAAAGAAAACTTCAGTTGATACTCCTTAAAAAAAACCCCTCAAACCACAACAAAAATTCCCCAACCCAGAATTAGAGCAAAGCACTCTAATACTGGCCTTTTGTTTCTTATCTCAGATGATTTTGAGTTTTTTCCCCTAAATCTCATGTCATTTGGGTATATAAAATTGATGAACCTCAATTGTGGTTTCCATTGCAACACTAGCTTTAATAAATCTAGGCCTAGTTTTTCAGTCTAAATCAAGAAAGCTATTTCCCTTGAGCTTTTCTTTTTTTATATTCTTTGTCTTCACCTTCAACCTCTACTTTTCCTGTCTCCCTCTTTTAGAACAAAAATATAAGCTGTAATCTTTTAGTAACCCTGAAGGCCAAAGAACTCTTCACTGTTCAAAATTTTTAAATTGAGTTTTTTCTTCTTCTTTTTGAATTGCGTCTTGTCACCAAGAGTTCCAGACTAGTAGCTAATTACTACCACATCAGTAATAACTGGAAAGAATTATGAATATGCCCTCAGGGTGACAAAATGTAAGTTTCTACTGATTCTAAAAAATGAGAAGCTGGATATTAGGCCAGCCACTGATCTTATAAAGGCAAGTTAGTCCCAATGCCAAAAGCAGTTTTTTGCTACATAGCCTGAAATGCAGAAAAAAAGTATTATTTTATTAACTTTATATTAATCTGTATTTGTGAAAACATACAGTGCAGGAACCAAGAGAGCCTTCCATTCACCACTGCAGAAGACCAGCAATACTTAGGGGTACAACAAAACTGGAAGACCACAGGTTGTCCTAAGTAGTTAAACTACATACAAAATTAGAGTGACTGTGAGAACATCTTTAAATAACTGGTTTAATCCCTGAACCACACCAGTTAAAGATACCATTTCAGTTGTGCTTTCATTCCTTACTCCAGTGGTATTTATTTAGTAAGAAAACACTTGCACGCATACACACTTTTTTCATTAGCAGTCATCTCTCCCCCCTGCTATCTACAAATCCAAACACCACATGTTGCAAGTATTTTGTGCTGGAACGGTCTCGCTTCTAAGCAATCTGCTGCTATTGAGATTTTGCTTTTGAGCGGTAAGTGCTCAAAACTGTTGCTTTTCTTAAAGCAACTCCTTCAGTGTTCATAACCTCACTGCTTGAGCAGGCTCAGTTTTGCATTCAAATAGCTCCAAGCAAATGTTTCCAATCTCAATTATCCTCCTTCCTTTTTCTATGCACCCTCCCTGCCCCCATATGCTTGTTTGTAAAAGGGATAATTTTCTGTGTATGTACAAGCAGTGCAGGGAGTCTTCCTCTGTAGCAGTCTGGCAATATACAGCTTTTTTTTGTAAGCACTCTCTGGAATTTGTTAAGTTTTTTCATCCTCTGCTTTGGGTTATACCAAGAGAGTTGCACCCAGTCTTCTCACTGACCTGTACAATGTGTCATTTGCCAGGTCTCTTTAGATAAGCTGGCCATTACTACCCTGGCTAAATAAGGTATTTTGGCTAATTTTGGTTGGTTATTGAAACTGCACTGTAGCTATGTTCTGCTTAGCATTACATCTGTATCCATAGGAGCGAAGCAACAAGACAAGCACTCGGCAGTAAAGAAATCACGGGTCCCTCCATGCAATAGAGATGTACAGACTCTCTAATCAAAGTCATAGGACTAGCACCAGTTAGGCCCTGCTTGTGTGTATGTTCAAGGAGGAACACTGACATGTAAATACCAAATTTAGCATTTAACAGCATCTGTACACAAATTTCCCAAGTGCATTTTTTCCAGTAGCGGTTTGCAGTTTTAAAAGTCTTCTGAAGCAATGGTGTTGGGAAGGAATGGAAGGGGTGATGAACTAGCTGGACTTCTCCACTGCATTAAGAAAGCCTGGAAATTAGCAGTGGCTCTGTTTTCATTTTTTTTTCATTTTTTTTCTCTTACAATTCTTCACTGACCTGTGATGCTTTCCATCACAAACAGCTTTAAACTTAAATTACTGTTGAAATGAATAAATAATTGAACATTTCTGGAAAAAGGAGTGCTTTGTAAAAGAATCAGAATTAAACTCAAGAAGGTCAAAACATCTCCCATCTGACATTTAGCTCTGCCAGCAGGGTACATCCATAGCCTATTTTGCATTTCTCTTTCACTGAGAAGGTTTATATTGACATGATTTATCTACTGTTTGCTGTGAACGAAGAGCCTGCAAAGGTTTGGTTAGCCCAGCTGATTCATGGCAACTCATTAAAGCCTCATCAACTGAACCATGTACACCTGGTTCATAAGAGCCAGTTCCAATGGTTTAAAACCATTTTAAAGGGCTTCTGTGGATACACAGGTGATTGGGTCTAAACCTACTATTTGCTTCTTTTCTTTTAGATGAAAACAGTATCAAATACAAATAGTTGTCTAATTGGGAAATTGAAGGTTGTGTGTGACAGTTCTTATGAGGAGGGGCTGAGGGAACTGGGGTTGTTTAGCCTGGAGAAAAGGAGGCTGAGGGGAGACCTGATCACTCTCTACAACTACCTGACAGGAGGTTGTAGCCAGGTGGGTGTTGGTCTCTTCTCCCAAGTAACAAGTGAAGTCAGGAAAAAATTTTTCACCGAAAGTGTTGTCAAGCACTGGAACAGGCTGCCCAGGGAAGTGGTTGAGTCACCATCCCTGTAGGTATTTAAAAGATGCCTAGATGCGGTGCTTAGGGACCTGGTTTAGTGGTGGACTTGATACTGTTAGGTTTATGGTTGGACTTGATGATCTTAAAGGTCTTTTCCAACCTAAGTGATTCTATGATTCAGTCAAAAACAGTTCTCTGTTTGTGCTGTAGCAATAAAATATATAAAGCATAAATATTAAATATAAAATATAAAAAATAAATTACTGCCATAGTGGCTTTGACCAAGCAGTCCATCTAGCCCACTCCTTGCCTCTAACATAGGCCAGCACCGGATGTTTCAAACAAATGTGTAAGTAACACTGCAGAAGCCAGTTACAGGACAATGTCAGAATTTATGTCCCTACACAAGCGCATGCACTGATAAGATCAGGCAAACTGCTGAGATGATCAAAAAGGCCCCTCAGACCCAAAAAACCTCAGTGTACCTACAGCTAAATCCCTCTCCTGGTCCAAATCCTGGCACGTTAAACTCTTAAAGCTTTTCTCAGATAGTCTGCGTACATCACAAAGTACAATCTCCCAAACTCCTTTTGTAAAGTAGGTAGAGCTTCCATAAACCACAAACATTTTTATGCAAGTCTGTGGCTTCCCATTGTGAGATACAGCCCATTTCTCTTTTGCTACAAGTTTCTACACGTGCTAAGTGTCAGATTCCAGGTGCTTTAGATAATACAATGAGACAGTTGAGGTCTATAAAGAATTGCCTATCTCAAGCTTCCTTAAATCCGTGATTTACTGGCTCTGATATCACAGACAGTAGAAAGAGGAAAAATTAAACGTAACATCTAAAAATATAAACACATATATAGGCTTCTTCTGAACAGATGCCATTTTGATACTGGCTGACATTCATACTGGTCAGCAGGTGACTCACATGACAGTAGAAAATAGCTGGACTTTAGGTGTTCTGTTAATGTAGCTAGCCAAAATTTATTCTCTGTAAACTGCTTCTCTGTTAACACAGACATAAGAAAGCCTAATTTTTGCGCAATGGATATCTTTATGCTTCTGCTTTCATATAAAAATACCCTCTGTCTGTCAATTCTGAACATGGTGGTTAACAATACCAAACCACTACTTCCTGCATCCAGCAAGTCAATGGTCTACATCACACAGAAAGGACAGAATATAAATGCATCCAGTCTGAAAGCTTACCTGTTTTTTACAACTGTATCACTTGGTTTAATAAAAGATATTACTTCTCTCTATAAATCTTGCCTCAGCTCAAGACAACAGTGTGATTTAATCATGTTTATCTGAATTTCTATGAATTATTGTAATGTTCTTTGATAAAATATTTTTTATTAAAAAATCTCTAATTTTTGCATTTGTTTACTTACATAGTTGACATAGCATTCAACATTACAAGTTTCATTGTTTTATCATGTCTTTGTACTTGTGAAAGCAGGAAAATGTGGTTGTCAGACCACAAAAATTGCTAAGAGGAATCAGAGGCAGTCAGACTACTTCTCATTCTTCTATTTCTATAGACAGATACACACCCTTACTTACACACTCATCTACAAACCCCGACATAACAAAAGACATTTAAAACAGACTGTTCTTTTAAAATAGCTTTTGCAAAACTAACACCACACAGTAAGGCAGGGAGGAATGCACATCAGTTCTGTGCAACAGAGATCTTTTCAAAGCAACATCGACGCGTATTAGTTGAAAACCTGGCAGGCTGGGAAACCGATACACAACATGTACCAGCATGCCTCTTTGCATCTAAGTGTTCTCCTTTCTACTGAAAATTTCTGCAAAATAGTCTCAGAACTGATGCTAGGATAAGTTTCGAATACCCTGGAGATGATCCCATCAGATTTTTGAGATCCAGCAGATTCCCGTTTCTTACATTTGACAACTAGTCTCAAGTTATAAAAATCAACAAGCTAACTCTGTTAAGAGGACACTTGACATAAATGCAACTCATTTGTCATTATCTGTTACTGAACAACAACAGCAAGTTGTACCCAAACTACAGAGAGGAAGAATGTCAGTGTAGCGATGTGTGAACTCCACCACCACACGTAGACAGCTTGTTCCACACAGAAAGGCAGCAAAGTGACGGATGGCTGTCTCCTGCAGAGTTTTCAAGCAAACAAAACATCATCAGAACTAGTGCTTCCCACATTTAGGGCAGACTGTACTACTAGATGCAGAACCAAAAACAGGACGTGACCCAGGGCAACTGCGTGTGAGAAACTAAGCAAAAAAGCAAGCTCTAAGCAATTTAGAAAGTTGGTTGGTGGTTTCCCTTTTTTCTGGGTCATTTTTGTTTCCTCCAGGTAGTAAGAAATAATTACTGCTCTCTTCAAAATTGTTTTCCCAGAAGATAATTACTTGCTTTAGCAAGTACCTGATTCTAGATAAACCTTCTTGCTCAGTATAAAAATACTGTCTTTTAGCAGCTGTTTCCCAGAGTATCAGAAGAACAAACCAACCAACCAACAAAACAAACAAAACAACAAACAAAAAACAACCAAAAAACCCCAAAACCACTCCATTAACAATACCAAGTAGCTTTTTGTGAAGGACTTTTACTGTTACTGGATGGTAGTTTCAGGTGTTAAATATCCCCATCCGCTGCCAACTTTCAGGTTGACTTACCCATAACCATTTCTCATTCCACTGCTACAGAGTAGCCTCAGCTAGTTCCTTCAATATTCTTTTCTACCGCCATTAACACTACTTTGGACACATTATCAGGTCATAGCCAAAGAACGTCGTTATGCGGATGAAAATGCCTACATCATACATACGTAGAAATTAAACACTACACAACTTAGTAGTGCAACTTAGAAGCGCCCACGTGATAACCAGCAGTCTCAGTCAATTGTATGAGTAACCAGCTATGGTTAGTTACAAAGCCCTGTAATAAAACGTGACAGACTTCAGATGCCACCTTTACTCTACACATCTTAAGATTGGAACACTCTGGAAAAAAAGGTCTGATTTATTAAATCTGCTGATCAAGTCAACTGAATAGATTGGTGTGGAATAAATTAAAAGAGCTGTAGTAACAACGCTCTCTTTGATCTGCCACAGTTTTGTCTGAAATTCCATGCTGCTTTCCATCCCCCCTCCCCCCTTTGGAGTGATTATCTTAAAAATATGACTGATAAAACCAAATATTATCCTTTTTCTGACCTTAAAGAAGAAATGCGACAGAATGTGACAACTTGTTTAATATTCCTAAAAGAAAAACTGGTTATTTCAGATACCAAAAAACCTTCAAAACATGAATTCTCAAGTATACACCACCTCTTCTATAAAGCATATATTACATTTAATAGTGTATATGATTTCATCTTTCTCTAATCACTCCACTATTCTTATTATAATAACTGCGATCACCACATCCTTTCTGTATTTGCATTCCCACAGCTAGTTGCTGCAGCATATGAAGGCTGCTCAGTGGGCACATTTAGTTCATAGTTCCCATATGCCACAGAATATGCAGACAACCTACAAGCCTGTTCCCATCACCTCACAACTCATCTTTCAGAGTGGCTAAATCAGATACAAAATAATTCAAGCATCTCAAAACACAAGCCAACATCATACCTTAGCTTATTAGAATTGTTATACGTTAAAAACCTATCAGATACATAGCTAGATAGATGTCAGTTTGCATGTGTGTTTTTATTAGGTTTTGGAAAGCAGTGAGGGGAGTGAAAAAAAACATATGGGCATCACTAAAGAAATTTGTGGTTCCGTTGGTCATTATGAACATCAAGATGGTTTTAGATGTCACCAATTACAAAGATTTCAGTTAGAATATTCTGGATTTACACCAGTTTAGGAAAGGTCATGTTCTGGCCTAATTAAAGTCAAAATCATAACTGGAGCAAATGAGTATCTGATAATCTTCCTTCTGTTAAAGATAAATAGAAGACCCATCTGCACCCTGTTTTCTAAAATTTGGCAGAAGTGGCTTCACGCAAGCTGCCTTCATGAGCATGTCAGAAAATTTGAAAACATCTAAATATATACATATATGTGTGCCCCAAACGTCAAAATGTAATTAAAATGCAAAAATTATCATTAGAAACTCATTTTTCGTAATACACTGTTGATTGTGAACACTGGGAAAACAGAGTAAAATTTAATGTTATTTTCTTCAGTCAGCAGGGTCTGAAACAGTAAAACACAAAGGGCACAGTACAAACCACACAATATGAAATCATATCAATTATCTTCAGTCTTTTAATCTACATTCTAGCTATATTTCTAGAGTATTTTAGAATCCTATTTTATGTTATTGTAGTCACTCATAGCTGTAGTGTCACTAAACAGTATTTGTAAAGCTGTGAAAACAGGCACATTCAAAGCCGTTTCACTCAAACATGCTGTCACTGAACTCTGAGTTGATTCAGAAAATTGTTTTAGACAAACTGGGAAAAGGTTAAGGGAGTTAATTTCTATTAACTAACAAGAGTTTTTAAACCAGTAGAGTGCTGAGAAACTAGTAAATGGAATGTCATCCTGACCAAAATGCTCTTTTTTTTTGAATACTTCATTTCTGGTGCCAAGCCTTTAACAAGGCAGGCTTCTTAAATTCAGTGAGGGTCAGAAGTTTAGTTTATTCAGCAAGAATAACACTATTAACAGCTACTGCTCTTTCATGTCAACACAGTTAACGCCCACACATTCCAACTCTGGTTAATACAGGCCAGTCAAGGAAGACTGGAGCTGCTAAAGGCAGCTCTGCAGGGATATTTTAAAACAGAATTTATACTGTGCTTTAAAAACAATCTAAAAGGATCAATCTACCTTATGAATCTGCTGTAGACATACACAGAGAGAAAGATGGATGGATGAAAGCATATAAAAGCAAGTAAATCTGACTTTCTCTATTGATTTTTGAGAGGACAGTGTAGAGCACTTTGGTGAGGTCTTATATATCACTGCAAAGGACCAAATGCTGTTGTGCATATGTCTGAAGGATGTCAGGATTTATCATGAAGTGATGCACTGCTGTATTCTTTCATTATACCCTTTAGTAAATAATCTTGTTTTTGCTGTCGAGAGAGGTAGATCACTAAAAATTAAATAACTCTTAAACAAAAGAACAATCACAGGAAGACTCTCAAGCAGCTATAACTGGAGAAATCCACTATTATGAAACAAAAAGTTGCAGAAGGTTGGTGTACAGTTGCAGTATTTTTAGCATTAACAGGAGAAAGCTGGTATTTTAATAATGAGCTTTTGAAAACCAAAATGGAAAAGAAAAATCTGCATATCACACCATAATCCTCTTCCTACTTACTTTGTTCTAAATCATAGCAAATCAACGTTTAGTATTCCCCAAAGCTCTCCAGCACTCCTGCTTGGCCAAATGCCTTCAAATAATATTAAAAAAAAATCACTCTGGTTTAGATAGATAGCACTTCTTTGACCAGATGGAACACTTCGAGCAAGAATGCTTTCCTCTCAAAGCATGTTTCAAATAACCAAAATGCAAACAATAATCACATCAAATTGAATTTCTGTGGGGTCTCTGAGGCTTCTATTGTAATAGTGGCATCTTTGATCATAGTCTCTGAATTCCAAAATATTCAGCTTTCTAAGTTTTCATCTAAACTATTCATATATCCACTCCTATCACATACACCCTCCTCATGATGCACATTTATGCTATTCTATTGGCTATTTCTTCATATGCTTTTCTCAACATAGCAATAGGAAACAATTCTATTGTTAACTGGGGTTACATGTTAGGTCATTTGGAAAACACAGTTGCTTAAATAATAAAACCCCTGCCATTTGTTTTTAAAGAAAAACTTACTAGGTGAGCTATAAAGCTGTGACTGCCATTGTACATAATGGTGTCCCAATAGACTAGCAAGCCCTTAGTTATCACCCAGGCAGGTACAGTGAAGTGTCCTCCTTGTTAACATATGTCTCACAGAAACCTAATGGAAAAAACAATTTACCTTCTTCAGTTTCATGCCACACAATTCCTTCCAAGTTCACGCTGGTCCCAGGTTCACAGGGTCCAAGGCATTCAGGTTCTGTTACTACTCCAACCTCGCAAGTATTTACACCCACGGAACGGGTCCGTACCAAAAGCTGCTCGACTGGTGCTGCAATATTGGATGAAGATGGGGAAAAGTAGGAAGGCAGAATCTGAGGAGTGATACTGCTGGAAATCGGAGGTGGAGGTGCAGGCACTGTAAACAGAGGATCAACCTGAAAACAACAGACAAACTTACTATAATGGTGCTGTGAGATTAAAAAAAAAAAAAAAAAAGAAAGAAAGCAAGCCCAGTTTGCTGAAACTGCGTTTGTGTTTAGTGGATTTAGTGTATCATGGGTAATTTCAATCTTATGAGTTTAATTTTTTTGACATCAGCCCAAATGCTGCACATGAAAAATTAAGTACAAAAATATTTATCATGCTAAACAAGGCAAATTGCTAGGTTTCTACAAGACTATTCCTTGTTGTCATAAACTGCTAGTATGAAATAATAATAAATTTTAAAAACAAAGATTAAGGCTACTTTTTTCCTGGTGCTGATTTGTGGACAGAAATTAATTTTGCAAACTGGGAACTTAATTTTCTATTTAAAGAAAAACACACATAAAGACAGGACAAAGACATATAAATGCAATTTTTTCATGTGCATCATAGAGAAATTAGAACTTGGAACAATTCTAATATCCATATGGCATCAAATATAATCTCTTGTCATCCAATCATTTAAAATACATTAGGATCACCCACCCAACAGATAACATTTACAGATAACATTTACATCTTTCTACCTGAAAAAGCAGATGAGGACTTTTACAAGATCTATCCAAACCATCTAATTTCTAAGGGTTTCCAAAATGCATATCTGGAATAATACAACTTGCCAGACAATCAGTCTATACAGAGACAATTCACACAGAGACAATATCTATATACAAACTGAAGAAGTATATCTTTCCTGTATGATTTTGAATATACCCAGTAGCAGATTTTCTGTATACAGTTTTGGCGTGAGGGTTCTCAGTATTTTACTGTGGCCATAAGGTCCTTTGTCACATAAAAGATAGTTAAATGAGGCTATGAGTGTGCCCACTCAAATTACTAAACCACCTAAAATTCATGTTTATTTGGCCCACTGGATCATAGATATCACACCAAGAAATCATCCTTCAATCCAATGATTTTTTTTTTTAAATGGCTGCTTTCTAGCTGTTTTAAAATAGATGATAAATATCTTTAAGTCTATGCTGTTTTTAATTTTGGACCCCATATAAGACTCAACAGAAAAGACACAATGACTCACTGTACATTGCCATCTAGGTTTCATTCAGATGTATCTTAACATAGATCAAAATTAATTTTGACTTCTTTTAAAGCCAAGTTGGCAAATGGGGATACAAAGAGAAGAAAGGACTAAAGAGTATTATCATTCTATTATATATCCTTTGTATCATAGATCAGCTCACTTTATCACATATTCACTTTTCATAATGAGAAAATAAAATGGAAATCTAAAATTAAAAAGAACTTTTAAAAAATTGTAACAATTGTTACAATTGGCCTTTGTAACAATTCTTTTGCTTTGACCATCATTCTTACATACAAACTGACAGCCGACACTTTTACGTGTGCATGTGAGCCTTAAGTGTGCTAAATATTTCACAAAAACGTTTTGTATTATCTTTGTACGACCAGCCTGGATTCTGATCTCAATTGCACTAGAAATACGGAAGAGAGAGGAAGGACCTATGACCACATTGTTCTCCAAATTCTTCCCCATTTGAGGAGGCTTCTTCTTATTTAGGACTAAAAAAACCTTCAGGTTAAAGATAGAATAAAGTTTGAAAGAAAAAAATCAAAGCAAAACATGAATACTGAAAGCATCCTTTAGGAGTAAAAACCTGCTAATACCAGCAAAACTCTACCAAGTAAAGCAGAGTTCCTGTGGCATAAAAACAATGCAGTCAAGCCATGATATCTTTATTCTTCTCTTCATGTCATCACAAGTGCAGAGTTAAAGCACAGGCAAGAATGCTTTGCAGAGCAGACTTGAACGCAGACAGACAAGTCAAATACCAAGTGACCCCCAACAGCAGCTGTGACTTGCAATATCTAACAGTATGCATAACATAAAACCGTAACTGTGTATGCCTCGCACAGGGGGACACTGATTCTATGCTATAGAGATTCTGGCTGTCTGATAGCAAGTGAGGGCAAACAGTTGGACAGTGCCAAGCCCTGCTCCCTTGCACTGGCCACGTAATGGGGCTTTCTCAATGACACGGGGTCAGTATGTACCCCAGGCATAATTTTGAGGAGTTCTTAACATATCTTACTTCAAGCCGGATGAGAAGCAGGATCAGTAACTGGCAGGTAAATGGAGCCCAGTGCTTAAGAAAAGCTAAGCCACGTCCCTTTATAAACCCAAGAAATGCCAATGAATGGCGCATTTGATAGTTTACAGGGTGGTTTGTAAAGCTGTGCAAAACCTCCTACTACACATGCAACATCGTTCTTCCGTAAAACATACTCATCACAAAGCCAGAGAAAAAACAAAATGTTTGCTATTATCATACTAAACCAGCCAATGTTTTAAATAAATGTAGACTAAATTGGCAGATGTGTCTTCCATTTTCCAAGTATTATAAACAGTGAGGGGGAGCTAAAGAAAGCACAGATCTGACAGTGTACCCTACTAAGTTCTTTGTTACAAATATTTGTATTCAGTTCTGGTTTATTTAGACCTGTTAATAAATGTGCATGTTTTCCACTAGAAAGCCAAAAAGTGGCTATTGCAGTAAAAGGGGCTGTTGCTCTGTGAATTAAAACACTAAGCCTTTGGTCAAGCACTAAGTGGACATTTCCTGTCCCTGAGGTTCATATTCATTGCACAAATATGACCTTGTAAGAAAAAAATATGCTGAGCTTAAATATTGCTCCAGTTTTCCATGTTTTAAAATTACCCCATCTTGTTTGATAATCATAACGTCAGCATGGCAAAGTGGTGGTTCTCAGCGATCATTGCGGTGACACAATTGTTTTCATGAATTCTCCAAAGGGCACTGATGTAAGCTATTAGAGGCAAAGAGAGAGGCAGGAAGGCCGCCATCTCCAGTGGAAAAAAGGCACATAAGACTAACATCTGGTGGTGGCAGTCTGTCAAACTGAGGAAAGTTAATGTCAAGAACAGATGCTCCGCTGTTTCTCACTGTTATTTTTGCATGATTATTCCCAGGTGTTGGTGCATACTGAGCAGTAGCCTTGCTGTTTATCACACAAGAGATTCCAATATGAGAAAGAAAATGTAAAGCTGAGGAAGGTTATTTACATAGATGCTCTCTTTATACACATAATCAAAGGGCTCCAAAAAAGACAGAAATATTCAAGCAATATTTTCTTCATTCACCTAATTCCAAGAGCTTTTGAGAGCTGATTAGTGGCAAAGGCTAGAAAGCTGGAGTGTTATTCATGGCAGCTTTCCACTGCCAAGTGTTTGATTGTATCACAGAGCTATGGCTCTTAGTAGTAGAAAGCTCACAGAAAATGAAGAATGCCTGCCAAGCAATGTAGTCAGTGCTCCATGGAGCAATCCTCTACGACAAAAAAAAAAAAGTATTTTGGTGGCTGCATAACATTAGTCTGTATGAGGCAGAGGCTATGGGAAGAGAGAGGAAATATCATCCTAACTAGAAACAGGCATGACTCTCTAATAAGCAGGATTCTCTTCCAGTTACTCAGGCAGGCACTTTACATGCTGGAATCAAGTTCTGCTCATCAAAACTCATCTTCCTGATGCAGTGTAGGCTTCTAAAATTATGTCTGCAAAATTAACATTTTCTGTCCTTTGTACCCAATTTCCTGCCAACCAGGAGAGATTCCAATGGGGAATGCTTAGCTCACAGAAGAAGGTACACAGATTTGAGAGGACTTCCCAGATCAGAGAGTGCCCAACATCATACTGTTGCAATCAGCCGTATCATATTCCATTCCTGCAGGAATGGGAGAATTTTAAGTCTTTATGGGACAGAGTCTCTCATGCACCTCTGTGGAAAACTCACCGGAATGAAAGAATAGTGAGTTACCAGGAACACCTATGGCACTATTTGACATGGTACTAACCTGACAGAAACAGATTTACAGTAGTATTCAAAATAAAATCACTTTTCACAGAGATTTAAATGGATAACTTTTGATCGTATTGTCAAGTGGAAGTATTCTGTATCTATGTATTTAATTCATTTCAACTTTGAAAACCTTCAGAGAGTGTGTATCTTAAGTGTGAAATGTTTCTGTCATAAATCACAAAATGCAAACTAGAAAATAGCTGCCATGCAGCCAGGCCACGTGATGTGACCCAGCAAAGTGTGCTACAACATGTGTAACTATGAATGTATGTGTAGTTCCACCTCATTAATGAAGGTATATCTTTGTAGATGTAACTCAGTGATGACATAGTCTACCAATCTAAGATCAAACGAGGTCAGAGACTACTGCAGTGTCACCCACCAGGTGATTTTGATATATACATGCCAAAAGCCATTTCATCCGTCTACCCATATAGAGCTTGGAGAAAGGCAGAGGAGCAGGTTTAATGCTCAGGACACACCCTTCCAAGAAAGCACTGATTTTTAAATTGAGAAAAAAAATCTACTGTAAGCATTCCCAATGGGAATGTCTGCACTAGTAGAAGGAATGTGGGAAGAAGATCCAAATCCTGTTATGTGATATACCTAAAAAAAACAAGCTCGACCCTTTGCAAAACTAAATCCTTCTGTAAAAAAAAGACACCAACATAAAGACTGAAAGGAGTAAGAAACCTCCAACCTTGTAAATGACAAATTCTTTAGAGTTATGAATTAATACTTCACAGAATCACTATCTCTGAAATGAAAAATGGGAAATAAAGGAATTCAGCCCGCGATGGAAGTTTTGCTTTCTGTAGATTTTAAGGTGAAACAGACATTACCATGTTTTTATATAAAGTATGCTTGCCCCACCTTAATTTTCTAAAGCAAGAGTGACTCCAGAAGACCTCATTCTAATCTCATTCACAGCATCACATATCAGAAGTAATTATAATGAAATCAATGAAACTGCTTTGGAAGAAAACAAATGTGAGAGAATGTGACATGGAAAAAATGTTTGTGTGCTCAGGAGTGCGTCTGCATTTCTAGACATCTCACTGATCTTCACATCTGTTCTTGCTACAAACCTTGCCCCACAAAGACTTCGCACATCTGAAAACTAAAGCCACTCCTTCATATTCTACCATGTAACAGAAATCGCCCCTATGAAGAATCTCAATTTAATCTCAATTCTGTATTTCTTGCATCTAAATTCACATAGGAGGCTGCTCAGAAGCGTTTTGACACCATACTTAACAGAACTGATGTTTTCTCTTAAATAAACTAGTATAAATTTTGAGATGAGAAGGATTTAATCAATTATACCTTTGAAATACTACTCATTACCTAAAGATATTTTATTTATTAAAACACATGCTTATTACCTAATAAAAGCAAACAAACTTTCTACATCAAATTGTTGGAAGAAAAGTTCAGTGCCATGAAGGACATGTTTAGAAAATAGGAAAGAAATACCGCAAGACATTGATGTAGAAAAGAATTTTGGTCACAGGACAGACATATCTATTACAAGGCTTACATTCAAAATACAGGAAAGTCAGAGGTACTAAGGAAATTACTTATTTTGGTCAACTTAGTTGAGAACTGCAGGAGCCTGAATAAAAAAGAAGGATGAAGGAGATTCAGGCTGCTTAAATCTCATCTGAATTTTAGACTTAAAAACCTATGATCGAGAATAATAAAAAAAATACGCTTATGCTTTAAAAATATTGTAGTATGGAGGAGAAATAATTGTGTTGAACATAATTGTGTTGAACATAATTGTGTTGAACTGAGTAACACAAGTAGCATCTACTTGGACATTCCAGCTGTTTCCTACTCTTAAAATAAACTTCTCCAATCAACTGAGTAGTTGGAGAGAAAGGCAAAAAAAAGCAATCAAAAAGACACACTAATATAAAGTTACACATTTTTTCCCGATAAATCAGCAAATCACTCACATCTGGAATAATTTCAATATTCTGAATATTTGTTATCAAGCAAAAAAATCCACTTAAAACTCTTACTATGCTACTAATCTTTTCAAGATCGTGTATGCCACTCCCATCAGCTGCTGAACCAGCACACACAGTTCTGCAAACTCACCATCTTTTGACAGTTACTTATTCTTTCTACAGGCAGACCTCCAGACCTCATCAAATATTATGTGACTGTATCTAGAGCACCTCCACTGACATGATAATGTTAATATTTTTTTAGGACAGCATTAATATACAATGAAGACCGTGATGAAAACTCAAAGCTTTGAGTAGGGTCTAATGCAGAAACAATGAGGCTAAACAACAGGCAAGGAAAATTCCTTGTCCTCCCTTATATCTTCTATTCTAGCTTAGATGCTTGGGATTTCCCAAAGCCATTCACCCATTTTACTGTGGGAGAGATTAGCATTTGACAGCTGCCAGCGATATCCTTCTGCCAAAGGCTGCATCTGTGAAAAACTGTACATCAACTCTAACGTTTGGCAGAGTCCTGGGAGGATGTCCAGATCACCACCTGCAAATTTCTAGTGAAGACATTTCTCCTTTTTCAGCCTAAGAAAATTGTATTCATTTAGATAATTTTGTCCATACGTCTCTAAAACACGTTTCTCCATTGAAATTTGATTTCTCCTGGTCAGCTCTTCAGTCTGCACTTCCAAACTTTTCTTCAGTCAGCCTGAGTGTTTTGCTAAGTTTTAATACAGAATAAACAAGCACTGAAATTCACTGAAGATACTTATCGAATCTAGAGAGACACACTGTATTCCACAGTTAAGAAAGGAATTTCTCTGAACTATTTGGGTTTAAACAGAATGTGCATAAAATGATCCTCTATCAGATGATGTAATGTGACTGAATATGGTAAAAACCGAGACACAGCCATTTGCTGGTAAGGGTTAGGTACTGCTTTATCGAGTTCTGTGACCCTTTAGAAGCTTTTAATTTTAAAGAAAAAAGTTTTTCATTTTAAAGATGACAATCACCTCTTTTTCTTCCCAAGTTTCTGCTACGCTCAACCTTTCAGAGTTCTGAGCTTGAAGAAAGATAAGGTATTTGGTCATGGAAATCTCACAGCATTACTAATAAATGGTACCCTGAAGTTGCCAATGTTTATGTCTAACAGGTGTGAGACTTTGACCTAGGAATGAAGCTATGCTTGTTCTACGACATATCAAGATACCAACTGACCAAGGAAAATTTTCCCACTCTTAATTGTAGGAAGATAATGGATAATTTAATTGTACCATGACTTGAATACACGTAACTTACATTTCAAGTTTTCATTCTTAATGTCCAAACAAATCATGCCACAACCCTATGACCCCACAGCAGAAGTTCTCCATTACCAAAAGTGGTTTCAGTTAGTCAATGATGTGACTACAGTCTGGTAGAATAACTGCCTTTTCAGCCACTCTGGAGTGCAGGGACATACAGAAGCAAGCTTTTCTAGGAATCTGCAACGTATAGTCCAGTAGCAAACAAGACTCAGAAGAGAAATGGCTTTTCTGCACTTCTTCAGCTTTCTGCATGTCAATGGCCTATCACTAGATTTTTTTGTTGCCTTTTATCAATTTGCTGAGCATTCTACTTTGCGAGTGCAAAGTTGCGTACATTATGATTCAGGTTGTCACTTCCTCAATACTTTCTTGTTGAGAAAAATCAACTAAGCTATTAATTTCTCTTCCAAAAGCTTGTCAAAGAACCTCTATAATTCTCAGAAACAGAACTGAGTTTCCTTGATGGTCTATGTATACCAAAACCTTTTAGTTCCCTAACTAGATTCTTATGGGTGACATAAGAATCTGCTTGACCAACCTGATCTCTTTCTATGACCAGGTGACCCTCCTAGTGGATGAGGGAAAGGCTGTGTTATCTACCTGGACTTTAGTAAAGTCTTCAATACTGTCTCCCACAGCATTCTCCTAGAGAAGCTGGTGGCTCATGGGTTAGACGGGTGCACTCTTCACTGGGTAAAAGACTGGCTGGAAGGCCGAGCCCAGAAAGTTGTGGTGAACGGAGTTAAATCCAGTTGGCAGCTGGTCACAAGTGATGTTCCCCAGGGCTCAGTCTTGGGGCCAGTCTTGTTTAATATCTTTATCAATGATCTAGACGAGGAGATTGAGTGCACCCTCAGTAAGTTTGCACATGACACCAAGTTGGGTGGGAGTGTTGATCTGTTTGAGGGTAGGAAGGCTCTGCAGAGGGATCTGGACAGGCTGGATTGAAGGGCCGATGCCAACTGTATGAGGTTCAACAAGGCTCAGTGTCAGGTCCTGCACTTGGGTCACAACAACCCCAGGCAACACTACAGGCTTGGGGAAGAGTGGTTGGAAAGCTGCCCAGCCAAAAAGGACCTGGGTGTGCTGGTTGACAACTGGCTGAACATGAGCCAGCAGTGTGCCCAGGTGGCCAAGAAGGCCAACAGCATCCTGACTTGTATCAGGAATAGTGTGGCCAGCAGGACTAGGGAAGTGATTGTCCCCCTGTACTCGGCTCTGGTGAGGCCGCACCTCAAATACTGTGTTCAGTTTTGGGTGCCTCAGTACAAGAAGGACATTGAGGTGCTGGAGCATGTCCAGAGAAGGGCAATTAAGCTGGTAAAAGGACTGGAGCAGAAGTCCTGTGAGGAGCGACTGAGGGAACTACTATTTGCTTCTTTTATTTTAGATGAAAACAGTATCAAATACAAGTAGTTGTCTAATTGGGAAATTGAAGGTTGTGTGTTACAGTTCTTATGAGGAGTGGCTGAGGGAACTGGGGTTGTTTAGCCTGGAGAAAAGGAGGCTGAGGGGAGACCTTATCGTTTTCTACAACTACCTGACAGGAGGTTGTAGCCAGGTGGGTGTTGGTCTCTTCTCCCAAGTAACTAGCGAAAGGACAAGAGGAAATGGTCTCAAGTTGCGTCAGGGGAGGTTTAGATTAGATATTAGGAAACATTTCCTCACCGAAAGAGTGGTCAGGCATTGGAACAGGCTGCCCAGAGAGGTGATGGAGTCACCATCCCTGGAGGTGTTCAAAAAATGTGTAGACGCAGTACTCCATGACATGGTTTAGTAGACATGGTGGTGTTGGATCGACAGTTGGACTTCATGATCTTAGAGGTCTTTTCCAACCTTAGGATTCTATGATTTTTTAGCATGTTCTAAAAATTCATCATTTGACTTCATGGCTCTGTATTTATCAGTGTCTACAGACCTCTAAAGTTTTAATATAACTAGCCCTTAGGTTTCTTAGGCATGATAAGTATATTTTTGGTTAATATATTCCTGTATTATTGCCCTAGGTCTCCCACTTTTAAGAACCTGTATCAGTTAGTTTTCCTCTGTATTTCTTAAACTAACTTCATGGTATTAGCTACAAACGCTACCAAGTGTATGATAGCGTGTCCTAATTCTATTTAAAGAGCAAGACAGTGTTATTACTTTTAATAATAGTACATACACATTCATGGTTATTTAGCAAGTCACTAAAGGAAACACTTCTAAAATGACCTTTCAGCTTTCCTTTTCACTGTGATAGTTCAACTGAAAAGAGCTGAAGCACTATAATTTAGCTGTCCCTGCAACTACCTGCTGTTGAATATCTACAGTTAATAACAAAAATAAAATCTTTATTCTCAAACACAGTTTGAGGTTGTCCTGGTTTCAGCTGAGAGGACTGATTTTCTTCATAGTATCTAGTATGGGGCTATGTTTTGGATTTGTGCTGGAGATAGCGTTGATAATATAGAGATGTTTTTGTTCTATGGACCTATTGTTGAGCAGTGCTTACACGGGACCAAGACCTTTTCTGCTTATTGCACTGCCTGGCCAGCAGGATGGCTGGGGGTGCACAAGAAGTTGGGGGGAGACACAGACAGGACAGGTGACCCAAACTGCCCCAAGGGATATTCCATACTATATGACGTCATGCTCAGTTTATAAGGAGCTTGGGGGAAGGTGGGGGGGGGGGGGGCAGGTGGCATTCAGAGCAATGGCGTTTGTCTTCCTACGTAACCATTATGCGTGACAGAGCCCTGCTTTCCTGGAGATGGCTGAACACCTGCCTGCCCATGGGAAGCGGGGAATGAATTCCTGGCTTTGCTTTGCTTGTGCGCGCGGCTTTTGCTTTACCTATTAAACTGTCTTATCTCAACCCACGAGTTTTCTCACTTTAACTTTTCCAATTCTCTACCCCATCCCGATGGGGGGGGAGTGAACGAGCAGCTGCATGGTGCTCAGCTGCCGGCTGACAGAGGTATTTACAGTATCTTAGGGAAAGTCAATTTATTATAAGTGATTTTTTCCTCTCGACTGGTGTACACCTTTATTCTGGTGTAAATCCAGAGTAGTTCCACTGAAGCATAACTATGGTCAGATTTGGACTGTAGTGTTTGTTTTATCAGGAAGAAAAGTAATTAGGATTTCAAATAATTTTTCAAGAGCTCCAAAAATATTCTGAAAATAATACATGTACAGTAAAGATTTTTAAGAGGAAAATAATCCTTGTGAGGAGGAAACCGCCAAAACCTATTCCCTCCAAATTGTTTTGTATTTTTTAGTCTTTCTAAACTGAACATGGTACTGATGCAGTGTGTCCGATAATCCTTAACAATGAGACTTAAGGATTAATCTTACAGCATGAAGGCAAATAGAAGAAGTGGAGACAGCAGGAAAGACCTTTCTAAATCTACTTACCTACTTGCCTCAGCTCTGAGGCCACTCAGTTTTGGTAGACATGAGAAGCCCTGGTTTAGTGTTCTTTTAATTCTCTTTCATGAGAGCATCCACACTATCAGCACCAAATCATCTGATTACAGGCTGCTGAACAGGCAGCCAAATCACGTCCTTTCTGTGGCTTAGAAGCAGGTCACCTTGAGATCGTTGTTCTCATATCCCTACCTCAAAGACATTTTTCCCTATTGATTTTGCCTTAGTACCTTGGGATCCTCATTAGCATGCTCGCCAAGCACCCAAACACAGACAAAAGTTTACATTTGCAGAGTTTCAGTATGGGCTTATCATTCCTGTCTTGCTGAGAAAGAATGGAGACATGCAATGGACCCGATTTCACCCAGAAAATCCCAGGCACCATTGTTGAAACAATGTTGTGTTTCAGTACATCAATCTAACCTTTAACTTCCTCCTTTCTTACACTGTCTCATAGACTATTTTTATAGTTTAACACTCTGATCAACACCTGCTGCAAATGAAGCTCCCTTTCTGTTCAAATAAAGCAAAAGAAATCAGTAGTCCAAGTATTCCACTTTTCATGTGTTATATTCTGCAGTTACTTGCACCTTCTATTCTCTGCTCTGCCCTAATTGTACATACCCTTTCTATTTTATCCACTGCATGACGAGCTTGTAACAAAGACAAACAAACCAAAAGAAACATTTTTGTACACTTGGTAGAAATCCAAATATTTTGCTAAACTGAAATAAAAAATAAACCTAATCTAAGCTGTCATGAAATTATGAAATTACTCTGGCAGTTCTATCAAACTATACAGACGTGTGCAAATCCTTTGAAGAAATGAAACTGCAGTTTATCAAGTGTGATTTATAAGCAACACTGATTTAGCTAGGAGATAACACTGCTGTCTAATCATTAGTAGTCAGACAACAGCCATGTGAACACATCAATTATGGGCCACTGCCAAAAGCCCTTGAGATCCCAGAGATTAACAGCCAATCCTCTGTTTTACAAGCTCACATCAAAAAGAATATTAATAAGAGGAGGGGCAATGTGAAAGCTTGTCAGAGTAATTCACGCACTAAACCAAGGCATTTTTCCCTTTGCTCTGCCTTGAACTGGTCCATGAAAAAAGCTGGCATCAGCTACAAAGCATGAAGCTGCCAATTTCTCAGAAAATGTTTTTCATTAACATATGGGAAGTTGTGAAAGGCTGCAAAACCTCTATTTGGTGGATAAAGGCGACAACTTCTATGTGTTCCTTCCCTGAATGTATCAATTATACAACCTTAATCATTATTCAGATATTTGGAAATGAACATCCATGCACAGAAGTGTTTGATGGCTTTTCTCTCCCTCAAAACTAGAGCTGTTTACTATTATAAACAAATTAGCCAGCCTTCAAGGCATCCATTTACTCTGTCTTGCTAATGACTTAGGAAAACTACAGCAGAAATACTACCAACTCATCTTCAGGTTCATTTCGGTCTTGTGGAGGGAAAAAAACCCACAATTGTGCCTTTCTTACTGACTTCTATACAGGGTGGCTGACTAGAGGGTTTTTCTTATTATGTATAAATGAATGGAAACAAGACAAGAATCAACCTCCAAAGGGAGCAGTTATTTCTCTGTAGAAATGTAAACATGCCTATTGAGATAGACCTCGGACAACCTGTTGCTGGCATTTTAGATGCAGCAACATTAAACTGTATAGTCTTTAAGCTTGGTCTAATCACTATCCAGTCATCAGTTACCCTGTCCAGACTCTACTCAAGGGTCTAAAAATAGATGTCTTACAGTATGGCTGCAAACAACTTGCATTCAATTCTACCAATACTGTATTTAAGGGTTTGCAATTTGGAAGAATTTGGAAGAATTTCATTTGTGGGGACTTTACAGAGCTACCTTTATATAATAAGCTATCTCAGGTTACTGCCAGCAATTAACCTCTGAGCAAAGAGGGGGTAAGAAGCACAAACCTTTTAGACTGTCTCTACATCCCCAGAGCCAGTAATGTGAAAAATGTACCATTAGGCACAGCTCCAGAATACATATTCTTTGCCAGATGAGCCAGTTTTAAAAGTTCCCACTTTCCTGTGGTCTTCCACTAATTCCTTTCACTTGTTTTTTACCTGGAATATTACACATACATATCCTACTAGAGGCTGGCATATTGCTAGTCAAAGTGACACAGCTAAGAGGGTCATAATCACACATGGAAGGACACACAGGCAGGAAGCATTTCAAGCAACAGATTCATATTGTAGAACTGCCCACTTAGTGAACAGCTGCAGCAAAGATGTCAGTCCCAGATTGTTTGCTCAGATAACCATGGCAATGTTAGCTTCCACAGCTTTACTGCTTCGGGGACAACCATAATGGCAATTTTAACTAAGGGTACAGTCTTGTATCAGTCCTTGTGTTCCTACAGCTGAACAGGTGGACAACTCATATCTGACCAAAAAAACCCAAAAACCAATATCCCACAACTTGTCTCCTTGTCTCACACTTTTGGTGGGATTCATCTGGACATGCCAGTTAGTTATCCAGGGTCCATGGGAAAGTGTGACAGTGACAGCTGAGTTTTACATCGGTTTCTGCAGAGATGGAACCACAGAATAATAGTATGCTTTGCACCGAAGGGGACAGACGACTCTCATGCAATCATTCTGCCAGCACAGCCACGGAGATGGCAACTGCTAGCAGAGACATGCAACTTCTTAAGCTCACACTGATGCTTGATAGCTTAATACTGTGTGTGAGAGTCCCTTGCTCACTTCAGTTTGCACTTTATTTTCCCATAGCAAAAGCAATGCCTGGAACATGCCAGGTCCTTAAAGATCTATCACTTGCAGCTTAGCAGCTGACACAATTTTAGAAATACTTTTTATCTTATCCTAGACATGTTTTGGGAATATATCCACTGTTTTAAAATAAAAGATTCTCTCTGATATATATCCAAAAAGGATACGTTTCTCTTACATGTCCAAAAAGAACATCATGCTATGAGCCATGCTAAAAAAGGATATGTTTCTCTTACATGTCCAAAAAGAACATTATGCTATAAGCCACGCTAAAATATCTCAAGTTTTTAATTTCATAGAATCATAGAATGGTTTGGGTTGGAAGGGACCTTAAAGATCATCTAGTTCCAACCCCCCTGCCATGGGCAGGGACACCCTCCACCAGACCACGTTGCCCAAAGCCTCATCCAACCTGGCCTTGAACACTTCCAGGGATGGGACCTCCACAACCTCTCTGGGCAACCTGTGCCAGTGCCTCACCACCCTCACAGTAAAGAATTTCTTTCTAACATCTAATCTACATCTACCTTCCTTTAGCTTCAACCCATTACCCCTTGTCCTGTCACTACACTCCCTAATGTCAGTATATTCTCTCTTTCCATCATTTTATGAGGACTAGTGATTTTGCAATTCAATTGCTTAAAAACTAACCTGGGAAAACATTTATCAGGCAAATGTCTTCCAAAGCAGTAACTTCATAAGCGTGTCATAAAACAAGAAAGTGATTTAACCACTGTGTAGCTCATAAGGGGATGGGGGAGGTGGGGGGGGGGCAGATTTTGGATTGAAAAGAAGTTAAAATTTATTACAAGGCCATGTTTTTGTTCAGCTGGCTGGGACAGGAAATTTGTCTTCCAAATGTTCTCTAACATTGTTTTCAAATTTGAATGAACTAATACAAACTAATACCAAATGTTGGACTTAATGCAACAACTGACATGAGTTAAGTTTGACAGAAGTGGCCTCCCAGTATCTAGCAAATTATAAAGAGAGTGTTTATCTATTTTTAGCCTGTATTCAAAACAGGGTCAAGATTTTCTAAATTTCCAACTTAAAGACATCCTTTTCAGAAAGCACAGAGCAGTCTGTGTACAAAAATATGGGACTTTTGAGATGTCTCATACCGGGCAATTGGAGGTCTCTTAAATCATAATTGAAAATTTTTATATAAGAGCATAAACAACTAACATAGTGCCTGAATCAATGGGATCTTATTAGACATGTGGAGACTTTAACTGACTTTAATGACTCTTAGATTGGCTCTTACTATGCCTCCTAACTCACCACCATTAAATGCAGGATAAAACAGCAAGTCAAAAGAAACCCTTTGAATAAAGTAGAGGGCAGGACTTAAAGCAATTAACTCATTTTTGGTACAAATGCTCCGCAGGTTCTACATGGCACAGTTCTCAAGGAAATGTCAAAATGGTATAGATATAAGTGCAGTAAAACAAGGGAATGCATTAGAATATAGTAACTGGATGATAGCCCTAATACAGAGCTCCTGATCATGCACAGCAGCAGAATCTTTATTCCAAGCAACACTGGTTACTTTTTCAATTCACTATTAGAAAGGTTTTCAGCACTATGTCAAGCTCTAAACACTTATTTGCTTTAAGAAAGTGTTAATGACTTGGCTAATCACACAATTTTATAGTTCTATAATGTACTGTGCTGTAAAAATTAAACCAGCGTTTATTACACCTCTGCTACTTTTCCTTTCCTTCTTATTGGACGGACTCTTAAATGGTTAAAGCAAATACTGTACTACAATAAAACATAAAAAGTGCACTGGTTGACAACAGTTCTCAATATGTAACACCATATTTTAGTTCAAAGCCTACTCACAAACAAAGTCGTTCAAAACTACTCTCAGATACCGAAATTAATAGCATACTTATTTTTTCATTTTAGATGGAGCTACTCCATCTGAAAACATAGAAAATTGTATCAATGCTAAATTATATTAAAGGGATACTGACAGACTAAAATGAAGCTGCCTTGTTTGTATTATTACTAGCCCTTTAGGTAAGTGAAAAAGGAAGAAGTTAAATTTTCATGTAATTGTTTTTATTTGCTTCTGGAATTTAACTCCTTTTGGACACTAAACCAACGAAGTCAGTTTTCCTTTTTCTATCTGAACTGACTTTGTATTTTTACAAAATTACATGGTTTTGCAAAGTCTCTTTGATGTCAACAATGTTTATGTGACAGGCCATGATACTGTACTGTTAAAACTGCATTGAGAGCAAAGCTTCTTTTATGAGTGGAGAATCAATATGACTAATGGCCAAGCAGAACAGACTGGATCAAAGATATCTGAAGATGCACTGCTTGTGCGTTGAGGATAGAGAAAGAAGAGGCACACATGCGCACACACACACATACAAAAACGTTGGGAAAAGCATACATCCCAGATACAGAGTTGGTGGATCTTTGAATGTAAGCAAAGAACTTCATACACATTCTTACATTGCAACCTAGCTTTTCTACAGAGAAAAAATGGCAAAAAGACTCAGATAAACACAGGCTTCTTTGATCTCGATAGGCATGATACAGAAAATTATGCACTTTTACACAGCAAAGAAATAGGTATTTAAGCTACTCTAGACTGGATTAGCTTGATTATCTACTTAAGACTGACCACATGCTTTCAATACTGTTTATAATTAAAAGGGAATCTCCATGCATTTTATTAAAATTACTGTCACGGCACTTGAATTCTGAGGAGTATTTTTTTACTGCTCCATAGAAACAACACAGTATCTGTTGTTCTGCCCCCAATCAAGTGAGTATTATTTCACATGCCCAAATCATGTTAAAGAGTCTGATAATAATGTAGGAATGGATATAGTCAGTGCTTATGGCATTGTACAGCAAATTTCCATGCCTTAATGCAAACAATTTGCTCTGTGGTTCTAAAACCTAGGAATGTTGAGATCACAGACACATTTCTTTTGGTCTCAATTTCGGCTCTAAAAGCCGCTTTTGATGGAGCTATTCAGTATGGAAATATATTGGTAATTTTCAATAATTTGATGATCTCTCCATCTCAATTTCACTGACTATAAAATGGGGATAGCTTCCCTCACACACCCCCCCACACTTCCCTCTGGGTATTGTGAAGCTTATGGCCAGACTGTGTACTATATTTAATTAGAACTTAAAACCCAGAACTGATGCCAGATTTTCAAAATAGCTTACAAATCAAAACAAGAGGCCAGATGTTCAAAAGAACAAAGCACACTGGGCGCACGGGTTTCCCTCAGATTCTCACAATGGCAAAAGTAAGTGCTAGACAGTTCAAAAATCTTACCTAGTTGTAGGTGTTAACCACATTAAAAATCTGCCCTTCAGAAATGAACTTGTAATGCCCCCAAGTGCTTTGAGATCCTTGGAAGAATTGAAATAACCATGCAGTGAAATATTTAGACCTAATTCCTCTTTCATTCACGTAAAAGGAATCTGGAATTTGGTCTTCCATCTGTTTGGGGGCAAGGAAGAGACTCTTTCTTGGCTCGCCTCTTCCTCAGTATCACACAGAAAGCTTTCTGCTTTTTTTGCACGTGTTTGTTCTAAGCAAAATGAAGAAAGACGACTAAAAATGGAGTAGGATAGGATGCCAGTGAATAACTGACAAATTAAGCTATGTTTCCTTCTCCCACACACAAGCCTTCAGCTTAGTCCAATACATCACACCAGCACAAGGGAGGAGGATGTATTGGCTTTTTTCTGCTGCACTCACATTTGCATGAAAAGGAGCAGTCAAACGAAAATTAAGCACTTAAACAGCTTAAAAAAGCACTGGTTCAGAATACTGTACTTCAATAAAACATTCATTGTTATTCAATGCTTGGCAAATGACATTGCCATCACATACTAGTAGAAGAACCGTGAAGAATAAATGCTGTCTGAAAAAGAGGCTTGTACTTATGCAGCGCTAATGACCATCTAAAAGAGCGATTCTGCATGGTTACATCCTCTTTGAGATTCACAGCTGCAGCTTCACAAGAGCAGCCATACATCATAATCTGCAGCCATTTTAGGCTACCCTTGTGCTTTGGACAGCAATATGGGCAGTAAGGAACCGCTAATCTGTAAAGTTACACTCAAAACCAAGTTTATTCAGCGGTGACGACTGAGGAGGAGGAGGTATTCAAATTTTAATGCTTACAACACTTAGATTGTAACAGCAGCGACACAGGGGGAAGAGATCTCCACACAGTTTCATTAGAGAGAAAACATACTCATTATTAGATTTTGATTTCTAATTCATTATAACAGTGGCACGGAGTAGCACACAAGCCATTCTTTGAAAAGGTCAGGTAACTGTTTTAAGATTATAACACTCACATTTTCATTAACATGAAGAATCTGCTTACTGAACAACATGTTGATCCTGTAAAAATCATTAATTAACTGATATACAGTGACTTTTCAGAAGTCAGAGCTAGGGAACAAACATTATTTCATCATGCTTTGAAACTGTTTGATAATCAAAGTCAACGCTAATATCCACTGAATTAGTCTCAGATTTTGTGGGCAAACTGAAGATAGCCTCCACTTTCCAGATGCACAAGACTTACAGGCACACCCATCACACGAAAATATTTTCTCCAATTATGCGTACTTCTTCAAGCTCAGTGATATGGAAGCAACTATAAGTCTCTGCACAGTACATATCTGTGGCTTATTAATAGAATGCTTTGGATCTTTAATTAGGTTAGGCAAAGTAAAACAGTCTGGAAAATCTTTTTGTGATACTGTGCTTGCTTGCCTCATACATTAAGTATCTTTGTCTCTTTCAACAACTACCTAAAGCACATTTCTCAGGCCAGGTCATTCAAGCTAGTCCCCCACTGCCCTGTAAATGGCATCAGTCATCATCATCATAACTCCCACGATCTCTGTATATACAAATCTGGAGAGAAATGGAGCTGGTGCCAGTTTAAGCTGTCCAGATTTCAACCAGAGGCTAACTGTAACCAGGAAAGATGGTATTTTGCTTCCAGCCCCCAGTACTGTATCAGCAAATATACATTTCTTGTGCTTCTTAGACTTCTCTTCCTGAGATAAAGTAGCTTGAAATCCAAGTTACTACAAGCATAAGCATCTATATGAACATGCTGGCGTTCTGAAGAAAAACTAACCCTTTAGTCATTAGTTACTGCCACAGGCGCCTCCGCACTGTGAAAACACATCTAACAGGAACGAGTTCATACAAAATGTTCATTGATTTATGTTGGTTACTGAGAAGCTACATTTCAGCATTAAACATAGCACTTGCAATATCTGGCTAAGGCCACAGAAGGACGACGAAGCCAAGATTCATGAGTCACTCTGTGTCACAACCTCACGCAGGCAACACAGAGATTCCATGAAGAGGCTGTCTGTCCCCCACCGAGGGCTTACACTCTCTTGCTTCCTCTTCCTTCCCAAAGAGGTGCTTTTTTATTTCAATGGCATGCCAGTTCCACAGTCACATCACTGCCTGACTGCCTAAACAGCATAGATTTGCACATAAGCACAGAATCTATCAAATTGTATATATCTCTCTATATATACACCTCAAATTGCACAAGAATCAATGGTAACCTATAGAAAGAGGTAACCATATAACTATTTCACTGGATACATAGGGCGATCAACATATCAATGAAAGATCCCCAAAAGCCTGTTTAGCACTCCAAAGTGCCATAAAGACAAGGCTGTTCCTGTCTTGTGCTAGCTCCAAAAAAATATGTTTTCCCAAGTCTGGTGGCAAGTGTGGAAACAGAGACAAAAAAAAAAATTCCTTCCACATGACCAGAAGACAGATGTTGCTCAACCTTTGCCCCTGCTCCTCCTCCCCCAAAAAAACCCCAAAAAACCCCAAACAAAACAGCATCCCCTGAAGAACTGAAGGGTGAATTTTCATCTTAGATAAGTGAGCTTCATTCATATGAAGTGACTCATTTCTGGCTCCTATCATTATGCCTGAAAATCCTGTCCTTCTTGCTACCTGTGATATATTTTCTAGCTATGTTCAGAGCACCTGGCAACCATACAGCCAGATGAGAAGTTTCAAATGTTGCTAAAGAGGAGGTCTAGTTGGAGACTTCCAAGACAGGACAGCAAACGAGACAAGGATTTCAGCAACTGAGTTTCTACAGGCACTGTCCCTTCAGGTTAATGAAAGCTTTTTAAAAGGAAAGCCCTGACAGAGTTGTTCCAGATTACTGCTTACCCTGGAGACTTCTATACATTTTTGCGGTTTCACAACACATTTTCCTATTAATTTGGAAATACTTTTCTCTCCTCGGTAACTGGTTGATAAGACCACAGAAACAACAGGGGAAACTGACAGAGTACACCAGGGAACCAGAGATTTGAGTATGTATACAATCTGTCAAACGAACAGGAGAGTCCTGAGGAAAATGTTCTCACTATATTCCTCCTCTTCTACTAACACTGAATATGGCAATGTAGATGAGAAAAAAAAGGTATTGCTATGTGAGATTAAAATGCAAGGAATTAGTGTATCACACAAATGCAAGCAGAAGTAAGAATAATCACTCATGTTGTGGAAACGAGGGGAAAGAATTACCCATAGCGATGGCTTTCATGAAGAGAGCAGGCAATATGCTATAATAAAGTAAAAGACTTTCAGTGCTCATTTCACTTGATTTTTTTTTAATTTTTTTTTTTTTTTTTTTTTTTTTTTTACTAAATTGCTCTGGTTAACCAGGAGATTGCAAATATCAGTCTAAATACACAAATAAACTCAATACGTTTGGGCTGGAGTCACACGTCTTGTTACAGCTGCAACTGAGCTAAACTGAAACAAGGGTATCAAACCCAGCTACTCATTACCAGCCCCACCTCACTTCTGGAGATTACTGCCTTTCCCTCCACATTACCCAACTAACCCCACCTTTCATTCCAGCCAAGCTGGACACCAGGCTAGAAGTAGCACACTACTGTGATCAATTTTTTTTTTTGAAAGAAGCAGGCTAGGGAATGGCCCAACTTGTAGAAAATAAGGAGGGAAAGTACGAAAGTACTCATCAGCGATGAGTATTGATAGCGTTCTGGGTAGATGCCGTTAGAACTCCACTAGGCATTACAGCTTGAGTTTCATTTTCAGAAACCTCAGACCACTGTTTTGCTGATACCTGCAGGCTGAGGCACGCTCTCGCTACCAGTTTTGTCCTGGCACTGCTCCATTCACACTCATTTCACTACACATGCAGATGCAAAGACTACAGTACAGGCAAAGCACTTGCAGAGACTCTTTTCTAAGAGAGCTGTGCAAAACCTTTTGTGAGAAAGCTGAACAAAAATGTGACCTTTTGTGTCCAGAAAGCAAGCAAACAAGATTTACCATAGCCCACTTCCACACTGGCAAACCCATAAAGATATAAAAGAATTTCTGTAGTGCTGTAAGAGGAGTTAGTCTTGGAGGGCCTGCTTCCTTTAAGTGCAGCCTGACTTAAACCAAACCAAAGAAATTACGTTTCCCTACTCAAAAGACTTGTAATGATGCCTTGCTCTCATACCCCAAACCAATGAATGCAGTAATTCAACTCTGAAGTGGGCTCCAAGTTTATTTTTAAATGAAGCTGTAATTTAAAAGGAGAGTCAATTAATCTCAAAGTAACTAATATTTCCTCCCTGTTCATAGCCTGGTCTCTCAGCGACTGCTTTACAAATTTAGTAATGACTAAAACAAATTAGCCTAATTACCTGAAAAACCTGGTATACTGACTTTCAGTTTCCAGATCAGATGACCTTCTCTATGTCAAAACACTGAAAATACTGAAAGTATGAGAATGAACAACAAAGATGTCACACTCCTCATCCGCCCAGCCGGTTTTTAGTCGCAAAAGTAAGTACACACGGTGACTCCTTTGTGCAAACAAAGGCAAGAACAGGTCAAAACCACCCATGGGCCGTACAAACGCAGGCCAAGTACGACAGACAAAAAAGTACTCTGACTTCTGTATTTAAACTTACCAAAGGTTTGTCTCCTGCAAGATACTGAAAATTTGTTAGTGCAGGTTAAACCACTCATTCCCCACCTAATTCTGAAAGTAATATTATATTTGCATGGCTTTTCTTGAAAGGATTAAAAGTTGATAATTACAAGAAAGAGGAGCTCTTATGGCACCATAAATATTATCCGAAACTATTTTTAGCTTAATCAGTTAGAATCATGTCAGCAACTTGCTTTTTTTCCTCAGAATTTTACCAGCCCCTTGGCTTCCAGTACAACAACAATCAAACTAAGCCTGTATAACATTTCCCCAAATCCTGAGATTAAATAATTTCTTGGTCTTAAATTGTCAATTTAGAATGCAAATTTCCTTTTGAATTTACTGAGACCCACAGTCAGGGCAACATTGCTTAATTACAGTTTTCTACTCTACCAAGGAGACAGAGAAGTTCATTAAGTCTATCAAGCATTTGGATGTGGTACTATAGATAAAGAAAACCCTTAACTTTCTATTACATTCTTCACTACGCTGATCAAAAATGGAAGACTTAGCCTGCAGTGAATTTGTCTACTGATAGTTAAGCATCACATACCCGCAAAATAGAATAATTTTGTCTTGAGAATTTATGAAACTTCACCTGTTACTTCAATGCTATCATTTTTAACCTGCAGTGAGATGAGGAGCCACGTATCTGTTAGAAGCAGTAACAATGATAAAATTATATACTTCTTAGTAAATGCAAAAAAAATATTACCACATGGAGGCTATGCCTTAAAATTTTCTATTGCAACTTCCCTATTTACAGACCGGTTTTGTAGCTCTGCCAGTCACATTATACAAGTTCTAAAGTACAATGTGAACAAAATCACAATACCAGAACATAATGTAAAGTTCTTTAAGGGTCACTTGGAACAATGCTTTCAGTCACTTAAAATACAATGTCAACGCTCATTTTACCAAATAGATATCAGATAACAGACTGATTTAATGTTCCAACGGAAACAGTCATTTCACTGCCTAGGGAGAAAACAGAGGGACATAAATGTACACAAATATGCTTACAATTAGACTGCATAGAAGAGACCCAATTCTTACACAACTTTCAAGGCAGCATCCTCTTTGCAGATATGTTAGTGCTAATGTTGCTGCTCATTTCAAAGCAAGCAGACTGCCACTAAATGCGATGGGTGAACTGGCTTGTTACTTGGGAATACAGCTACATGCATGTCACCATGTACTCTCTCTCATTCCCCGGATAAGGAAATACAGTGGAAACTAAATATAAAGAAAAAATTCACTCTATTAAGAAGAATACTGCTGTTAGGGTTACTACTTAGTAGACTTAGTAGTTTGAGAGAGTAATATTTTTAATAGCACAAGCTATTGGCAATGTTCTTTATGTTTGTTTACACATAAGCAGAGAGTAAAGTTTTATATACTGTCAGTAAATTTAAATCAAGCAATATGAAAAGAAATAACATATAGTGTTGCTAAGCACTTAAAAGGCCACACCTGAAGCTCATTAACTTTTTTCCTATCCCCTTATGGAAACTATACAATATAATGTACACTAAAAACTTTCCTATTCCTGTACTGGATTTCAAATATAAACAAGTGACAAGTTATTTTTTTCCTGCATCTTTCAATTTTTCTTTACATTAGCTTGCCACTAGTCAAAGGGATAAAAACTTTAATGTCCATTTTATTATAATACAAAGGCAATCAAACAAAAAGCGTATTTTATAATAACTTAGATGACCAGACATAACTTGCCAAATTCAGCTGTGCCTAGTCCCTCTCTCATGCAAAGTTACTATGATCACTGAAGATGGAAAATGGAATATTTATAGCCAGTTTTACATAGGCCAAACATATTCTTCAGAATGTTCATAATCTGATCAAATCAAAGCAAATTTTCACACAATCATGACACGTTTTCCAAGAAGGCTTTGCCTACCAAGCTACTGGCAGAAGGGATGTTCTGTATAAATAAAATGTTTTCTTTTCCATGATGGTTTTTTTTCCCCTAATATATATTTTCCCTATTCAGCCTTTGTAAATTCATTTTTATGGCAATGATGGTGGGGAAATTACAGTAGAGAAGTCACAGAAAATTCAGCTCAAAAGGTAAAAATTTTGAAAGGCTATAAATTACTGAAAAAGAGGAGGTTCAAATGAAGAAGCTTAAGCAACCTTTACTGTAGAGGTTATTCCACTTGTGCTATAATGCTTTCTTGACTTTAATCTTTAAACCAATGACTCATGAAAATGATATCTTCAAATTTACAGGCCACCAGTAAGTGGGTCTTTAAAAAAGTGTTGTATGACAATAAAGCAGGAACCACAAGTACTTCTTAACCATTTGAACTGTCAACTAATTAATTATGATACTGAAACAAGGCCCATTTAAAAAACTTGCTCTTAAAAAGAACAGACGAGAAAAAGAGAGGCGGGGGGAAAAAGAGGGGAAAAAAGGTCTTGTGAGCAAGCCAAACTGCATTTCAGGGAGCAAATTTCAAGAAAATGTATTATGTTTGCTCACATTAACAGTGGCGTTTCTCCCCCACCGCATTCGGACGGAAAACCAAATAGGGCACCTCTTCTTGCTGGTGCCCCTGAACTGGAAGCAGCTCCAGTTGTCAGGTTCCTGTCAGAGTGTAAAGCGCACCAACACTTCCCTTCTCCCACCCTTTTGGTCCTACTTAATATGTGCACTCTGCTCAGCGGTCGTTGCTGTTAAACAATTAATTTTTTCCTTGCCCCCCTCCTCCCGCTTTAGGAGGAGGCAAAAATAGCAGAACTTAGTCACAAAGTATAAAGCTCATTTCCTGTACCTTAATGCCTCATTCTTTCACCTCCTTGTCCACAGGATTTGGCTACCAAATAGGTCTTAATCTGTAAACAAATGATTTGCTCTACAATTAAACCATTCAGTTCTTTCGGTCCCCCCCCCACCCTTTGGCTGCTTGGCTGCTGTCCAACGTGGAGGCTCATAGGTTCTTCTATTATTTAGTGCTGGTTAAAAGGCAATAAGCTCATTTAGAGTTTATAAAACTATAAGCTATTAACAAAAGCATTTAATGCTTCTCTGAAGCACTGTGGCTTTTGCCTGAAAAATTAATAATGTGTGGTTGCGTGCGTGCGTACACATACGTGTGGATGTCTGGGTGGTTTTTTATGTGCTCGCCTGGTTAAACACTCTGGATGTCTTTAAGTCAGTTATTGTAAGCTACAAATACATACATTTCACTTCAATTTTAATTGTCAGTGTATTTTTCTCTCAACAACTGATAATCACAGGAACTGCGATTCACCGTGGCTACAGTGCTGAACCTCAAAGTCTTTTATGTTGTATGAGAAAAAAAATGTCACACTGCTGCAGTATTTCTCAGTGTTTGCATATATTGTTTCCTTATAAAATGATACTGTGAATCACAGGAATCTACTAGAGTAAGCAAAACCTTTAGAGAAATAAATAACATGTTAGGTTTCTCATCTCTGCAGTTAAAGAGTCACTCACAACCCAAGAGAAAACAAAGTGACATCAAGGTCATTTTCCTTTTTCTCTATTTTTACATTTCTGTTCTTGGTGGAAAGTAAGTTCTCGGGGACTGTGAACTGAAACGCAGCATGTCTGTGTTTGCCTTCATTCATATGTTTATACATACAACACGGGGCTAGCAGGCTATCAATGGGACGGTAAAGACAATGAAACATGTTTTAGAACGTGACTATACATAATTATTGTAAATTAAAAGCTAAATGTACAGCTGTAAATCTTATTTAGAAATGACAGGTACTTAGCAATATCAACTTCAGCAATATACTTTCAATGAAATTCTGCAAGCCTATTTAAAGTCTATTACGGCTGCTGACATCAATCTGCCAAGCTGCAGAGTGCTAAGCTCCACTAAAGATTTGCACCTATAAATTTAGCTACTGGTATATTTCGATTAAATACACTGTGTTTCTCCATACAGGCAACTACAGACATAAGGCACTGAGGTGGACGAGCAATAAAGCAGAATTGTCACAGAGCCTCCGATGCCAGTTTTGCCTGAACAAGGACAGTCCCACTTGGGTTTAGATTCCAGTCCTCTCCATGGTGTTTTAGTCAAGATTTCCACACTTACCATTCAAAATTTCATTTCTTCCCCAACGAATACAACAGTAAAGGCCGTATTCCTACTGCAATTGCTCACAGGACTATGAACACTACAGGAGAATCCTGAAAACTCAATTTATATAAAATATTTTAAAAGTACACCCATGTATTCCTGTGTATGCATGCAGACACAAGTACAGACACATACAAAGATACAAACAGATTTTAATTAGCTGTACCTATTAAGACTCACCAAAGACTAAAGGAGTCTCTGTCTCCCTCCCCCCTGCCAAATGACAACTTCTGGAGTTGCAGATAATAGGTGGCAGGCAGACAGGTGGCAGGTAAGTATGTTCGTCCTGAAAAACTACTTCAAGGTTAAAAAAAAAAAAAAAAAAAAAGGTTGCTCTAGGCCTGCATAAAAGAAATGCCTCATATCCTGAATTGGCACAGCAATCTCAACCAAATTTTAACCTTAATTATAAGTATCATTCATTGTTATCCATATATAATGTATCTTCAATAATTACCAACCAGCTGAAAAGGTTTTGTAAAAATTAAGCAGTAAGAGGCACTTTAAAACTGTAATAAATATTACAGTTTGAGGAAAAATGCAGATCTTGGAAGTAGTTTGAAAATAGTTGGCAACTTTTCCTCCCAGAGTAAATCTGAAAGCTCAAAAATAAATATTCAAGAGCATTAATTTGTTTCTAGATTTGTGCGTGCAAGTAAAACAGCAGCCATAATGTGGAAATTTGAGTCACATTTTGCAACTAATTGGAAGCAGATTAGAATTCTGCCTCAGGGGAACATTGTCAAACTAGAAGCTGGAGCAAATGAAGAAAGAGGTGAAAGCATCGTGAAGAGCTGACAGATTTACAGTGCTCAAGGCAATAAACGGGTGCTAGATGAAAATGAATGTGCTTCACTGTACTGCATGCAGTTTTCACTCATATCTCAGCAATAACAGCATACAGCCATGAAACTATTATTTTCAGAGAGATGGTGAAGGGAAGAGTAAGAATGAAAAAAACCACTATTCAGGCAGTGTGCAAAAAATATAAATTGTACAGTGGCTCAAGCTGTTACAAGAATAATCAAATTGGTCATACTGGGCCCTGTTTTGTAACCTGGACTCATCTCAAGTAGGGCTTACACAGACATAATGCAATGAACTACTTACTTGAGTTGAGAAAGGGCTGTAAGCCCTTGCTAACTGTGAGCAAGAGTCAAAGCATTAACTTCTTAAGAGAAAAAAAAAAAATCACACATCTTGTATTTTCAAAGCTAAAAGCAGCACAGAACAGACAGAAAAAAAAAAAAGAAAAAAGCAGACAGAAAAATCAGAGGCAGGAGGAAAAAATCCTTTTTAGGGGTTGGTTAGGAAAAGTTGGAGGGGAATATAAAAATGAAAATAAAGTGTAGAGGCTAATGTACCAATGCTGTAATGGAAACAGCTGCTGGCTTTCTCCTTCAATGTTTGGCATCTGGTGCAGCATCACAGGAAAGATTGTTAAAGGAACTTCACATGAAATGTAAATACAGACTATTAGCCAAAACTCAGGTCACTGTATTTATAAAACAGTAGCAGCTCTTTTTTCATGTGTGTGTATATGTATATATGTATACACACACATATATGTGTACACCTTCTCCATATAAGTGAGTGTATATGTATATTGATACACATACACACATACAATCCTGTCCTTAAACAGCAACTAGTAATGCTATTACATGACACTGCACCTTACTACTGACTGAAGTGGGTAAGAACATGTTTTTTTATAACACTGGATGTGGAACAACCACCTTCATTGTTCTCAAATGCAGCAGTATTTTTCCTTCAAAATCCAGAACTCCAGTGCAATTCAACATACACTGCCTAATGTTAAACCCAGGGCAAAAATTAACCAGTAAAACTTTATGTCAAATATGTTCAATATATCCAGAAATACTCCTGGAATATTAGATGCTTATCATCAGTGCAAGCTATCTAAACAACTCCCTGGGCATTTACTAAATCAGATTTAAAACGCCTAGCAGCAAAACAAAGTTCAACTGAGTAATGCAGTCCATTTCTAATTGTGTTTGCTTCTAACTATTACCTTTTGTCAGAGAGATACAGATCTAGTTTCATTTCCCTCCTTCAAAAAAGGAAGAATTGGCAAGAACATGAATGCGACTACTGCCATTACTCCACTGCTATAAGCCTATAATAAATCACAGATTTGATAGTACTATCCATGTAGTGTGGCGAACCACACAGAAATAAACAGTTCTCCACGAAGAATGAAAACCCAAAGACCAAACCCTTCCAATTCAAACATTATTGTTGCTTTTAACATAAGCCATCCATAGAAATCAGCCAAGGAGGTGACAGGAAATCCAAAAATAATTTGGTCTGGCCCTACACACTATGAGAAAGGAGATTACAAGTTGCTTTTCACTCTTCTTACTGGTTGAGGGAAGCAGTGAAAACTATAAAATCTATGCTTATGTAGCAGACACCTCTGTTATCACTCCTGTGACGTATTTCTACCATAGGTCACAACATCACTGAAATGCATCAATAAAGGTGGCATTTGAGTAGTGTGAATTTATGTTTGGGGGTTTGGGGGCTGCGGACTTAACAAAACCCTTGAACTGATTCAATGGCTAATGCAAATGACTAAATGTGTGCAAAATCACTGTCTAGTGCACACAGAGAGGCCAGATGTGCCTCAAAATTTCCTGGGAAACTAAGCCTAAACTTGGCGCTTTCTTTTATCAGAATGAAAAAAAGTGAGCTCCAGGAGTTTACAAAAGTGTGACCAATTGGAGCCTAGTCTTCTGTTGCTAATTGAAGCATGAAAATAAGAGCCAGTTTCTGAGGGCGAACTACAAACATATACTTTTTATATTCCACTGCCACATGATAAAAAACAGAATCAGGCTGACTCGTAGAAACTTGACTGGCAACGAAAGACCAAGCTATTATTTCAAACTGTTATGGGAAAGCAATAAAATTGCTACCAGGTCTCCTCATGTTACTCTTCAATAAAAAGAAGCCATCAGGGAAATAAGAGGAAAAGAAAACACATCAAAACCTCTAAAGTTCCTTTAAGTAAAAATACACCTCTGTGGCATAATGCCATCTGCTTCCTGGTTAACATGACAAGACAATTCAACAACTAGAATACCAGTGTTTTGAAAACACCAAGTAACCACAATCAATAGATTCTAGTTTGCTCTTTTGACTGCAAAAACTGCATTTGCATGCCACTATTGGCAAATACTTCAAACATCCTCATGAGGACATTTTTCTTACGTTATTTGGTGGAGATTCTCAGGAGACAGGAACACCTAGCCAAGCTGGGTTTGTGCCCAGGAATAAGATTTATGCTAGGAAGACTGAAAAACTGGGAGAGGAAGATGGGACATGATAAGGGAACCAAATGTTCAGTATTTATTTCTTCTGAAGATCAGTAAGTCAAAATGGTTGAGGAAGATTTATCATAAAGGACATGCAATTCAGCATAGCACATGTTCACTTCAAAATTACTGAAACAAAGAGCTTCACATTTAATTCCCAGTGGCTTTGATCTGAATAGCCTCAGTGGGCTGAGTTACAGGTAGATGCTAGGAGAGTTGATCCCTTCGTTTTGAGATTTAGCAGTATTTGCCAATTTACAGGAAAAGTAGACATATTCTATAAAACTTCTCACCAAAATGCAACTTTTTTACTTGTAGTGTTGGCTTAAGATTTCAGAAAATTTAATCAACACCATAGTGAGCCTAGAACTGGAAAACCTACACATACACTCATCAATCCTATTTCATTGCATGCAAATTACCCTACGTGCTCACTTAAGTTGTTTAATCAACTAGTCTTTTACATAAGTATATATATTATGTATATGTATATGTACATACAAACAGGGACATCATAGGAAACCACCTATTCCCACCCTCTTGAATTTTCTCTCAGCTTTTTCAAAAAAGGTGAAAAAAATTACAAAGAACTTGCTTGTCAGTCAAGTCACTCTGAATAGTTTTACAATCTTTCATTCAAATGTAAAGGCTTTGTTCCAATTGCAAAGACCATTTAGTCAGAATTAGACGAGAAAATGCAATACAGAGTTCTTACTGAAACCCTGGCTACAGCACAACCAAAAGTCATAGTCTGATCTTCGTATTTGCCCAATTGGCTACTCACAGCCTGCAGTAAATTGTGGTTTCAATCCAAGAATGTAATAATAATTTAAACAAATCTTGTGATTTACAATCTCATTTTAACAAACCCCTCAAGTCCTGCTATGAAAACTGGTAATTATCTTTATTCAAATGATCTCATTTCAAACATATTTTTAAGCAAATTAAAAAATGAGAGCTTGTGTTATTATTCACTTTGGTGAAACACTGCACCACAAAAGAGGTCCACTGGGCAGAAACACTCTGATGCAAAAAGGGAAAAAGAAAAATTTGAAAAATAAAAAAATAAAAAATGAACTTGTCTAAAAGCTATTCACTTTTTGTAATTATGTCATCATCAGAAATTTTCATGAAACACCATTTTTCTGTCTTTCACCCAACAGGAAATGTTATGTACAGACCAAAATTTTAAAGAAGATCAATATATTTTCTGTGACTATTCTTAAGAAATAAAAATAACTCCTTGACATGTAAACATACTAAAACAAACACTAGTTTTTAACAAAACCGTGGCCAGCCCTTCAACTGAAGTCACTGCATCCACAGATCCACAGGTGTGACCCAATCGGAGGACTCATGGAAGGATGTATTTCTGTCGTAAGAAATAAAGCACAATTAACAAGTCAGATAATCTCTGCAGCCTTTCAGAAAACGCAGTGACATATCACCATGTACGTTAGAACATTATATAAATACAATATAAAGCTGGTAAAGTGCTAAGCATATTATGTAAAGAATAGCCTAGTTGTTGGGTCATCTGTACAAAGTATTTTAGCTCAGAACAAGGCAGACTCTACAACTTGGTTATATCAGCAATGCCAGTTCTATATTATGGAACAAAACTGGAACACGTAGCTGATGTGCCATTAAAAAAGTGAGTACTACATCTGAGAAATACAGAACACGTGGCAATGACACAAAGCTGCCTAAGTAGCTGCGGGGGTAATCTAACCTTTTTTTTCAAGAGTGGGTAATGGAAATCCAAAATATATTAATCTTTATCCAAAATAGAAGTGAAGGTGGTGTTTGATAGCAGATATGTGAGACCATATTCCTGATGATGCTTGTAAAATGTGCTCAGATACCTCCTGTACCAGTAACACCGTGTAAGATGTGCAAAAACACAGATTTTTTTGCTCTTTTACTCTAAATTAGTAAAAAAAAAAAATGCTTCAAAAAGAGCATTACAGCCAAGACCTTGGCTCCAGGGGCAAACAAGCATGCATAGCCTGTTGGAACACTACTGGCATTTTGAACTGACACACTGGGCATTTTGAAGGAAATTCTCATTCTAAGCATATTTGGCCTACATCCCCCAAGTCCCATTTCTTTGTACCTTCCCTTCAGGCAAATTTTCTCATCTCCTGTTCCACAGGTTATATTCACTGACCTTTTAATCTTCTGTGTGGTTCCTAGACACAAGTGCAAAATCAGTGGCTTCAGAGTGGAGAAAAGTGTGCCGCGATATAATCTCACGCTCATTATTAAACTCACACCCGACAGCTTTTGGGGATCTCTCAGACACCTGCTCTCCTACCTGTCCAGTGGATTTTAACAATTGGATGCACACAGTCTAGCTGTCAACTGGAACAGTCTTGAGATGGCCAGGACATACAGAAGTGTTTTGAGATCCAGTTACTGGCCATGGAGAGCATGGCAAATTTAGACAGTACACACGAGGCACTGGGGCTGCCATCCATCAGGCTGGCAGGTACAGAACGTGCTGGTGGATTTTCTGGAATGTGCAGCAAAGCGGCACAAGGGAGAAACAAACAGAAGCAGATCTGCGTAGCCCTGTACAATGTCAAATTTTCAATTTACAATGGGTACCATGGTGTTCTGCCCTGCCACCTATGCAGAACAGTCTTTTATCTAAGGGAACATAATTTTCACTGTTGTGGATTGTTGGGTTCGGTTTTTTGGGTTTTTTGTTTGTTTTTTTGTTTTGTTTTTTTTTTTTTAATACACCTGTTTTACAAAGCAAGCACCAGACAGGGCCAGCTCTCACTGAAGTAATAGCATTTAGCTACTTTTACAAATGCAAATCACATGGATAACAGAGAGCAAATAAAGGGGAGCCTGTATTCAACATGCAAAGGATGTGTCCAATTAACAGAAAGCAGGCCACAGAATCTCTACAGATGATACATTTTAAAACATAGATCATTCATTTCTTACGGGGGGGGGGGGGGGGGAGTACAGGTTTTAGCATGCAAGAAAAACTGCACATTTCAGATTTATGATTTACGTTGTTGTCAATAAAATAGCTTTCCAATTATCAAGGCCCTGGTAGGAGAAGCTGGAATGCATTATGTGTTAATGATCACAACCAGGGGTCCAAGCTTTACTCTTTTGTCAGAGCCATAGCAGATCCTCCCCGCAGCTTCACCATTAACATGTCTGTTTCCTGTCAGACCACTCAGAGATAATGTCATTTATCTCAGGGCGGCACAAGACCAGTCATTAGCTTCAGTAAAAGACCTCAAACAAAGGCCGGATGGCGTTTTATCCAGGGCTGGTAGGCTGCAGCCAAGAATCTCATTGCCTAACAGTTCGGAACTTAAGTTATCTTTAAAAGAGTAATTTTCCCCCTATCAACAATTCTAGAACACTTCTCTGAAGAGCAGAAAAGTCTCTGCATGGAAAATTTTAGTCAATGGTTTTATCATATGCAATTAGGTGACTGATAAGAGCTGGCTAAAGTTATCCTTTGAGAGGCTTGCTTGCTTCCCCCCCCCCCTTTTTACCTCTTAGGGAAAAATTGTCAGAATAATTCAGGTTCTACCTAAATAGTAAGACCTTTGAAGAACTGACCCTTACTGTGTTTGCCTGCAGGAGGTGATTCACTATTATAAATTCTTCAATGACTGAGCTTCTGGAAATCTCTTTAAATGAAAGTGGAACTGGTTAACTGTATGTACGAACATGTGTTTTCACAGTCTCTCCTGTATTACTGCATTTCAGAACGCTTCTATAAAGTGCCAGGTGAACTTTTTTAAATAATGATAATAATAATAAAAAAAAGAGAGAGTCGAAAAAATATGAGCAAATCTCAGCCATTCAATTCCTGGGTTTATGTTTAAAACTAGGAACAGATGGTACTTTCCATGTTCCTTGAATCTGGTTATTGAACACCTCTATGGTTACGGGAGATTTTGCTTAGCACTTTTAACATACATTTCATTTATTGGACTATAAAATGCTACTTTGGAAAAACAAGTCTTTATATAGCTATAATTAAAACAGTCTTGCAGCAAAGCCCTTTAACATGGAGAACATGGTTAACCTCATGACATCTGGACAATCAATCCTTTCCTTTTTACTGGGTATTTATGAAGTTATTAAAATTGTAAAATTACCGATGCCCAAAGTGAAATACTTTTCCAGTAGTTCCGAATAAGGTTATCAGCTTCCCTACTTTATTTTATAAACGTTCTAGAGCAGCCTCCATTTGGCTACACCAGCTCTTGCTTTGCACGGGAATTCAAAGGGCTGGTCATACATATTGGCAGAGGTCAGCAGGTTCACACGGAAAGCTTTCCTCTGCCAAAGGGCAACACCTCTTCACCCAGCTCAAAAAGCACCGTCACACTACTAGACAGCACTACAGAACTTTAAGAACCTTGAGCTGTGCTTATTGTTAGACACCCATAGTTATCAATGTTTTTAACAGCTAAATCCCTTATGTAGCTTTCAAAACAGTTTGCTGTCAAACAACAATAGACTTTGTTCTTTAATTACAGCAAGTGACCTCCCTGCCCTTTTATTTCACAGTGAATAAACTACACCCAAGGCCAGCGAGAAAAGTACATGAAAAGCATATCTCCATAACATCATTAATCAAAGCATGTACTTAAATGATTTACATCAATAGGTAAAATGTACACAGAGTTTCCTGATGAAGTGTAAAACAACATCAAGCCCTCTATTAAAAAAAAAGTAAAGACAAAATAAACAATACCAGCATGTGAATTTACTGAAGACAACTTTCAGATGTGAGATGCAGTCTTAATGAGAAGCAATAAACTAATACAAGGGAAAAATTAAATCCTGGAATATCACTAGACTGATTCATTTAAAAACTGCAGCTAGACACCTCTGATTATAGCTTTGTATCTTGTGTATTATTTTCACATAAACATACTGATTTTCACATGCCAAATACAATTTTCCCATATCTCAGAGTAAATTGTGTCTGTTTGAATCCCCAAATCTCCCTGCAACACACACAAAGCAAATTCTTCTAGATAATCTGAACACTTTTCAATGAAACAGCTGTTAAAAAATACAAAAAAAACCCCCAAAACTTAGCTAAAACAGATGAAGAGTTCACGCTGACAAACAAGTCAGTAACTGCTAAAAATGGTATGGATGAGAAATGGAAAATGGAGACAGGTTTTAACACCAAAAATCTTAGGAGTGGTTAGCCTACCTGTCAAAACTACTTATTCAGACATGTCACTGATGGCTTAACCACAAAACGGGCTGCACGAATATAGCTCAAACATCTTAGAATTACAGCATACTTTGACTTATCCACATATTAGGGGAGTGGCGACTTTTACAACATACTTGCGGTTTCTGCATAAAAGAACCGGCAGAACAGAGTCATTGATTTAATTAGGCTTCATGAGATCCAATTTATCATGTTTTACATGACTTTCTGCAGCAAGGAAACAGAATAAATAGACCAAAAATAGACATTGAAGCATGCTGTGAAAGCTGAACAGTGACTACAACTCCTGGGAATCTGCTCCAAGCTCTTCACAAATAGTAAACAAATGCAATATTATATTCCACACCACATACCAAAACCTGTAGATTTTGAATCAGCAGGCATGAACTCATTTGTATCTCAGACAAAACATTCAAATTCCTAAGACATGTCTTTTACAACATCAAGATAACTAGAAATTGATTTTAACATGCAGGCTTGAAAATTATATATTTATCTACAGACACAAGGTGCTTTGTGCAAGTACAGCATGTGTGTTCTAGTGTATAAATAGTCAAAGCAAGAACACTTAACAAATCTAAAACCTTTAAAAAAAAAAAAATCTTTCTAATGATTGTTAAACATTTGGGAAAAAAGCCAGAAGAACAAACATAAAGCACTTAAGTTTGACTAACAGTACCACAGGCTGGTTTTAAGGTTGCAACCATTGTAGGCAATGAGGTTTTATTATGGTATGTCTAGAAGGGATCATTCTTTGGGAAGAGAAATACTAAGGGATGTTACTTAGGACAGCAAGCAAGCACGCCATTGTGCCAGACAATGGCCAACACTGCACGACTCTAATGTGCGAAGCCTATATTAAACTCGGTGTGTGCCAACAGCAGTGGCTGTTACTGGAAATGCAAGCTCCAAACCTCCTCCTGGAGCAACAACTACAACACAAAGTGTACCACTGGCTCTAAACTGCTCCATACATGTTTGCTCTCTATTTGCATGCCATCTCATTTACATCGCATGTAAAATCACTTACATGTATATGGCTTCTTCATACAATTTCCTGTGTCACTAGAGAGTGAAAAGATCACAAAAAAAGGAAGAAACCACACCACCCTCTAATCTCTGTTGCCATGACAGCAGTCTTTGAGATACTGAAATGTTCAGATTGCCAGCTAAACAAAATTGTTGAATGTGAACATTTGGCTGAGAGATTAAAAGGCTAAGGGGGTTGCAAAAGGGCAGTACCTCCCACATTCCAGGCAGCCACTGAATCCAATCAAATGGCTCTGACTCTTTAACCACAGCCATTGTGAAGACCGGATTAGGGCAATTTATCTAGATAGTTAAAACAGATTAGAGAACTGCAATTTGAAGACTATTGGCAACAGAAGTAAATGCCTACTGTACTAAGTTAATAAAGAGACCATGAGATTTTAGGACACCTTTCCACCACGAACAGAACTTTCATAAATCAAAGCTCAAACACACACACATGAATCACAGCAATCTAGTTTTCTCATCTACATTTAGAAAAGGTTGCAAGGCTCATTCAAATTCAGCCATAGATATGCTATCTTAAAAGCAATAATATGCATACAATATGAAATTTCATTTCTTTGCCTTGAACAGAAGCCCTTGAAATTATCTTCCAGTTTTAACAAATATCTGATGTCATGAACACCCAAATCTAATCCTCCAGTCAACTTAAGTATTACAAAAACTTCAACATGACCGAAATACAAAAAAAGCCAGTAATGGGTCGTAAAAAAGACATAACTTTTCCCTGAGACCTTCAGCCCTAGCAGGCGCTTGCAGACCATACAGTTAACACTGACCCGAAAGTTTTCCCATCACTGAAGACTCACACAGGGAAGTTGTAAAAGCAGGTCATTTAAGACCAACAGCTGACAAAAAAAATCACAATCTAACACCCTGAGATTGTTCATGTAGGGAGTGTTGGTTTGCTTTACTTTTTCAGGCAGATCAGGTTATCTTTGTTTAACAACCTGTAGAATTCATTGGACTCATAATCCTGGGTGAACACTCGCCCCCAGGTCCCCCAGAAGACGCCTTCTGCCCTACGGACAGAACAATTCCTGCCAACACCAGAACCTCCTTGAACCAGCGGTTAACAAAAGCCAAGCTCTCCCTCCACCCTTCCCAAAGAATAGCATCGTGGCCATCTATTCTTAGAGAAAGCATCCTTCGTAAGGTAGTAGAAAAAAACCCAACACACACCCCATCTGATTTCTTTCATACATTTCAACCACTCAACAAATGAGTAGTTCACATCCAAGAACCAGCGGGGCTCAGATACGAAAGCTCCCCCAGACAGGAGACAAACTGCTCCCCTCTGTTCCCAAAGCTGTTTTGCACACACACAACTCAGCACAAGGTGCATTCCCCTCCTCCCAGCCGCCTCCTTCCAGGAGGACGAGAGGCACCGCCTGTCTGCTGGCTCCTTCCTCCCCGTCCTCCACACCAGCCTCTGAGGCCTCTGGGCTGCTGTACCGCGTGAGCCCCCGGTGCGATAAGCATCCTGTGTCTCCACGAAGCGCTACGGCGGAGCCTGGGGTCTCTGCCGATGCCTCCTGTTTCCCCCCCACCAAGCACCATCTCAACTCCAGGCAGCGGGTCCCAGGAGAAGGGAGAAGGGTCCGTTTAGACTTTGGGAGAGGAACAGCCGCGAATGCCCACCAGTGCTGTGGAAAATTGTCAGCACATACAAGACCTGCTGCTCCTGGAGCCTGAGTTACGCACCCCCCTAGGCAGTCACACAGACCTCTAGCCTGCAAACACGTGCCATCCCACTGGTACCAACACTGCTGGTCTCCGCTAAAACCAGGGACAGCTCAGTCAGGGACGTCTCGGGGGTTCTCCTTCTGGGTGAACGCGATCAAAAGGAACAGACAAAACAGAAACGTTCTCCAGGTCTGAGGACAGGGAGGGGAAATCCTGAGGAAGAACAGCACACTCATGGTGTCTTCTGTCTAGGGAAGAAGTCTTGGGGTTGTTTCTTTTATTTTTAAGAGAAAGAGGAAGAACAGATGCATGTCACAAATACACAGCAGAGAGTAGGACACAGGAGCCAAACACACAGTTGTGGGACATTTATTATAGACATAGAGGGAGACACGGAAGAGAAGAGGTGGAGAGGAGCTTTGTCCTACCTTTTCTGTTTTCAATTTCTTGATTCGCCTGTGGCTCTCCTCCTCCTCCTCTTCCTTCTTTACCAAAATAGAGTTCCCCATTAACCCTGAATCCGGGGTACTTTTGTTCACCTCCCCCATGGCAGAGGAGGTGCAGTGGAAGGGGCTGCTGCTTCCACCACCGCCTCCCTTGGCCCCGAAGCCATAGAGATGCCCAGGGGGAGTTTGGCTGCTGCCACCCCCGCTGCCGTTGGGGTGGCCCTGCTGCAGGTCATGCTGCTTGTCCTTCCTGGATTTTCCTGCATCCTTATCCCGCTTGGAGCCTCTGCTGCCCAGGGCTTTACCTGGTTTCTCCTCTTTGTTTTTCCCACAAGAGGCAATGGTGGTGGTGGTGCTGGTGGTATTATTATTGCCGTTTGGGTTACTGCTCACGCTTTGACCCAGTGCTGAATTCATGCCAGTTGCCTCTCCAGGGCGCCCTTGGACTTCCTGCCTCTTGCCAGCACTGCTGATCTCAGGAATCCCATACAAGGCAGCAGAAGGCAGAGATTTATTAGCATCCTTAGAAGTTTTACTCCTTTTCACTTTTGATTTGCTAGTCTCTTTGTGAGAGGAATTCCCCTGGGGAGCAGAGGGCTGAACAGAAGCAAATTTTAGGCC